>NW_012118410.1:1275840-1348030 GCF_000951035.1 Colobus angolensis palliatus
CCAGCCTGGGCAACAGAGCGAGACTCCGTCTCCAAAAAACTACCGAGCGAGGTGGCGGGGGCCTGTAGTCCCAGCTACTCTGGAGGCTGAGGCAGGAGAATGGCGGGAACCCGGGAGGCGGAGCTTGCGAGACTCCGTCACGCACACACACACACACACACACACACACACAAATTGTATTGTAGACTAGAAATTTGCTAAGAGAGTAGACTATAAGTGCTGTTACCATTAAAAAAAAATTGCAGCTCGGTGTGGTAGCACCCACCTGTAGTCCCAGCTACCCAGGAGGCTGAGATGGGACGATTACCTCAACCTGGGAGGTCCAGGCTTCAGGGAGCTTAGTCGCACCACTGTATTCCACACGGGCGACACAGCAAGATCATCTCAAAAAAAAGAAACAAAGAGAAAAAGAAAAAGAGTTGTGTAACTATGTGAGATGATGGACATGTTAATTTGCTTAACTCTAGTAACTATTTCACTATATTAAAACATCATGTTGTATACCTTAGATACACAAACACACACACACAGACACACAATAGTCTATTTAAAAGCTAATCATGCTTTAGCATTTAAAATATGGAAGGAGTTTGAGAAAGAAGACACAAGGACTCTGAAGCCATCTTATTTTACTTCCCTAACAATCCTTTTTCAGCCTTCACCTGGTAATGTTTGGATTAGATGTAAATGTTCTAAGATAAATCCTAGGAAATCGATTGGAAAGTAGTAGCCTTGTGGGTTTTTATTTTAAAGAAGAAACATGGAGGACAGCCCATTGCTTTCTCCATTTATAAAGTTGAGGGATGCACCCCATCACCTTAATATTTAGAAACACCTGGACCTGACATCCTCTGGCCGCTTCCTTAAATAAACTAAAGCAGCTGCTTACTGTACTATCCTCACTCTAATTGACAATTATTGAAAAGTGTTTTTCAGAGATGGAGGCATTTTAAAATTTAGAAGTCAAGGTGGGAGTAAAACCTTTTTCTAGAATAGCTATTGAAAAACCACAGATGTGCCTCTACGGAAGTATGGCCAACCAGTACATGGCTTTTATATCTGCCCAATTAGCCCTTCCAAACCCATGTACAGTTTGGGGGGAAAAAAATGGAAATCCTCCAAAATTGGACAAAGTGTAGCATTTTGTTCCTTATGTATGTAATACAATAGATTTATTATTATTATTATTCGTCCTTCTCTGGCCCTCCCGAATTTCCACTGACTTTAGAAGTAGAACTGGGGTGGTGTTTAAAATTAGAAAAGGTCACTGCTAAACGCAGGGTAAAGTTGTGGATCAATGATTCAAAGACAGGATAATGGTTTAGATGAATGTTTTTCAAACTTGAGTGTTCAAGGTTTGTTATAACAGAGGTGTTCTGATTCAGATCTAGGGTGAGGCAAATAATTTGCATTTCTAAAAAGTTCCCAGGACATGTTGCTGCTAAGTATCTAGGAGCACAGTGGTTTGGATCAGAATTCGCTTCTCGAATTTAAAAGTTCATATGTGTCTAGTAATATATACCACATTTTTTTTGTATCCATTTATCCTTCCATAGATATTTAGATTGCTTCCACACTTTGACTGTTGTCAGTTGTGCTGTATTGAACATTTGGGTGCTAATATCTCTTCAAGATTCTGATTTCCATTCTTTTGGAGAAACACCTGGAAGTGGGATTGCTGGATCATATGGTGGTTCCATTTTTAATTTTTTGAGAAATCTCCATACTGTTTTCTATAGTGGCTGCACCATTTTGCATTCTCATCACCAGTATACAAGAATTCAATTTTCTCTACATCTCTACCAACACTTGTCTTTTTAAAAACACAATAGCCATCCTCATACAATGGAATATTATTCCACCTTAAATATAAGGAATTCCCATAATATGCAACAACATGGATGAACCTCAAAGACGTTATGCCGAGTGAAATAAGCCAGTCACAATAGGACGAATTCTGCATGATTCCAATTACGTAAGGTATCTAAAACAGCCAAACTCAGAAAATCAGGAAGGAGAATGGTGGTTTTCAGGGTCTGGAGTCAGGGAGAAAAGGGAAATTGCCAATGAATGGATGTAAGTTTCAATTATGCCAGATGAATAAGTTCTAGAGATCTGCTGCACCACACTGTGCCTACAGTTAACAATAGTCTTGCACACTTAAACATTTAAGAAAGTAAATTTTATGTTGTGTTCTTACTACAATTATTAAAGCTCATATAAATTATGTAGGATCTTATAAAAGTTTAGATTCTGATTCAGCGTATCTGGGATGGAACCTGAAATTCAAATTTTCTAACAAGTTTCTAGGTGATGTCAATGCTGTTGGTAGACCACACTTTGGTTAGCAAGGTGTGATGGTTAATACTGAGTGTCAACTTGATTGGATTAAAGGATGCAAGGTGTTGTTCCTGGGTGTGTCTGTGAGGGTGTTGTCAGAGGAGATTAACGTTTGAGTCAGTGGACTGGGAGAGGCAGACCCACCCTCAACCTCAGTGGGCACCATCTATTCAGCTGCCAGCGTGGCTAGAATTAAAGCAGGCAGAGGAATGTGGAAGGACTAGTCTTCCAGTCTTCATCTTTTTCCTGTGCTGAGTACTTCCTGCCCTCGAACATCAGACTCCAAGTTCTTCAGCTTTTGCACTCTTGGATTTACACCAGTGGTTTGCCAGGGGCTCTTGGGCCTTCAACCACAGACTAGCAGCTGTGCTGTTGGCTTCCCTACTTTTGAGGTTCAAGGACTCAGACTGGCTTCCTTGCTCTTTGTCTTGCAGATGGCCTACTGTGAGGCTTCACCTTGTGAGCTTGTGAATGAATACTCCTTAATAAACTCCCTTTATATATACATCTATCGTTCTCCCTCTAGAGAACCCTGACTAATACACACGGGTTCAGATTAGAATTCAGTAGTTCCCACATCTGCTGTGCATCTGACTCACTTAGGGAGCTAGCTAGTTAATTAGCCCAGACCTTCTGTTTTAATGTTTTAGAAGAGGATCCCAGGAATCTGTATTAAAACATAAACAAACCTAGATAAGTATGATGCACACACTTAAGAAACCAGACGTACATAATACCAAGTACTATAAGTAAGTGTTGGACAATATCTGCTTGTACAGCCCTGAACTGGAGAAGGTTGCAGGTGAATGGATAAGTGTTAGAATCCTGAGCTGGTATTTTAGAGGAAAACAAGTTTTCTTTCTACACATGAAATAAAGAGAACATAATACAAGTAATCTGAGACTTGTCACTGAATAAATACGACTGCCTTTATTTTAAACAGTCATTTCCATTTACTACATATAAAAATAGCCCACTCAGAAAGTCACCCTGTGATGTTCCCCTAAACGTGTATTATGCTTTCTGCATTTGCTATGCCTTTTATTTAGAATGTTCCAAACCATTACCCCATCCCAGGCTCTCAAGTAAGCTGTCCTCATCCTTCCTGTGCTAGATCAAAGGATTATGTTATTTTCACTCCTCATTTTCCTGGCAGATTTATATATTCATTTATTTATTCAAAAGCTTATAATTATACCTTGAAATATTTTAGATATTTTAGCTACAATGATTAGCAGCATAGCTAAATTCTTGTTCTCAGGGACTTTATATTGTAGTGGGAACAGGAAAAATAAAAAGCAATCAAATAAATGGGATAATTTGATATAGTTATACAGTTCATGAAAAATAAAATAGGAAAATGGTATTTAACGAGACTCACTGAATGATGAATACAAACTGCACTAACCAGCAGGCCTACCCCAAAAGAAATAGGAAAAGCAAACGTCAGGTTTCATTTGGTTCCCAGATGGACAACTAATTGACTCAGGACTATTGACTCAGGACTATTCACTGAAAAACCATGCTTTTTCTATTCCTCCAGCGTGCCACCTTTGTCGTAATTCAAGTGATCCTGGAGGAATGGGTCTGTTTCTGCTGTCTCTTGTCTTAATTAGTCTATGGTCTTTACTTGTAACCGATTCTTATTTTGTGATTGTAACTATGCTCTAAGTCTTTTCTGGTAAATCAAATTCTATCATTCTGTAATTCTTCAAGTTTCCCTTAACCATTCTGGTTCCTTTATGTTTCCATATAATTTTAATCTCAGCATCTCAATTTTCAGAAACACACCTGCTGGGACATTTATTGTTATTACAGTGAATCTACAGATCAATTTGAGAAGAATTGGAAATTATACAACATTGAGTATTCAAAAATATTGACATGGTATATCCATCATTTATGTAGGTCAACATATTTCAATACTGTTAAGACATCTTAAAATTTCTGTAGCTAGTATGTAACATTAAAATTAAATTAATTTGTGTATAATGAATTGATTCAATGACCCTGATAATTCTAAAGGTTTACTTGTAGGATTACATTTTCTATGTATACATTTTCTTTAAAAAAAGAAAAACTTTTCTATTCTTTTTTATTCCTTTCTCGTAACTTATTTCACTGGCTAGGGCTTCTAATATAATTTTGAATAAAAATGGAGATACTAGAGATGCTAGTTTTAGAGGTAAAAATTTCAGCATATCACCATTAATTTATTTTAATCAAGTTCTCATTTTACAATTGTGTTAGGTTTACAGAAAAGTTGCAAGGGTAGTACAGAGGTTCCTATGTACTTACATCTAGTTTCCCCTGTTGTTGACATCTTAAATTAGTATGGAACATTTGTTATAATTAATGAACTAATATTGATACCATTAACTAAAGTCTATGCTTTATTCATATTTCCTTAGTTTTGGTCTACTGACCTTTTTCTCTTCCAGGGTCCCATTCAGGATACACATTTCTCTTAGCCGACATGTCTCCCTAGGTTCTTTTTGGCCGTGACAGTTTCTCAGAGTACAGGCTAGGTATTCTGTAGAATGTGCCTCAGTGGGGATTGTCTGATGTTTTCCTCCAAATTGTACTAGAACTTCGGGGTTTGGGGAGAAAGACTACACAGGTGAAGTGCCATTCTCATAAATTACATCAAAGGTACATGCCATCAATATGACTTGTCATTATTGATGTTAATCTTTTTTTTTTTTTTTTGAGACGGAGTCTTGCTCTGTTGCCCAGGCTGGAGTGCAGTGGCCGGATCTCAGCTCACTGCAAGCCCCGCCTCCTGGGTTTACGCCATTCTCCTGCCTCAGCCTCCCAAGTAGCTGGGACTACAGGCGCCCGCCACCTCGCCCGGCTCGTTTTTTGTATTTTTTAGTAGAGACGGGGTTTCACTGTGTTAGCCAGGATGGTCTCGATCTCCTGACCTCGTGATCCGCCCGTCTCGGCCTCCCAAAGTGCTGGGATTACAGGCTTGAGCCACCGCGCCCGGCCTGATGTTAATCTTGATTGTTTGACTAAGGTAATGTTTGTCAGATTTCTGCACTGTAAAGTTTTCCCCTTTTCCATATTGTTTTCTTTAGAATGAAGTCACTAGCCACAGCCAACATTTAAGGAGTTGGGTTAATTCTCTCTCTCTCTCTGAGAGATAATCTCTCATAAAATGTTTTGAACTCTGCACAGTACATTTAGATCTCCTCCCGTATTCATTTATATATCCAAACATTTATGATGCTAGTATGAACTCATTGATACTTCTTTTCTGCTTCAGCTTACATCCCAATATAACCTTATTTAGTTGCTCATGTTGTGCCAGCTTTGGCCATTGGAAGCTCTTTCAGTTGGCTCCAATGTCTCTTTGATATTTTCCTGTCACTGTGGGTTTTGTGGGTTTTATATTTTAGTTTTTTCTTACTTTCTGGCACTACAAGATGCTGCAAGATCATTATTTCATGCCACAGACCCAAATTGGTCATTTGTGCAATGAGTCTAGCATCCTTTCATTGGAGAATAGAATCAAAAACTAATATCTTGGAGCTAGGTGTGCTCACTGGTACTGTCTTGTTGCTCAAGACCCTCTCAGCTGAAAGAACAAGGAAGTATGTGTGTGTACTAACTCATGTATATATGCATATTTATAAATATTTCTGTATGTATCTAAGAGTATGTATTTTAAGCTAAACATGAGTTCATACTATTGTCTCCCATTCTGATCAATGATCACATGGATCCTTCTGGCATTCTCCACCTGTTAATGTGTAACCTCTCACTCCAACAGTGAGAAACCTGGCTTCTGTCATTACCCACCTATTTACTTAATTGTGCATTTCTAATATACAGGTATAGTACTTTCAGAATTATTGACCCATATCCCTGTGGGAAACAATTGTATCAACTAGAATACAGAGCTTATGTAAGGTTCTTTTTATCTTCAGTGTTATAGACTCTACTTATTTCTAAAGATACTAACCAAGTATCTTTTCTCCATCCTCTTTAGCAAGATTATTTCATACATTTGTAATACAGTTGTTTTTTTTTTAAATAAATCATAGCCTGCATCTCATCCTAGGATCCTCTTATTTCCTAAATGCAAACATTAAGCTCCACTCTTCATGGTGTAAAGTTCTATGGTTTTCAGAAATGCAGAGAATCATATATCTGCCAGTATAGTATCATACCCAACAGTGTCACCGCTCTAAAAAATCCTGTGTGCTTCATCTATTTACTTCTCCCCTCAGAATCCCTAGCCACCATTGATCTGTTTACTCTCTTTGTAGTTTTGACTTTTTAATGGAATGTTCTTTTAATTTATATTTCCCTAACAAAAAATAGAAATGAGCAGTTTTTCATATGCTTATTTGGTCACTTGTATGACATATATTCACTTGTATGTCAATATGTGTGACTTGTACGACATATATTCTTTGGCGAGGCATCTGTTCAGATCATCTACTCATTTTTATTTTGTTTTCTTGTTGGCTTTTAAGGATTTTTTTGTATATTGCATATTTCGGATATAATTATTATATAGCTGTCTTGCAAGTATTTTTTCTAATCTGTGTCTTTTCATTCTTTTAACAATGTCTTTTGTAGAACAAATTTTAATATGTATAAAATTCAACCTATTCATTTTTCATGTATTTTGCTACTCTTGTATTTAAATATTCATTCTTAAATCCAAAATCATCTATAGCTTACCCTATGTTTTCTTCAATAAGTTTTATAATTTCTGTATTTTTATTTATGTCTATTATTTATTTTGAGTTTCTTATGAAAGGCATAATGTCTGTGTCTAAGTTCACTTTTTGCATGGGTGTCCAATTGTTCTTTTTGCATGGATGTCCAAATTGCATGTGTCCAATTTGTGTGAAGGACTGTTTTTCTCAGTTGAATAGCCTTTACTCTTTTATCAAAGATTCTTTTTTATGTTTGTGTGGGTCTATTAATGGACTCTCTAGTCTCTTTTCTCATCCATATGCTTATTTTTTGCTAATACCATGCTATCTTGATTACTGTAGCTTTATAATAAATATTGAAGTTATGTAGTGTCAGCCCTCTGACTTTCTTTCTTTCATATTGTGTTGGCTATTTGGAGTCTTTTGCCTTTCCATATAAATTGTAGAATCTGTTCATCAATATCTAAAAACATATCTTCCTGGAATTTTCGTTGGGATTGCATTGAGTCTATATATCAGAACAGACAGTTTAATAATATCAAGTCCTCCAATCGATAAACCCAGAATATCATTCATTTTGTTTAGATCTTCCTTTATTTCCTCATCAGTGTTTTGTAATATTCTACATAAAGGTTATGTACATATTTTGTTAGATTTACACCCCACCTTTAAAATTTGTTAGTGTTATTGCAAATGATACTGCTTTTTAAAATTTAAATTCCAATTGTTTATTGCTGAGATATAGAAAAGATATAGCAATTGATTTTTGTATGTTGACCTTGTATATTGAGAGCAGGTTATACTATATATTAGTGTATACTAAGTGTATTACTGTGTGTGTATGTGCATTAGTTCTAGGAGTTTTTAAATAGGTATTTTGGAGCATTCTACATAGAAAATTACGTCATCTGTGAATATGATCATTTTCTTTTTAAATAATCTCCATAATTTTTCTTTTTTATGTTTTATTGCACTACCTAGGACTTTGAATAAACTTTTTAATATAAGAGGACAATCTTGCTTTATGTCCAGTTTCTTACAATTAAGATGTTGGCTGTAGATTTATAGATGTTCTTTATCAGGTTGAGAATTTCCCTTTATTGCTAATTCTCTGAGAGCTTTTATCATGCATGGGTTCTATATTTTGTTAAATGCTTTTTCTGCATCAATTGATATATCATATGTTTTTTCTTAATTAGTGTTTTGATGTGATGAATTACACTGATTGATTTTTAAATTTTGAATGAGCCCTGAGTACCTGAAATAAATTCTACTCAGCCATGGTGTATAATTCCTGTTATACTTGTTGGGTTCAATTTGTGAATATTTTGTTAAGGATTCCTATGTCTATGTTAATGAGAGGGACTGGAATGTAGTTTTTGTTTCTTGCAAGGTCCTTCTCTGGAATTGACATTAGGGTAATGCTGGCCTTATAGAATAATACACACAGTGTTTTCACGGCTTCCATTTTCTGGAAGAAATTGTGGAAACTTGGTATTATTTTTTCCTTAAATGTTTAGTGAATTTACCAGTGAAACCATTTGAATATGGTGCTTTATTTTTGTAAGTTTATTAAATAGTGATCAAATTTCTATAATAAATAAATGGATAGTCAGTTTATCCATTTCTCCTTGTGTGCGTTTCAGCAGTTTCTTTTAAGGATCCTCTGTCAGTATGGTACTTTGCCCTTCATTGCATCCTGCTTGATGTCCTCTCCAGTGTAATTCTCCCTGATAATAACCTCATGTATTTTTCAGGAGTGTGGACGGGTAGTAGTCTGTTGTACAAGAATGCAGAAAAGGTCTCAGCAAGTAATTGAACATAATAGTGACTTTAAACTGTTGAGAGTCCACCTTGCAGTCTCCATTTGCCTTCATTAGAATCTGTATATTCAGTTCCTGAGCTTTTCTAGGTTTGCACTACAAATTCCTGATATGGTTTGGCTGTGTCCCCACCCAAATCTCACCTTTAATTGTAATAATCCACACATGTCAAGGGTGGGGGTTGGGTGGAGATAATTGAATCATGGGGGCAGGTTTTTCCCATGCTGTTTTCATAATAGTGAGTAAGTCTCACGAGATCTCATGGTTTTATAAACGGGAGCTCCTGTGCACAAGTTCTCTTGCCTGCTTCCATGTAAGACGTGACTTTGCTCCTCATCATGAGGCCTCCCCAGGCATGTGGAACTGTGAGTCAATTAAACCTCTTTCCTTTATAAATTATCCATTCTCGGGTATGTCTTTATTTGTAGTGTGATAACAGACAAATCCAATTCCTTTGTTTCTTATAAGTGTCCCCCTCAAGAATGACTAGACTTCTGCAGTCTCATCTGTGTATCAGTTACCACTATCTGTATGCTTTCCACCTTCAAAGTATGTGTAGCTATTTCTTTTTTTTTTTTTTTTTTTTTGAGATGGAGCCTCGCTCTGTCACCCGGGCTGGAGTGCAGTGGCTGGATCTCAGCTCACTGCAAGCTCCGCCTCCCAGGTTTACGCCATTCTCCTGCCTCAGCCTCCCCAGTAGCTGGGACCACAGGCGCCCGTCACCTCGCCTGGCTAGTTTTTTGTATTTTTTAGTAGAGATGGGGTTTCACTGTGTTAGCCAGGATGGTCTCGATCTCCTGACCTCGTGATCCACCCGTCTCGGCCTCCCAAAGTGCTGGGATTACAGGCTTGAGCCACCGAGCCCGGCCTGTGTAGCTATTTCTTATTTCCTGTTGTTCCATCTCCTGGCCTAATTTGATCCTCTGAGTTTGCAACTTTTTAAATTAATCTCTTGTCATGTTACCAGAATTTTTGAAGCAAATGATGATAAACACACGTGTTCAACTTGCCATATTTAACAGAAATCAGAATAATACTTATAAAATTAAAATCAAATCGTGCCTCAACCCTGTTTAAATCTTCTCAGGACAGAAGATCTCTAGACATATTTATCTTGTACAATTGAGACTTTATACTCACTGAGCAACAACTCTCCATTTTTCCATACCCCAGCTTGTAGCAACCACCATTCTACTCTCTGAATCTATTAATTTGATTATTTCATATACCTCATATAAATAGAATCATGCAGTATTTGTCCTTCTGTGACTGTGTTATGTTACCCGCCATGGTGTCCTCTAAATTCATCCATGTTGTTGTAAACAGTAGGATTTTCTTCTTTATCTTTTTTTTTTAATGTCTATGCTTTAACTGCAGTTAAAATATATGCCCTGATTTCTGCACAAAGCGATATACAAATGATATTTGTAAACATGCAGATGTGTGAAATACAATCTTACTTTAAGAAGTAAGCAAAAATTAATCTTACTTTAAGAAGTTATTGAATACTCACTCTGTGCCCTGCAGAGTTCATTGCTGTGTATGTGTGTGTTTTCTCAATACCTTCTGTTTGAATTATCAACTTCTCATTTTTCTTAGGTTTCTATAGTAATGTGATTAAGAACAAAAGCAGAAAAGTGCCCCTATTAGTAACATGATTTTAAGTAATTATAAATATCTTAAATATTTTAAATATATCAGGCAATTTACATTTTACAGTAATTTTTGATAGATTATGTATTATTATTTAGCTATTTTCATTGTAATTCTATGTTCAATTCATATAATTTGCCACAAGTAATGTAGAAAAGCTTGGCAAAATATAAATGAAATTCTAGCCAGTATGGACAATTCTGTTTATTGCCTTCTGTTTCTACATTGTGCAGGAGAATTTTATATTCATGATATCAGACAGCCAAATATGATTATAATCCCTTTTCAGTTTAGGATATTATATTTTATATTGCATGCTTTTTGGGCAGCCACATGGTGGTGTGCAGGCAGGATGCATTTTTTTAAATTATTTATTCACAGAGCTAGTTGACCAAATCTTCCAGAGAATGCACAAAAGTCAATTTTACAACTTATTCTTATATTGATTTAATATACTATGTATTAATATTATCAAAATAATATTAATATTATATATTTAATAATATACTTTTTGGATCTGCCAAAGGCCATTTTTAAATAAATGTATTTTATTTATCTGCAATATGATTTTCATGTCTAAACTGGTCATTGCAATGTTTATTCGATTGCCTGGACTTTTTGAAAGGAAATAGAAAAAATGGGAGAAAGAATATTTAATAAATGCCTCTTTTCTCTCTAAATCATTCAATAATATAATTTGGGATGTGAATATTTACACATCTTAGACTGTCATGTATGAATGTCTTCATGGCTTTATGGAGTTTTGTATAGAATTATATGACTTGGAAGGCACATTTCAACACAGATTATAATCATGTGTTGAAACTTTTAGTTTCATCTGTTTCAAATACATTTTGAAATGTTAGTGGATAAAGCATGTAGCCCCTTTAAGAATAGCAGCTGCTGGGTGTGGTGGTGCACACCTGTAGTCCCAGCTACTCAGGAGGCTGAGACAGGAGAACTGCTTAAACCCAGGAGGTGGAGGTTGCAGTGAGCTGAGTTCACGCCACTGCACTCCAGCCTGATGACAGAGCAAGACTCTGTCAAAAAAAAAAAAAAAGAAAAAAAAAAAGAATAGCAGCTGCTTGTCTAGTAAATGAATATGGCCCTATGAGTAAATCATGTCTGGATACTAGTTTAGTGTCACTGTAGATAATATTAGTTCATTTTATTTAAACACTTGTGTGGTAAATATTATTTTAAGCCCTATACATGTATTAATACACTTAATTGAACATCACTGTAACATGGGTACTTTTATTATCTGTATTTTATGGATAAAGGAAATTAATGATGACACTGACAAGAGGTGGTAAATCCTGGATACAAGCCCAGACATCCTGTTCTAGAGTCCTTGCTCTTCACCAGTCTGCAATGCGGCAGATTCTGGCCCTCATCAGTCAGTAGCTTAAAAGAGATATGCAAACTAATCTTTATTATCCAGGAATGACAATTTATATATTGGAATTGTCTGGCCTCAAGAGGGCAAGCTTTGCAAATGTAAGCCTGCTGAGCAGTGACAGCAAATGTCCTGGAACTCATAACTAATTTACCTAGGAATTTCCTTGTAGCAAAACAACATGAAGTGTCCGCAGTGTATTGTCCAGTGTGTGTGGTTATGGCATTTTGGGTCAGTGAGAATATCAAGGGCATTTCAAGATTTGATACACATTATTTAAATGTGTGTTGAAGGATTATACATCACAAAATGCCACAGTCAAAATTTCCAGACTCTGACCTTTGGAAAACAAAACTGTTACCAAGTCAGTCTAGGTCGAGGTCCTGTTGCTTGCTGCACAGTCTACATACTGTTGCTTGCTGCACAGAAAAGCAGCCACTGAGACAAGTATTGCCAGGAAAGAAGGCTTTAATCAGGTGCTATAGTTAAGGAGATGGGAGATCAATCTCAAATCCATCTCCCTGACTGACTAAAATTAGGGGTTATATTGCAGGGAAGAATTGTAAGCATGTGTAGGAAAACAGGAATTAGGAAGGGGTAAGGAAGAGGAGTTGGCTAAAAGGAATCAAGTAGTCAGGCAATCATGATGGGTAAGGCACCTGACCTTTTATTGTCCAGATGCAGTGATCTGTTAAGTTTCAGTTCCTTGATACTATATGGGAGGCCTGATTGTTGGTTCCTGAGGAAGGAACTCAGATACAACAAATGTACCTTGATCTCAAGTTTCAAGAGCAGGAGGGTCAATTTTTATGCTTATTCAAAATAAACCATTAGTTCCATGGGACACTTGGGTCAGTTTTAAAACCCTGAGGCCATACCCAGCATACTAGTCATAATTGGACAGATATATTCTGAAAAGAAAAAAAACTGAGTTAATTCCCTTTTCCTTTTACCAATTTGGTACTAAACTATTTCTGAACACCTGTTCTGTCCCACAAATTGTTCAACTAGAGTATAAAGTGCTCAATACAACCAAAATTGTTGTCCCTTTAAGGTAATACAGTAATCAGATAAATCTACATTAAACTTCATTAACAAATAATCCTCAAATTACAGTTGCTTTACCTGGAAAAGGTTTATTTTCAGTCTTGTGAAATCTAGTATAGGTTTGGGCATAACTCTAGGCAGCTGTGTACCATGTGATGGTGTGGAATCCAGGCTACTTCCATCCTGTGGTGTCGCTGTCTCAACTGCTGTGTCTATAATCACTAGGCCAGGGCAAGAAAGGACTGGACAGGTTGCACCAGCCATTTAAGTGCTTTGGCCGAGAAGTAATGCACATCATTTATATATGCAAGACACTGGTTAAAACTAGTCATGAAGATCTGTCCACATATATGGGATATAGGGATGTATAAGTTTACTGCGGGCCTGCAAGGAGTGGAAACCAAGTGTCTCTGCTGGCTAAACAGAGAGTAAGAAAATACATTTATATTGTTAAAGATAAGGCGTTACTCTAATGGTTACAAGTAAATTATTATGATGACCCCTGTTTATGTACAAAAAAGCTCAAACTCAGATAATTGTCTAGTGGCAAATATACTAATGAAAATGTTTTACCTATCATGTATTTTTAAGTTTGAGCCAGGGTTTCTCAATGTTGGAACCACTGACAATTTGAGCCAGATAATTCCTTGTTGTATGGTGCTTTGCTGTGCATTGAATGACGTATAGTACACATATGGCATGGCTGGTCCCTATCCACTAGATGCCAGTATCCAACCCCTCCTCCAACAGATGTGACAACTAAACATGTCTCCTGACATTGCCAAATATCTCCCTGGGGGGCAAAATTACCCTAGATTGAGAACTATCCTCCATAACATTTTCTACAGCAAACCGTTGGGTTAACACAGTAACATAGGCATGCATGTATGCCTTATAATATATAAAGCGTTTTACACTGCTTCATCTCAGTTAATAAAATTATTGGAAGAGAAAGTTATTATTATATTCAACGTATGAAGAAATTGCAGGGCATCAACTCAATCTGAGTCCTCTCGCTCCAGATTCTTACATTTACCCTGTAAGTATTTATGGAGTACCTGCTGTGAGACAGGCACTGTTCTAGTTATAGAGGATACAAGGATGAAAGATTCAGTTTCTGCTCTTAGGGGACTCCTGGTCTAGTGGATAAAAGACACAAATTAACATAAAATTACATAGCAGATAATTAAACTAAGTGCTCTTATAGAAAAACCTACAGCGCTTCAGAGAGAGGGACCTCCCCATGGAACTTTGAGCAACACAATTGAAGCACAGTACAAAGGAAGAAAGATAGCAGCAGCACAAAGACAGCTGAATTTTATTTCTGAGTCATCACAGGAAAAAATGAACTGAAATATAGGGAACTACAGGATCAAGAGGAAAGAGAATTATATTTTGAGCTGTGAGAAGCAAGAATTGTGAAAAACACCGCTAAGCCTTAAACATATACGCAAGTGCTGTCTGAAGAGTTGCCAGTGACTGAAACACCCCTTACTTACTAGATGTTCTATAATGTTAATTCCAAAGAAGCTCATCTAACTGAAAGGAGAAATCATACTACAGAAAATCATTAATTTTTTTGAAAGCTCAATCTGTGTGTCTGTAAAGCAGGAAAAAAAGGCAAATGATTAAGAATAGGAGTAAAGAAGGTAATCTTTCATATAAATGATAAGCAATATAATTTCTTTCTTTTTTTTTTTTTTTCCTTGAGATGGAGTACTCCAGCTCTGTTGCCAGGCTGGAATACAGTGGCACAATCTCGGCTCACTGCAACCTCCACTTCCTGGGTTCAAGTGATTCTCCTGCCTCAGCCTCCCTAGTAGCTGGGACTGCAGGAGTGCACCACCACGCCCAGTTTTTAGTAGGGACGGGGTTTCACCATGTTAGCCAAGATGGTCGCAATCTCTTGACCTTGTGATCCGCCCACCTTGGCCTCCCAAAGTGCTGGTATTACAGGCGTGAACCACCACACCCGGTCGTGCAATACAGTTGCTTAACGTGTAGCCTGCCTGGAAGCTCAATGTGCTGCTCATTTGTTCAAGTTTTGAAATGAGGTCATTTGGAACTAACTTGTTTTGTGTTTTGCCTTTTGATTAGACTCTGTCTTAATATTTAAATACCTCAATTAGTTTTCAGTTCAAGAAAGGTTTTTATAAAGTAGAGACTCATTAATGAGTGATTCTCTGTCAATGTATGATTTAATAATGTAACCAATTAAATGACTGGGGACTACACAAATTGTTCTAGATGTGTTTTGCTCTTTGAACTTCCTTTTGTGATACTGTGAATTATTTTGGAAAAATGTTTTAAATTCCTTGTTTGGACACTAGAGAGGGTGCAAAGAACACTCTCTCAAACACAAGCATCTTGGTCTTCAGTACTCTTTAATATCGGTCTGTTCATTTCTCTCTTAGCTTTATTCATATCATGCCATTGCCTCTGTCATCAACTTCACAAGTAGCAAATAGGGACTCATCCTTTTTTTTGTCCCTGTGTTATCTCATTACTCCAGGCTCACTCTACCCTCTAAGGCCCCCATCACCCAGTCTGAAATCCTCTTCTTTTGTTGTCTGATCAAACCTTCCCTTCATCCAGCCTTTCCTGATCTGAGGTATCAAAATTAGCCTTCACATTCTCCGTCCTCTCTAGGCAGTTGTGGGAAGTGACTACACTTCTTATGTTGGTCAAGGACACTGATTCCTCACTTCCCTTTACTTCCCATTCTTATTGTCCACTTGTCTTCATCAAGAAAAACATACAGTGGGAGAGGAGCATCTGCCAACTCCATCTGATAAATATTGCAAGAGTAAAATTTGAAATACTCAACATAAAGGAAATGGATAGACTGGAGGAACAACATAAACAGAGGGTGGGGAATTTTGGGAAAGAGAGACGGGAAGAAAGTTTCAGTTTCTTTTTGACTTGGAGTAGGGAGGAGACAGAAGTATGTGCCCAAGAGGGACTACATCCTCTGAGTTGAATCCCCCAGAGGTTCTCTCTTGTGTGCCTGGGATGTCTCTGGGGCACAAGCCTCCCTGTTGCAGAAAAGAGGAATCCTGGGCTATGGGAAGGGAGGTGGAAAGGACAGGCTATAGCTTATTGATATAACGGTTTGGAAACTTCACTTCTCTAAGAAACAGAAAGAAGAAAGAGATGAAGGGGTGGCGTCAGGAGCAATGAAAATAACTTGGGAAGACAAAGGGTTTCAGTGAGCTTTGAGGGCCCTGGCTCAAGCAGACCTTCATATCTGAAAGGTAGATGATAACATCTGGTTAGGAGCACAGTCCAGGCCTGAGAGCTCAGCTCTACCACTACTGATTATGCTATTGTGAATAATTAACGTATACGCTAAGCCTCGTTAAGTCTATGCTATGAAGTTTTGAGAGCATCTAATAAAATAAAACGTGATGAGAAATTGCACAATGCTTGGCATAGGGTAAGCACCCAATAAATGACAAGCTCTTCCTGTTTCTCACAATGGCAGGGAGCATATGGCTGTGGGGTGGTGCTAGGGCAACTTGCACAGTGGATAGAAACACAGACTTTAGGTCAGATAAAACCAGACTGAACTGTGGTTTGATTTGGACCTTGACTACATTCAGACCTGCTCTTTGCAAATGTGGGGTTTTGATAATGCTTGACAATCTTGATGAGCCTCAGTTTTCTCACTTTTAAAAGAGACTTAGTAAAATATATCTCCAAAGGGATGTTATACAGTTTAAAGTAATGATTAGATGTACTTTATAAGTAACTCTTAGCATAGTTCCTGGCATAGATTAATAAATTCTATCCAACATTACTAGGATCCCAACAATTATGTAGGCTTTTTGTCCTTGATTGAGCTTTCTCAGGCTGATGATCAATGAAACAATTTAGTTCTACAAAACTATATTACACTCTTATGGATATGGCACTTGGCTAGACACTGAGGGGATTTAAAGCATTGTAAGATACAATACCTATCTTCAATGTGTTCACAATCTGATGGGGTGAGCAGACATGTACATATAAGTAGTAAAATAGTTCAGTTGCAAAAATAGGGAAGGAGGGATTAATGTTCATTGGAGAAACCCACAAGTTCCCTGGAAACTAAATCTTGAAGGCTAAGTAGCATTTCAAGAGCAGAGAATTGGAGGAAGGGTGCTTTGAGAGTTAGAATGGCTATGCAGAAACACTAGACATAAAAATGCTTAATGCATTTGGAGAATAATTAATTTTGTGTGTGTGTGTGTGTGTGTGTGTGTGAGGGAGAGAGGGTGTGTGTGTGTGGTGTGTTGGGTATTGGGATTGCTATAAATAATTGTATACTTATCATTTTGGGATTTTCCTTCTAAAATGACAGGAATTGTTTCTCATTCAATTGTACATTTCACACAACTCCTCATAGTGCCTTGAACAAGGTAAGCTTAAGTGAAACAAATTAAATTGAAATGCTTTCTCATTAGATTTAAATTTCCCAAATATCCTAAGGTTTATTGCTTTCTTTGCATGAGGAATTTATTTGATAGAACCATCCCAATTAACATGCTTAGGGGTCCATCTGCTAGAGTTTCAGAAATGATAGTGTGAATTTTTAACTTATTGTAGCAATTTACTTGCCTTTAAGTAATTCATCCTTCATACTGGATTTAGCAAAACCATGCAAGAATTTAACCACCTCCCAAGATTTTGATTCTGGCTGATAATTATGAGGTTTCTCTCTGTCAAGGAGTAGTAATAAAGAAATATTCCTCTGCCTCTTTGAGTGTAAGGACCTGGAGGTGGAGGTCTGGAGAAGAGGCCATTGCCCCAGCAAAGGAGGCAGCTGCTCCAGAGATACAGAAGTGCTAAAAGAGGAACTGAGGGAAAGACTTGCAGCCAGTGTCCTTACCAAGTGAACTCAGATGGATCATTCATTGCTGGCCTATGTATTGATAAGGGAGGAGGAGGAAAGAGAAAGACAAGATAGTGCAGTTAGTTTTGTTTGCACAGGCAAGAACATACTTTAGAATTGGGGGTATTGCTGGAGGGAGCCAATCCTCAAATGTATTTGAAGTCAATTTTATTTTAGTGATAAGTAAGTAAAACAGAATAATGAGATTTGAAGGATTATCATTTCAATATTTACTTTGTATTATGCATGAACTACTGTGTTGTCAGCTGTCGCTGTCTTTTTATCCTTATCTCTCAGATTGTCAGGTTTGCCCTCATCATTGGACAATTCTCTTGATCCATCCTCCTGTTCAGTTACCCTCTCTTTTTTTCCCTCCATTGGCATAAAACAAATGTTCAAAATATGTTCTCTGCTTAATTCTCCCATTTTTTATTCTCCTGTCCTCTGTTATAAAGATAGCAATAATCTTTGCTTGGTCAAGTCTGAGATCTTGCCTCTCACTGCACTGGCACCCCTCGGGAGCCCTCCTGACTGATGCATTCCCTTCTCTTCCTCCTGGGGCATCCTTCTCTGGTTCTTCTCCTCCCTCTCTGATTGCTTTTTGTTTCAGACTTCTTTTGTGGGGCTCCATAATCTATGCTACCATGATACATTGGTGTTCCTCAGGGATCCTGGTTCTCTCCTTTATTTACATTAGTCCCTGGGTGAAATCATCCAGTCTTACAGTTTTATAATAATATATTTGCACTTTGAAGACCCCCAAATGTTCATCTCTAATCCTCACCTATCCCCTGAATTCTAGACTTTTATACCTACCTCCCTCCTTACCATGGCCAAAACCAAACTCTCCATTCCTATCCCAAAACGTGTTCCTCCTCAATTTTCATTATCTCAACAAGTGTTATCTCCATTTTTCTGTCATGCAGGCCAAAAATCTCAAAACTCTCCTTGACTCCATTTTTTTATCTTACTCCCTACATCTAATCTGCCAGCCATTATCTGCACTCAGTATTTTAAAAATAATTATTAGTGCTCACTGTGTTCCTGGTACTGTTCTGGAAGATTCAGATAAAGAAGAGAATAAAGCAGATCAAATCCCTACTCTTAGAGTCTTGTGATTTTAAAATAGATCCACAACCAAGCAGTCTTTCATTGCCTCCCCACCCACACTACTACCGCCCTAAATTATTGCAGTAGCACCTCTGCTTCCACCCTTATCACCTATAGTCTTTTCTCTCCATACTAGCCAGACTGATCATTTTAAAACCTAAATCTGATCATGCTATTTCTTGCTCCTAACCCTCCAAAGGCTTCTCATCTCACTCAGAGTTAATCCAAAATCCTTACCAGAGCTCACAGGGCTCTATATGACCTGGGCCCTGATGTTGCTCTGATATCCCCTCTATCATCTGCCCTTCCCTGACTCTGCTCCAGTCACACCAGCTTCCTGGCTTTTCCCCAGCAACAGTTGACAACACATGACCTTAAATCTTGCTGTTTGATATATTCCTACACTTCAGGTCTCCCCTAAAATGTCACCTTACTGAGGAGGCCTTCCCTGATCTTGAACATAAAATAGTCTCCATACCTTCGTCACTCTATTGTCTTTACCCCATTTCATGTATGCACACATGTAATATATGTATGTATGTACATATGCATGTATGTATGTGTGTGTGCACATCCTGGAGGCCTCCTGCATCTGGAACGTACACCTTTGAGAGCTAGGATTTCATTTTGCTCACTGCTGTATCTCCATCTCTTAGAGCACTGCCTGACAAATATGCACTCAATTAAGATTAATTGAACCTGTCTTCAATCCTGGGATTTGTGATTTTGTTGTTTATAAATGTGTTGACATGAAGTCCTTTTTTATTAAGGGTCTGCATTTGTGAGTCAGCTAATTCTAGATAAGTGTGGCATTGATGGCTTTGAAGCAAGGAAACTCCACTTCTCTGTGACCTTATCAACTTTCTATTCTAGCCAAATTAGGTGTGTGAACTTTCAAATCTAAAAATTAAGTATTCCATCTCTTTGTTGTGACTAGTTTGCAATATCTGCTAAACTATTACACGGAAACCCTGCTACAAATATGCAGTTACAAAACCCCTTAGAGGTGGTGTAAGTAATTAGCATTTAGTGGCTTACAGCAATGTCAAATTAACCATCTCATCATTAGGCATTTTAGATCAACTATAAAGTCAGGTGAGCTATGTAGAAGAGAAATAATTACATGCACTTTAATCCTTAGATTGAATTTGCTGTGACTTTCTGCCTAACCTCTGTTGGTTCCTTAAGAATAAGAGATCTTGGGTCGCTTCCAAGACAGCTGAATAGTAAGAGCTCTGGTCTGCAGCTCCCAGCGAGATTGACACAGAAGATGGGTGATTTCTGCATTTCCAACTGAGGTACCTGGTTCATCTCATTGGGACTGGTTAGACAGTGGGTGCAGCCCACGGAGGGCAAGCCAAAGCAAGGTGGGGCATCGCCTCACCCCAGAAGCACAAGGGTTCAGCGGATTTCCCTTTCCTAGCCAAGGGAAGCCGTGATAGACTGTATCTGGAAAAACACTCCTGCCCAAATACTGTGATTTTCAACAGTCTTAGCAACCAGCAGACCAGAATATTCCCTCCCGTGCCTGGCTCAGCAGGTCCCACGCCCATGGAGCCTTGCTCACTCCTAGTGCAGCAGTCTGAGATTGACCTGTGAGGCTGCAGCCTGGTGGGGGGAGGAGTGTCCGCCATTGCTGAGGCTTGAGTAGGTAAACAAAGTGATGGGAAGCTCGATCTGGGTGGATCCCATTGCAGCTCAGCAAGGCCTACTGCCTCTATAGACTCCACCTCTATAGGCGGGGCATAGTGGAACAAAAGGCAGCAGACAACTTCTGCAGACTTAAACATCCCTGTCTGACAGCTCTGAAGAGAGCAGTCGTTCTCCCCACATGGCATTCAAGCTCTAAGAATGGACAGACTGCCTCCTCAAGTGAGTCCCTGACCCCCATGTACCCTGACTGGGAGACACCTCCCAGTAGGGACCGACAGACCCTTCATACAGGTGGGTGTCCCTCTGGGACGAAGCTTCCAGAGGAAGGATCAGGCAGCAGTATTTCCCGTTCTGCAATATTTGCTGTTCTGCCACCTCCGCTGGTAATATCCAGGCAAACAGCATCTGGAGTGACCTCCAGCAAACTCCAACAGACCTGCAGCTGAGGGGCCTGACTGTTAGAAGGAAAACTAACAAACAGAAAGGAATAGCATCAACACCAACAAAAAGGACATCCACACCAAAATCCCATCTGTAGGTCACCAACATCAAAGACCAAAGGTAGTTAAAACCACAAAGATGGGGAGAAACCAGAGCAGAAAAGCTGAAAATTCCAAAAGCCACAGTGCCTCTTCTCCTCCAAAGGACCACAGCTCCTTGCCCGCAACAGAACAAAACTGGACAGAGAATGACTTTGATGAGCTGATGGAAGTAGGCTTCAGAAGGTCAGTAATAACAAACTTCTCTGAGCTAAGGGAGCATGTTCTACCCCATGGCAAGGAAGTTAAAAACCTTGAGAAAAGGTTAGATGAATGGCTAACTAGAATAAACAGTGTAGGAAAGACCTTAAATGACCTGATGGAGCTGAAAACCACAGCATGAGAACTTCGTGATGCATGCACAAGCTTCAATAGCCAATTTGATCAAGTGGAAGAAAGGATATTAGCAATTAAAGATCAAATTAATGAAATAAAGTGAGAAGACCAGATTAGAGAAAAAAGAGTGAAAAGAAACAAACAAAGCCTCCAAGAAATATGGGACGATGTGAAAAGACCAAATCGATGTTTGATTGGTGTACCTGAAAGTGACGGGGAGAATAGAACCAAGTTAGAAAACATTCTTCAGGATATTATCCAGAAGAACTTCCCCAACCTAGCAAGGCAGGTCAACATTCAAATTCAGGAAATACAGAGAACACCACAAAGATACTCCTCGAGAAGAGCAACCCCAAGACACATAATTGTCAGATTCACCAAGGTTGAAATGAAGGAAAAAATGTTAAGGGCAGCCAGAGAGAAAGGTCAGGTTACCCACAAAGGGAAGCCCATCAGACTAACAGTGGATCTCTCAGCAGAAATCCTGCAAGCCAGAAGAGAGTGGGGGCCAATATTCAACATTCTTAAAGAAAATAATTTTCAACCCAGAATTTCATATCCACCCAAACTAAGTGTCATAAGTGAAGGAGAAATAAAATCCTTTACAGACAAGCAAATGCTGAGAGATTTTGTCACCACCAGGCCAGCCTTACAAGAGACCCTGAAGGAAACACTAAACATGGAAAGGAACAACCAGTACCAGCCACTGCCAAAACATGCCAAATTGTAAAGACCATTGATGCCATGAGGAAACTGCATCAGTTAACGGGCAAAATAATGAGCTAACATCATAAAGACAGGATCAAATTCACACATAACAATATTAATGTTAAATGTAAATGAGCTAAATGCCCCAATTAAGAGACACAGACTGGCAAACTGGGCAAAGAATCAAGACCCATCAGTGTGCTGTATTCAGGAGACCCATCTCATGTGCAGAGACACATATAGGCTCAAAATAAAGGGATGGCGGAAGATCTACCAAGCAAATGGAAAGCAAAAAAACAGCAGGGGTTGCAATCCTAGTCTCTAATAAAACAGACTTTAAACCAACAAAGATCAAAAGAGACAAGAAGGCCATTACATAATGGTAAAGGGATCAATTCAACAAGAAGAGCTAACTATCCTAAATATACATGCACCCAATACAGTAGCACCCAGATTCATAAAGCAAGTCCTTAGAGACCTACAAAGAGACTTAGACTCCCACACAATAATAATGGGAGACTTTAACCCTTCACTGTTAATATCACATGGATCAATGAGACAAAAGGTTTACAAGTATATCCATGATTTGAACTCATCTCTGCACCAAGCAGACCTCATAGACATCTACAGAACTCTCCACCCCAAATCAACAGAATATACATTCTTCGCAGCACCACATCACACTTATTCTAAAATAATTGAAAGTAAAACACTCCTCAGCAAATGTAAAAGAACAGAAATCACAACAAACTGTCTCTCAGACCCCAGTGCAATCAAATTAGAATTCAGGATTAAGAAACTCATTCAAAACTGCACAACTACATGGAAACTGAACAATCTGCTTCTGAATGACTACTGGGTAAATAACGAAATGAAGGCAGAAATAAACATGTTCTTTGAAAGCAATGAGAACAAAGACACAATGTACCAGAATCTCTGGGACACATTTAAAGCAGTGTGTAGAGGGAAATTTACAGCACTAAATGCCCACAAAAGAAAGTAAGAAAGATCTAAAATTGACACCCTAACATCACAATTAAAAGAACTAGAGAGGCAAAAGCAGACAAATTCAATAGCTAGCAGACGGCAAGAAATAACTAAGATCAAAGTAGAACTGAAGGAGATACACACAAAAAACTTCAAAAAATCTATGAATTCAGGAGCTGATTTTTTGAAAAGATCAACAAAATAGCCTGCTAGCAAAACTAATAAAGAAGAAAAGAGAGAAGAATCAAATAGACACACTAAAAAATGATAGAGGGGATATCACCTCTGATCCCACAGAAATACAAACTATCATCAGAGAATATCATAAACACCTCTGTGCAAATAAAGTAGAAAATCTGGAAGAAATAGATAAATTCCTGGACACATACACCCCCCAAGACTAAACCAGGAAGAAGTTGAATCTCTGAATAGACCAATAACAGGTTCTGAAATTGAGGCAATAATTCATAGCCTGCCAACCAGGGGTACAAAGAGGAGCTGGTACCATTCTTTCTGAAACTATTGCAATCAATAGAAAAAGAAGGAATCCTTCCTAACTCATTTTAAGAGGCCAGCATCATCTTGATACCAAAGTCTGGCAGAGACACAACAAAAAAAGAGAATTTTAGACCAATATCCCTGGTGAACATGGTTGTGAAAATCCTCAATAAAATACTGGCAAACCGAATCCAGCAGCACATCAAAAAGCTTATCCACCACGATCAAGTCGGCTTCTTCGTCCCGGGGATGCAAGGCTGGTTCAATATACACAAATCAATGCATGTAATCCCTCACATAAATAGAACCAATGACAAAAACCACATGATTATCTCAATAGATGCAGAAAAGACCTTCAACAAAATTCAACATCCCCTCATGCTAAAAACTCTCAGTAAACTACGTATCAATGGAATATATCTCAAAATAATAAGAGCTATTTATGACATCATACTGAATGGGCAACAACTGGAAGCATTCCCTTTGAAAACCAGCACAAGACGAGGATGCCCTCTCTCACCACTCCTATTCAGCATAGTGTTGGAAGTTCTGCCCAGGGCAATCAGGCAAGAAAAAGAAATAAAGGGTATTCAATTAGGAAAAGAGGAGGCCAAATTGTCCCTGTTTTCAGATGACATGATTGTGTATTTAGAAAACTCCATCGTCTCAGCCCAAAATCTCCTTAAGCTGATAAGCAACTTCAACAAAGTCTCAGGATACAAAATCAATGTGCAAAAATCACAAGCATTCTTATACACCAATAACAGACGAACAGAGAGCCAAATCATGAGTGAACTCCCATTCACAATTGCTACAAAGAGAATAAAATACCTAGGAATCCATCTTACATGGATATTAGACCAATATCCCTGATGACCATGGATGCGAAAATACTCAATAAAATACTGGCAAACTGAATCCAGCAGCACATCAAAAAGCTTATCCACCACGATCAAGTCGGCTTCATCCCTGGGATGCAAGGCAGATTCAACAAGGGATGTGACTTTGTTGGACCTTACAAGGCTGAACCTTACAAGGGATGTGAAGAACCTCTTCCAGGAAAACTACAAACCACTGCTCAACAAAATAAGAGGACACAAACAAATGGAAGAACATTCCATGCTCATGGATAGGAAGAATCAATATCGCGAAAATGGCCATACTGCCCAAGGTAATTTATAGATTCAGTGGCATTCCCATCAAGCTACGAATGACTTTCTTCACAGAATTGGAAAAAAATTACTCTAAAGTTCATATGGAACAAAAAAAGATCCCGCATAGCCAAAACAATCCTAAGCAAAAAGAACAAAGCTGGAGGCATCACTCTCCCTGACTTCAAACTATACTACAAGCCTACCAAAACAGCATGGTACTGTATCAAAATGGATATATAAATCAATGGAACAGAACAGAGGCCTCAGAAATAACACCACACTTCTACAACCATCTGATCTTTGACAAACCTGATAAAAACAAGCAATGGGAAAAGGATTCCCTATTTAATAAATGGTGCTTGGAAAACTGGCTAGCCATATGTGGAAAGCTGAAACTGGATCCCTTCCCTACACCTGATACAAAAATTAACTCTAGATGGATTAAAAGACTTAAATGTAAGGCCTAAAACCATACAAACCCTAGAAGAAAACCTAGGCAACACCATTCAGGATATAGGCATGGGCAAAGATTTCATGACTCAAACACCAAAAGCAATGGCAACAAAAGCCAAAATAGACAAATAGTATCTAATTAAACTAAAGAGCTTCTGCACAGCAAAATAAACTATCATCAGAGTGAACAGGCAACCTACAGAATGGGAGAACATTTTTGCAATCTACCCATGTGACAAAAGGCTAATATCTAGAATCTACAAAAAAATTACACAAATTTACAAGGAAAAAAAAACACACCAAAAAGTGGGCAAAGGAGATGAATACACATTTCTCAAAAGAAGACATTTATGCAGCCAACAGACTTATGAAAAAATGCTCATTGTCACTGGTCATCAGAGAAATGCAAATCAAACCACAATGAGATACCATCTAAGGACAGTTAGAATGGCGATCATTAAAAAGTAAGGAAACAACAGATGCTGGAGAGAATGTGGAGAAATAGGAACATTTTTACGCTGTTGGTGGGAGCGTAAATTAGTTCAATCATTGTGGAAGACAGTGTGGTGATTCCTCAAAGGTCTAGAACTAGAAATACCATTTGACCCAGCAATCCCATTACTGAGTATATACCCAAAGGATTATAAATCATGCTACTGTAAAGACACATGCACACGTATGTTTATTATGGCACTATTCACAATAACAAAGACTTGGAACCAACCCAAATATCCATCAGTATAGACTGAATAAAGAAAATGTGGTACATATGCACCATGGAATACTATGCAGCCATAAAAAAGGATGAGTTAATGTCCTTGCGGGGACATGGATGAAGCTGGAAACCATTATTCTTAGCAAACTATCACAAGGACAGAAAACCAAACATCACATGTTCTCATTCCTAGTTGGGAACTGAACACCGAGAACACATGGGCACTGAGCAGGGAACATCGCACACCAGGGCCTGTCAGGGAGTTGGGGGTTGGGGGCTGGGGGAGGGATAGCATTAGGAGAAATACCTAATGTAAATGACAAGTTGATGGGTGCAGCCAGCCACCATGGCCCATGTATACCTATGCAAAAACCTGCATGTTGTGCACATGTACCCTAGAACAAAGTATCGTAATAAAGAATAATTATTGTCACACCTCCAGCACCTAACCCAATGTCTTAAGTGTCTTCTCATAATTTTACTTATATTGAAAATTTATAATCTATTGAAGTTAATGAAACCACCTTAAGTATTATACCCTCTATAAAGTGTACTTTAAACTTCCAAAGATCCTAGGACCTTATAAAATGCAAACTTGTTCATATAAAACAGTATAGGGTGGGAGGAGAGTGGCGATCGGAAGAGTTCCTATTAGGTCCTATGCTTATTACCTAAGTAACAAAATAATCTGTACACCAAACTCCCATGGCACACAATTTACCTATATAACAAATGTGCATGTGTTTATATATTTACCCATATAACAAATGTGCCCTGAACCTAAAATAAAAATTAAAAATATTTCCTATCTCAGATACAAGACTAGTATAGCAACATTTTTTTAAATGTTAGTGCTCCTTTAAAGCTAGTTGTTTATTGAAAGGATCAATAATAATGTGTATCATCCCTCTTTGTGCTAAATATATCAAAACACCATATTGGAATCAATTTAGTCATCCTCATAAGATTCTTCATTCCATCTTATGTTGAATTTATAGATGAGAGGACTAAAGCACAGAATGTGGGCTGGCTTACTCACTTATCCACTATGATATAGCTAGAAAATAGCAGATCTATTCAATTTTACTTCTATTTCCCTTTTAGGCCTACATTCCTAGTTTTTGTACCACTCTTGGTAATATGTAGATATTGAAAAAAATTTCATTCCTAATTTGGTGATTTTTCACGAATTGTTCCTCTAATATCTTAGAAGAAATCTTTACTTTGTTTTTTTCCCAATTGCTTGGCTTGTTTCTTCTACTTAATCTTAAATAACAATCAAATTCTGCTTTGTGTTATTATTTTTACTAGATTATCAACTCTTAGTGTCTACCTTGCCTTATTGTTAGATGTTTGTTGACTCTGCCCCTGGAAGAGTCATTCGTTTGGTAAATCCCTGATCTTAGAAAGTGCTTCACCCTTGCAATTCCTGTGTGCAAGACCATCCTCAGATTCTTTTGGTTTTTGGTGAGATAGAAACTGCAGGGCATTAAAAGAGAAACCAAAGTTATGAGAAGACACTTTATTCCCGGTTAACCACATGTTGAGTGTTCCACCTTTGTAGTGTTTCCAGTCCTTTGCTGCAGGTGAGATTCTTGAATACTCATGAGCTTCTGCACCTCAGGGTTGGTGGAGCTGCCTTAGAAAAGGCAGTGTCATTTTGCCCTGAGCCTACAGTCAAACCCCGCAGGGGGGCCCCACATGTATTTCCAGCAGGGAGAGGGTGTTCTCATCGCTTCTATTTATGTTCTCCTGGATAGAATCTGGGTGTCCATGGTAGCATCCAGTTATAATTTCGTATTGCCTTATTTGGGATGCAAAGGGACAAGCCTTTTCCCAATATTTCTAGAAACATGGAATACTGGCAAGCATGATTTCTCAGCAAAGGTCTTTAAAAAGCTTTGCCAACATTCCTTTTCCTTCCCTTACTGCAGGTAGGCATTTCAGCTGTAGGATGGGGCACATGAGCAATGCCTGTTAACCTTCTGCTCCTATGAGAAGAGACATTATTACATGGCCCGTGAGAGAGGTCTCAGGTCCCATGTACAGGATTTCCCACAGCATTGCCCTAATATGGCACTTGGTGAATATTGATTGAAGTATTAATCTTTGCATGCCCTTGTTCTTTCTGCTTCTCAGCTTGCCACACTACATAGCTCAAGTTCTTAAGGATATTTGTCAAATACAATTGAGGTAACATCCTCTGAAGAGCTTCTGAAATTAATTACTGGCATGTACATTTTATGCATCTTTGTTTTTACATGCATAATGCATTAGATACTGACTTTACTGTGATTTGCTTTATAGCCTAGGCAAAATTTCATCCATTCTTTCCCCCGCAGATTCAGTTCCCCAGCAAGCTAAGGATGTGTGCCAAGGCTTCTATTCCTCCCCTGGAGATCCACATCCTCTTGCCAAAATATCTGGATACATTTTGATCAACTTATGACCTTTTGATTTTGCCCTATTGTCCTACAGCAGATGTAGCTGTGCTTGTAGCCAGACTCCTAACCTTAGTGTGGTCTGGAGATTAGGTGAAAGAAAATAAGTCTTATCTCATGGGCCATACTTCTAGGAAAGCTGGGTTAATTTTTAAATGGTCAAAATTTTCACTGAATTCACCATTGAACAGAATTTGATGTCATTTCTTGGAACAAGTGCTTAAGACTGTATGAGTTATCCCCTCTCTACTCAACAGAATCCATGAGGAGGTCATCTTGGGTTGCATGGAAAATGGCCATGTCCCCAAAGCTTAACTCTTTACATAGTGCTTCCTAAACCTGTTTGTACTTATAATTCTATTGTTGAAATGCGACTGTTGGGATGACTAGTGAGCGAGGTTATCTAATTCTGACATTGACTTACTGCTCTCTGATGATCTTGGAAATTCTGATTTAATCCTTTGTGAGAAGAGCACCTTACTCATTTTTTGCTATCAGATCAATGATTTAAAAATCTCTCTTCAGTGTTTGGGGAAGTATGGTTCTCTTCCTTCCTATACAAAATAATAATAATACTAAAGGGAGTTCCTCTATATCAGATTTAAATCTTAAGACAATATAAAATGAATAATAAATACTTGAAAGATGTTTTGGAACAGCTGCCACAATATTCAGAGTATATTTTTGGTTAGAAATTTTCAAACCACAGATTGCGATTGATGTATAAATTTGGGGAAGCTTATGTTTCTCATTTTTAAAATCCTAAGAGAATTGCTCCTTAAAGTCAAATGTTGTTCACTTGGATGGAAAAGGCTACTCTTTTCTGCACATTTCTGAACTGTGAAATTTAATTTTATGAAGATTATTCTAACTTGGAAAATTATCTGAATTGCATTAACTCTAAAAATTATCTTGATAAATATAATCTGAATTAGTTCCCTTGAAATAATTTAGAAATTGACACCTAAGCACTTCCAGCTCTAGGCTCCAACATCTCATGCCACTTGCCAAAATAATCTCATCTATTTTATTGATTTGGTTCAGGCCTGATGAACAATTGTTGGTGCTCTTTATTTAGAGCTTAATTTAGAATTACCCACAAGGAACATAAGGGGAATATTGCAGTTTCTCAACTGCCTTAATGTGATGAAAAGCTGAGGGCTTTGTTTTGTGGTTCTTTGCTGATAACCCTGGCTAGGGTATATTTAGGCTGTTCCTGCTTCTCAGAAGGTGTGAAGCTAAGTCACAGGGCAAACTTTTTGTTAGTTTCTTATGGTACTGACATTAGCAGACGGTTCATAATGAAACTACACCTTTCCCAATCTGTTTTTTCTATTTACAAGAATAAATTGTGGTTTAGTCAGGATATAATCTTATGCAATTCCCCTGGATACTATTTTCTAATTTTAAGAATCATTATAGATTGTGCTTTCCTAATTTTAAACTTTCCTAGGGCCATTCTCTGAGAATCTCTTTGATATCTTTGTTTCTGATGCTCATTCATTTTGACAGAAAAAAATGGGAGACAATTGGACTGAAGCATGTTTTTTATATCAACTCTTGCAGTCATTTTTTATCTCTCTCCCTCACTGATTCTTATGTTTCAAATCTCAGCTGCAAACATTCCACTCCCTCTGCTATAGCACTGCTCAGAGTAGATTACTCATTGTTTGTCTCAGGAGTCATTATTTTTAGTAGCTCAGTCAGGAGTTTAGGGATACAGCTTGAACATATGCTATAATTCAAATAGAGAAAACCCTAAGTCTCTTAGGATCCTGGGCTTCTAACACTTCAGCTGCGAGGCAGGTGAGAACACAGGCAATTCAAATCTCATCACCATTTATGGCATATGACCAGGAGGGCTTCCATATCTCCTATATTATCTCCTATTTTACTGAATCTTAAATGTCACTTCTCATAAGAGTGTTCTGGTACAGGGTCCTTGTCTCATTTACTCTACAGGGGGTTGACCACTCCTCGTGAGAAATATCTCCAGAATACAAAAATCTTTAGTACAGAGGATTTTCTCACACAACTATCTTCTAGAAGCATGTGAAGGCAGTAGAAAGAGTAGATTTGCCTTCAAAACAGTGGCTTGTCAGAAGGAATATCATAGAACTAATGAAAACTTCTTTTTCTTACTTCTTTTTCTTTTAAAATAGAAGAAGCATTTCCTCTGGCAACCTATTATAACCTACTCCAGGGATTCTCCCTGAATCTTCTATTTAAGAAAATGGATAGCAAGTGGAGCAGAGGTGATGTGGGGCGATGGAGGGGAAGAGCAAGGCGACTACCTTTTACTTCTTTAGGAAAGATAAACACACAATCTGCATTCTGACACTCACTGGCTATGAGGGAGTTTGCTGGAAATAAGAAATTTCATGGATTATGAAATCTCAGTATTATTCCTGGAGCTATTATATGGCTTGATGCCAGTATGATAGTGTATAAATTCTCTCTCCCTGTATAAAACGGCATATCCAGAAAATGCCTTTAATGGTGAACTCCCTGCTTAAAGGCAAGATACAACCAGCTTTCTTGAACAGTTTTCTTTTCCCTATTTATGACACCCCTCCTCTTGTGAATCTTGCTGAGAGGAATACCCTTTATGTTTCATCCATGTAATTGTGCCTGACATTTTTGCAGCAACCAATCTAGTGTTTATTTTGCTGTGTGGCCATGTACAAATTTTAATATAGATAAGATTCATCCTTCTCCCACCCTGTTCATACTAATTGGACTGCAGAAATGACAGACTATAATCCAACCCTGGGTCAGATTTGAATATCGAATGTAAAATCACTATAACATCACAGAATCTAGCAAGGTTTATAAATAAAAGGCAGTAAATTGTTGAGTTGCTCATTACACATCAAATGTTTCTGGCTATAAAAACTATAAAAACAAGTTTAACGAAAATCTTAGTTTTTATATACTTGTTATAATTGATCAAATATAGCTATTCAGTTTAGTAGGCGAGCTGAAGGAAAGTATGCAAATTTGAAAATACATTGACAATTATCCCTCTTTTAAAATTACCTACTTAAGATGTATCTAGTACCTTGATGCACACCTTACCATTTTTAGCATGATTTTCTCTCTAATTAATAGATCAAATCATTGGTTTCTCCTCCTTCTTTCTTTCTTTATAGATCTCTTTGCACAGTAACAATGAGATGACACAATCATTTGTCTTGCTAATTATTTCGACAGAAAATGGAAAAATATATTTCATTTAAAAAGGATATTTAAACTTCTCTCTTGCCACATGTTCAATGTTGAGACCCAAAATATCTAGACAGATTACTGTATGTATGGGAATAGGCAAATAATAAGATTGGAGAATTGCTGAAGGCTTCTTTCAAAATATACTACAAATATTATCATATTATATTTCAAAATTAAACTATTTCAAATTATAGGAATGTTTGGATATTTATGCAAATGAATGCATTTTCAAAATATCTAGGCAGTCTATATTGTTAAGTTGGTATATATTTTTAAGGGATACAATTATCCTTTTCACCATTCATTGTATTTTTACCTGTGCCCACTAGTAATGTCTATGTCATTTAAAGTTATATCTAGGATTGTTTTCTTATGAATATTTGCCATTTTAACCAAACATGAGGAAATTCTTAATGGACAAACATTTACCAAGTGCCTCTTCTGTGCAAGGTACTTCACTTCTCAAATGAAAAATAATTTAAGGAACTGGGAATGCCTAGCCTATAAAAGACCAGATTGATGAAGAGCTATATAACATTGTTCACACATTTGAAAAACTGACTGTAGATAAGAGATTCATTTTACACAGTGCAGCTCCAGAGGCAATAATGCCCAATTTTATTCAGCAGACATTTATCAAGAGTCTTCCATGTGCCAGTCACTGCCATGAAGCCTGGAGATACCACAGTGCATAAGACATTTCTCTGCTCTCAAGAAACAAATTATCTATTGAAACTCAAATAGGTCAAAGCCTCAGGGAAGTCAATTTCAGATTAACACAAAGACAGACTCTCTAACAATTAGAACTCTCCAAGAATGTAATAGGCTGTCTTATGAGCGCTAAGTTTGCATGTGATACTCCAGGATATGACAGAGGAGAGGCAGAGCCCAAGACAATGAACTTAGTAGTGACTTAATGCTAGACTGGAGTGGCTGCCAAAGGTGTCATCAGAATGTAGACATCAGGCCATGGTCAGTAATGGGATAGCAAGTGGTTGCTGGGAATAAAGTAAGGGGAAACCTAGAAGGTAAATCAGAGCAATGAAGCTAGATGTGAATCAGCAAGTGCATGGTGAAGGTTGTTGGCAAACATGGCTACCTTTCATGCCTGTGGGAGATGCCTGTTTAGCATGACTAAAGGAACCTGCAAGGTCCCTGACAAAGGGCCAACCAAATGTCAAAGTTAATAGCATGAAAATGCAAAACAGTCTATTAAATTTTAATTTCAGAAAAATAATGAATACTTTTTTGGTGTAAGTATGCCCTATATATTGCATACAGTGTGTGTGTGTATATATATATATGTGTGTGTGTGTATATATATATTTATCATTTTTCATTGCTTATATGAAGTTCAAAGTTAACTGGGAAAACTGTATTTTATCTGGCCACTTTAACCAAAGTAGCATCAGCCAGGATGTTTAAAGGGGATCCATTCATAGCATCAAATTAAAATAATTCATCAGTATTTACGGGTACTTGATATAAGCTAGATGCTGTGCTCAACATTGGGAATACAAGAGTGAACAAGGAAGCCATGACCTTTCTGCTCCATGATGTTACTTCTAGTGGAAAGAAAAGATCATTCTATAAGTGTTATGATGCAGGAAGCACAGAGTATGGTTTCCAACACATTTCAGCGAGATCAGGAAATCTCTTAAGATATGACTGTAGCTCTTTTTGGTAAACAGCTTTATTGAGGTAAATGCTATATAAAATGTACATATTTAATCTTTACAATTTGATGAATTTGGACACATAGAAACACTTGTGATACTATCACCACAATCAAGGTAATAGACATGCCAGCACTTCCCAAACTTTCCTTGTTTCCCTTTCATTTGTTTTTTTGTTTCTAGTGGTAAGGATACTTTACATGATCTATTCTCTTAACAGATTTTAAAGTTTACAGTATCTTATTGTTATGTATATGCACTGTGTTGTACACCAGATCTCTAGAACATACTCATCTGGCATAATTGAAATTTTATGCCCATTGAATGCCAGCTCTCAATTATTAAGACCTGAAGCATTTATAGGAGTTACTCAGAGGTAGGAATAGGGTGAGCATTACTGGCAGAAAAAACAGCAGATGGAGGAGATTGAGTACAGACCCCTCAAAAGATGCAAATAGTTCACAGACTTCAGTTTAAATTGCAATTTGGGATTTACAAAAGATAAGTTTGGAGCAAGGACTAGATTTTGAAGTGCTGCAGATCCTGGTAGACTGAACAAAGAAGGACGAATGTGGGAATAAAGATAAAGACAAAAGAGTATGTTTGGAAGAAGGGGTCAGGGGGCGCCTTGCTTCTAGTGAACAACGGCCCTAAGCTTCTAGAGCCCTTTGTATTTATTGAGTAAAGGAGATAGGGAGAAGCCGATGGTTGTTGGTCAGTTGCTTGACTTAGTGCAGGCCTGCATGACTGCATTTTTTGAACAGTAGGCTCCAGATGTCCCAGTAGATAACCTCAAGGAGCACGGCACCAGGAAGTGACTGCCCTTGGCATACCCTCTAGTGGCAGGTGCAGAGGCGAGTTTGCCCACATTCTGCATTCATGAAAAACAGTTTGCTGTTTAATCATATATCCTCCAGTGAAATGCTGAGTTGGTCATGACCCTCAGGCCTTTGGCTCCCAACGTTGAAGTGTTTTGGAAGCAGGACATTTGGATGCTACCCTAAAAGAAATGGGAATCTCCAGAAGGCTCAGCAGGTACCAGGTGTAGAAAAGGTGATGTGATCAAATTGACATAAGAGATATAAGTAGTGGGGAAGCACAGAAGTAGATAAATTTTAGAAATGTTTAGAAAGTTGGATGAACAGGATAAGTGATTGTTTTGATGTATGGTAAAAGACAATAGGAATCAAAAATAGTCCCCAGGTTTCTGACATGTGCAACCAGAACATTGATAATGACATTGCCAGATGCCTCAAATGTGAACACTGGTGGAAAATAATCTCATTTTACATAAGAAACAACTAGAGTTGGAAGTCTTATGACAAGGGAAGAAGTCTCATATGCACCTGTATTTATTGGCCTAGAGCTAGGTACTCAGTACCTATCAACATGGAGACTGAAAGCAAGGGAGATGTAGATGGAAATTGAAACCAAGACAAAGGAAGGGAATGCCCAAAGTGTTGGCAAAATGAGGCAGGCCTTAGGATAAAGCCCTGGGGGGGACATCAACAATTACAATGGAAATGAAAAGTGAGAGTCTGGAGAGCTGGTCAATTTTGTGACATTTGACACGTATCCATCAACCTCAGGTCAGTTTTGTCATTTATAAATTGAGTGATACAATATAGGATTGTGGTGAGGATTCCCTGTGATAACACAGTGCCTGACATACAATAGATAGTCAATGTATTTAGCTTTACAGTCTGTGCATACCATTCACACCTGCTGACATACAATAGATACTCAATGTACTTAGCTTTACAGTCTGTGCATACCATTCACACCTGCTGACATACAATAGATACTCAATGTACTTAGCTTTACAGTCTGTGCATACCATTCACACCTGCTGACATACAATAGATACTCAATGTATTTAGCTTTACAGTCTGTGCATACCATTCACACCTGCTGCATATATAAAGCTTGGTTTATTTTATACAGCAGTGGTTCTTAGCATTTTTTATTTTGATTGAGTTCCTTTGAAAACCTTACCCAAGTCCTCCCTCTTTCCAGAAAAATGGATATGAACTATGCAAAACAATCACAGTGCCTGACAGAGTGCTGTGTATATAATAGAGACATTGTAAATTTAAGAATGAATAAACTTACTATGAGTAAATTATATTGTGATTGCATTAAATAAAAGGATGCAACTGATTTTTTTTTTAATTGCATACCACTCAAGGAGCTTGTGGACCCTCCAAAGAGACTCCATCTCTGCAGCATTATCTGAAGGAAGGGGACATATAGATTGTGTATGCCTCGGTGTTCTCTTGGGGTTTGGGTGTCTATGTTTAAATCTATTCCAGGTGTGCAGGCTATAGCACAGCCCTAGGGGTTCTTAGATTTAAGATAGAAGTAGGTACCTCTGTCTTGGAGGCTGGTTTATTCTGATGGTAATCAAAGTATTTTTAAAAGATAAATGTCCCTCCATATCCTCTTCTTTTAGGACTCTATCTTGGAAATTAGTGACTGCTGTCTCATAGCTCTTTCCAGATTGTATTTTTCATTTATCAGTAAAACCAGTAAGCTTTATGGCATATGGTAAGGAATGACCTTGAGTTTTTTTAATGGAACTCTAGTCTGCATTTATAAAATTATATTAACACGTCTGCACATTTTTAAGCCTGTTGACTTTGCTTCCGTCATCAGAAGCCATGTTCAGGGAACAATAAAGACTGTCATTTTAAACTGTGTGTACACAAATCATTGGTAGTGTGCATCAAGCCATCTGCTCTGCCTGGAGATTTTTCTTTTTCTGTGCATATCCTAACTGTGAAAAGAGTTTAAGATAATAATGTCATGCTATCCATTTCCTGTGCTACGATTCTCATTACCTTGACTTAGGAAAAGATGACTACTGATGAACTAGGTGCAAAATTCTGGCATTAGATTGGTCCTTTCACTTCTATATATCACTTGTCATCTAATCCAGTAGATGTTTTTCAAATGTTAGGAAATCTCTCCTGAATAAAAGCAAATCCTGGCTTCATTGTCTGTTTTCCCCTTGTTCCTCACATTTTTCTTCCTCTCTTCTTCTACTCCCGATTATTAATCGGAAATAAATGAACCATGGTACAAAATTTCAATCACTAATCTTTGTATAGAAAGATCACATACACTCTCAACATAACATCAACATTTTTTTGATAGTAGAAAGCAATGTTTTTCTTCTCTCAAGTTCTTTGAATAATTCTTTTTACAACTGAGTCACTTTTGGAAGTTCCTTCTTTCCTTTCTGACATCCCAGAGGGAAAGAACTATATCAAGAACTGTGTAACTTACTATAAGACTCACCCAGATCATTCATACATGCTGAAATTGAAATCCAAAGATGATTGGGTAGGGCTGCCATCTCGGTATTAGGGCATATTCAGAAAGGTCTATTCTTTTGTTCCTAACCTTTGGAAAAAAAAAATACATATCTGTCTGAGCACGGTGGTTCACTCCTGTAATCCCAGCACTTTGGGAGGTCAAGGCAGGTGGATCACTTGAGCTCAGGAGTTCAAGACCAGCCTAGCCAACATGGTAAAACCCTGTCTCTGCTAAAAATACAAAACTTAGCTGGGCGTGGTGGCATGTGTCTGTAGTCCCAGCTACTCGGGAGGCTGAGGAATGAATCACTTGCACCTGGGAGGTGGAGGATGCAGTGAGCTGAGATCATGCCACTGCACTCCAGCCTGGGTGACAGAAAGAGACCCTGTCTCAAAAAAAAATTACCTATCTATCATCCAGATACTGAAATTTTAAAAAAGTTGTTTTATTTCAAACACTGAATATCAGAACCCTTATGTTAGAATCCATGTTTTCTGTGTGAAGCAGATTTGCCAATGCTAGTGCCTTTCAGAATTCTTTGGCAAAGAGTTTCTAGAAGTTTCCAAACCCTGTGGATCCTGCAACACCTATAATAAGGATGAAAGAACAACACTTGGGATGTGAAGTCAGGGGTCACTGGAAACAGGGAAGCCTGACCTCCTACTATCCTTGATCTCACTTATTTCTCTTTCTCTCCAACTTCCTGCATCTGTCAAAACCTCTTCCTTGGGGTGGAAATTATGATAATATTAACACAGTTATTCAAATATGTGACTAAGCAAAAGATTTAACCCAGTGTAGGATTCTTTGCATCATTGAAGTGGAGCTTCTATAATCAAATGCTATTTTCAAGAATGTCCTTGGAAGGAATTGAACTTTAACTGCAAATCCACTGACTATCCATGCCCTGGCATGACCATGAAAAGGGTTTTCCAATAAATAGAATAAAGCCCAAGGAGGGTGGTGTTTCTGAGTTAAGGTTGCTCCTCTGATACTTTCTTTTCACCCTAAATACCACATAAGGTTCTTGACATATAAACTAATGAACCACTTGTAGACATGCATTTTCTGGAGAATGCAGCACTGCCTTTTATGATGAAGTTAAAAGAGGAGTCCCTATCATTTTAAAATTCTCCTTTGATGAAGTCACAGGCTGAAGAGGTAGTAGAAGTCACTCCTGTCTTCTCACTACTCCATTCATAATGATGATGAACAGAAGAAAACTAATATGCTAGGTGCTTTATATGATACTTCCTTTACTTCTTATAGCAATGTCAATAGTCCCTATGGTCACCTCATTTTATAAAGGAAGACATTAAACTCAGAGAATTTAGATAATTTGCTCAAGATTCTTTATAGACAAAGGGACCAACACAAGTGAGCTGCCATAGCCTGAGCCAGTCACATCTGAGAGTGCCCCAAACAACAGAATTACATCGCATCTTATCATTCATAAGATTGACTTTATTTTAAAGAGAGACTTCATTTTTAAATGCTAATCCATCATGTGACCCTTGACTAACCCTAAGTCCAGGAATACCTCCAGGATGTCTGGTTGATTTATTAGTCTTTATGTAGAAACACCTATTCACTATAAATTTTGTCTTTCATCAAAAACAACCCTTTATGTTATTGCAGAAATCATAGGTTGTGATGTCAGCAGCATTCTCTCAACCACCTACACATTCCTTTCAAAGCACGAATACTTTTTTCCCAAAATATAAGCCCTGGGTCTTGGGGATGCAGCATGAAGATCTACCTGTCTTGTGGCCACTTAAGACTATGTGTCTGTCTGTAAGATCCCCATAATAGATCACCTCCCACTGACAAACTGGGCTTGTCTGCCTCATTCTTTGGTTTCTTGGGTCCTTTAGCATTTGGGGACTGCTTTGCATATAGGGCCCTTTCATGGAATAATGATTTATACAAGCAGTAGCTGGCTGTGACTATTTTTGACACACTAGTTAATTTCCTTCATGTTACAGATAAGGGTGGAGACAGTGAGCACACAGCAGAATGCTAGGCTCAAGATCCCAGATTGCTTCATATGTCAGATTCAATGGCCAAGAGTCTCATTTTCAATTTTTGTATAGGGCCCAGGGAATTCCGAAACCCTGAACTATAAGAACCTGAAATTTCAGAGGCTCACTGAAGAATTTAAAATAATTTGACTAAAAATTATTTCCTCTACATTCACTTTGAGGGAGCAAGGCTGCCTGGGTTCATGCCCTGACTCCAACACTTGTTGTTGTATGGCTTTGGGTAGGTTGCTTGATCTCTATATACCTCAGTTTCTTTATCTGTGAAATGGGAATGATATTAGGAGTCTGCTTCATACATTATTGTAAGGATTAGATAAATTAATAAAATATACCAAGAACTGACATATAAGATAGAATTGGCAAACACATTAAAACAAATGCCTATAAATGCATTCTTTGTGTTCAAAAAGTTAAGTAGAAACATGATGACTAAATGCAATGTACTGAACCAGGACAGAAAAAGAAATTAGGTAAAAACTAAGGAAATTTTGAAAAGTATGGATCTTTAGTTAATAATAATGTATTAGTGTTGGTTTGTTAATTGTAATGAATGTGCCACACTAATGCAAGATGTTAATAACAAGGGAAACTGGCTGTGACATATATGGGATTCTCTGTACTATGTTCCCAATGTTTCTCTAAATCTAAAACCATTCTTAAAGTTTATTTAAAAAATAAATTACATACTTTAATAAAAATCGGGCAATAAAAAATTCTAATTTCCTATCCTCACCTTCTTTCCTTTTCTCCTCCAAAAATCCCCAGGGGTTGAGGAAAAACAGGTTATACTATTTCATGGTGTTAGAGGCATAGTTGATCTGTATAATACTGTTCTCTGTTGGGGTCTTGAACCTCCAGTAAAGCCACTGTAACTCACTCTTATATCCTTGTCTTATTCCATGTTGTTCCTAGAGCTAAAGGTCTCCAACAATATTAATCCGTTTTCAAACTGCTATAAAGAACTGCCTAAGACTGGGTAATTTATAAAGAAAAGAGATTTGATTGACTCACAGTTCTGCATGGCTAGGGAGGCCTCAGGAAACCTACAATCGTGGCAGGAGGCGAAGGGAAATCAAGATGCATCTTACATGGTGGCAGCAGAGAAAGAAAACGATGGAGGAAGTGCCAGAGGATTTCAAACAACCAGATCTTCTGAGAACTCACTATCAGGAGAATGGCAAGCGGGAAGTCTGCCCCTATGATTCAGTCACCTCCCACCAGGCCCCTCCCCCAACACGTGGGAATTACAATTTGAGATGAGATTTGAGTGGCAACACAGAGCCAAACAATATCACCAACCGAAGATTGTATGACTCATTTTTCAGTGAGCTCCCCCTAAACACACCATAGTATCATTCCAGTCTGTTGTGGCCACCCCATGTAACCACTCTGTACTCCCAGAATATCAGATGGTGAGTAAGACATCACCCTCCTTTCTCTGGTTTAGCTTTTTTCCTTTTCTGTATTTCTTGTTTCTTTTGTTTGTTTGTTTGATTGATTGATTGATTTTTACCTTCATTCAGAATCAGCCTGGCTAGGTGAATGGTTCTCCTAACAAATTTATATTTTTAAATTCAGTCTGTTTGTCCTCTGATTACCTAAAAAGTGATATAGATTAGGCATTTAAGTGGTACACTCCTATAGTACTCTGAGACCAACCTGATTCTGCATTTAGAAAACAGTTCTCCAGAGAATGACCACCAGTCTGCATCTTTATTCTGAGTTGTCTCATTGTAAGTGTCACACACACACACACACACACACACACACACACACACACAGGCACACTTTCTGTTCTCCAGTAACTTCAAATGAATAGTTATGTCCAGAACATGCCATAGTCTATGGTCTCTGATCTATGATGACAGGGTGGTTTTCATACATCATTCTCTCTCTCTCTCTCTTCCCCCCCCCCGGTTTCTCTTTCTTTCTTAATTCCCAAGCTAGAATCCACACTTACGTATTAATGATCTACTTTTAAGCCTCCTTTAAGATCCAGCTCTGGGGAATCTTTACCTCCATAATCTCTCCTCCTGTAAAGATATGTCATTACTTTTTTACATGTCTCTCCCAGGCATGTGAGATCTTGGAAAGCAGAAACCCTGAGAATACATTGCTATGCTAGATTTGGCAAGCATATGTGTGAGTATGTGTGTTGCAGAGGTTTATGTGTTTAAATGTGCTTGTTGGCTAGGACCAGTCTATATGAGTAGAAATAAGAAAACAAAAGATAGTCATTTCTCTGTGTAGTAGAGAAATAAGTATTTGGGGAGTCTTTACTGGCTGTCAGGGAGAAAGGGTTTGGAAGATGATAGAGTGGCATTGGGAGAAAGGAAGCAGTTCAGGAGAAAATCAGGCCTAAGAAGAACAACCAGAAAGCTGTGCAGCTTTTGTGAATGGTGACATCTAATACTTGTTTTAAAATATTGTGCTGTGCAATGCAATTACCAAATCTTCAGTAAAACTTATGTGAATGGTATGTTATGAACTAAATGTGACCCCTCTAAATTCACATGTTGAAATCTAATGTCCAATGTAATGGTATTTGGAGGCAAGATCTTTGGGTGAGAATTCAGTGATGATGATAGAACCTTTGTAAGTAGGATTAGCACCCTTATGAGAAGAGGCCAGAGAGCTAGCTAGCTTTCCTTCTGCCATATGAGGACACAAGAAGTCAGTCATCTGCAAGCCAGCAGAGAGTCTTCACCAGAACTCAGCCATGCTGCACTCTGATCTCAGACTCCGTGCCTCTGGAACTGTGAGAAATCAATGTCTGTTGCTCATAAGCCTCCCTGCCTATGGTATTTGTTTTAGCAGACTGGACTAAGACATCGTCCCTTGAGAAAAGAGGACAAGGCTAGATTAGTTTGAGGAAAAATCTGCAGACAGGACAGCAGGAGAGGTGAGGTGACTGCTGAAGGGTTTTATTAAAAATTCATCAAGGGCAGTAATAAAAGTGTGATGTGTCCAAGGGAATCTAAAGACTTCCTGGAAGTTTTTGGAAACTTTAAGGATGGTGAAAAAGTTTTCACAGAAGTTGACTGAAGTAAACAATTTGAGTGAAAGGGAAAGATAATCCTGAAGTGTTGAGGGATTTGAGGAGATTTTAGTCATTCAAAGTTTAAACAAGTTTAGCATTGACATTAGAAAATAATATATAAAACTCCATTTTCAGTTCTGTCAATATATCATGCTTTGCAAACTGCAGTTTTTTCTCCACATAAGAGATAAGAGGGTGGTGTTTCCATGTGTTTGAGAATAACATATAAACTACAGCACTTCCAGAAAGGAACAGGTCTTATTCAGGCATATGATGTAAGATGAGGCCTTTCTAGTCTATGTATTTCGGACATTTGAACCTCAAATAAATAAATTCAGCAATGTTGAGAGGATTATCTACTCTGGGATTTATGATAACAAGAAAATCTTTTGAGAATAAACATATCCATGGTATGACAAGAACAAAATAAAAGTCACTAAATATTTATTTCAAAATATGTACATACATATACATTTGAATAGATACACATCTGAATATATGTTTGGATATGTATTTGAATATATATATAAATTTATATATGTATTTGTGGATATACGTGTGTGTTGTATGTTTGTGTATTTTTTTAAAAAGATTGTAAAATCCATATAAAGAGCCCCATTAGTATATAGCGAGTATTAATTTGGGACCTGTGAAACCTGGCTGGCCAGGTAAGGTTAAAGTAGATATGCCGTCGAGCTCCTTTTCAGTTCTTTTTCTTTCATCATTTTCGTGTCTATTAGAATTCCAATTCTTTAATATCATTTCATTTTAGTAGTTGTGCAGTGATTGATCTTCATTCTGGTAGGTGTTTGGTGATATTTCTCTATGGTGTGAATTTGCATTTCCATGATGACTAATAAAGTTGAGCACTTTTTTCCATGTTTAGGGCCAAATATATCCTCCTGTGAAATGCCTGTTCAATGTTTTGCTGTTTTTTTCTCCTGAATTGCCTGATTTCTGCAGTTGTTTATATATGCTGTACACAAGTGCTTTTTTAGTTATACAGGTTTGTTAGTGTTAACCAGCTTTAATTTGTTTGGTGTTTGCATGTCACATATTTTAATGTATTTTTAAAGCTTTATATGTTCTTATGTTTACATTGTGTCTTTTATCCAGTCTGAAATTTTTTGCTGCATGTTTTCAATGTTGGTGATAAGTACTGATTTCCTGATATTACCACAATTAGAATATAAAGTAGTTTTGTTTAAAATAAGTTTTAAAAACCTTTGTGAATAATGTTGGTTCTGAAGTCACTCACTACCTTCTAAAAAATAAGATCTTATTAATGTGAGGCCTCAGGAAAAGTTTCCCCCAAAACATACATATTCTAGGTAAGTAGACAAGTGTTTAATTTAATAGCAGTGAAAATGTCAAAGTTTGTATTTATTGAATATCATTTATATAAATACCACATTTTAATAAGTTTAAACTAAGCGAAACCAAGTACCTAAAATAAATACCTAAAGCTGCTTCAAAAATGCTAAAAAGTCTGGCATGTAACTGATGAGAAAGGATTTTTAATGTGTGATCCCTCAAACTGCTGATTGAGCCTTGGGATCCGTAGAATAATTGCAAGAAGTCTAGATATGTGGACCAATCTCTACATCATAATTTTTTAGCTGAATATAAATAACCAACCCGCTTCCTTCATGTTTATTTTGGTCACATTGTGATTTATATACAATAAATCTATACTCCATTACCATCACTATGTATTTTCTCAGTCAACCAATGTAATACTTACGACCGTTAATATAGAGTGACATGTGATATTTTTATGTCCTTGATAGGGTTCTTATATGTGAAAAGTTTTGGAGATCACTGATATATTGAAAAATGTTATTTTTTATCCCAGGGCCTAAGACTTTTCAACTACGAATGGAAATTTTAACATCTACCATGTAGAAATTTCGTGGATGTTGAAGTATTTAAAAACTGTTAATGTCTCTATCTGTCCTTCCCCATATGTATTAAAAGCATGTCTTTGCTTTATAAAATAAAATTTCAAAGTAAAATCAAATTTATTGATTTTCAATTTCTCACATTTCTGATTTCTTTAAAAAATTAATATAGATAAAATTGTTAGAAAAATCAAACTGTTTAGCAGAAATTACTATTGGAGATGGGCATGAGAATAACAATCATAGTTTAGATATACAACTGGTGATCATAGCACTAAACCTATGCATTAAAAGAGGTCATTTAAACAAGTTAATTTATGTTTCTTTCCATTAAAAAAAACCCTGTCAGCCAAAAAAAAGTAAGAGTTTAAGTGTTTTACACATATTACTTATTTTAATCCTTACAACAAACTTTTCTGTTGTAAGTGTATGCTAGTACTGTTCTCATTTTATAGATGAGGAAACTGAGATGCAAAGATGTTAAGAACTTTCCTGAAGGTTAGACAGCACATTCTCTCATTAAGGAAACGTTGCCCAAATCTAATATGAGAGATCGTCTTTGAATTGATTCCGATGCATTCTGGATAAGTATATGACCTGTTGTGAGGGTGGGAGGTGGCAAGGAACTCACTCCTCTCCTCCTTCATCCCAAGAAAGCATGGCTGTTCTTTCCCTGTTCATTGAACATAAACATTGAGCTCTTTCTCTCCTTCTCCTTCACAATGAGCAACTTCCTCTAAATTCCTCTGAGCCCTATTATTGTGTGAACATTCCCATTTCTAGAGATGGCAAATTAAGGGTAGCATGGCTGATTCTGATTTTTCTGATATCAAGCAGCCTTAAAACATTTCTCCTATGAAATAATTATTTTAGGATAGTAGAGTGAAATTTCCTTGATGTGCAGAGAGAAATAAGATTCCTGAGGCACATTTGCCATGATAATTCTCTGAAGTAAAAAAAAAAAATTGTATCTATGACAGAGCACTGAAATAAAGTGTCAATAGCATTACTAATTCCCCTAGGGAATGTCAGTGGCACACCCTGGTCTGTGAAAAACGTTTACAGTTAAAACTACTGAAGCCTAGGCTTTTACGTTTTTCTTCTGGTTTGTTATGGTTGAATAGGTATACACAAGGATAGAAGAGTATTTGACTGATGTGAGTCTTAATGAACTATTTTAATAGCACATACCTCTCTTGAGAAAATTACTGCTACTTGGAGCCAAATTTTGCTATTCTTGTGAGCATTGATTAAGTACTTAGTAACCATGTACATATAACACTTTACTGAATAAATTGATGACTGGGCATGAACATATATTTACATAGGCAGAGAATTTCAGGAATAATTACACTCTGAAACCATAGCTATTAATGCAGAGAAGCCTTTGAGAGAATGGGTCATCCAGAGTTATGTTTGTTGATTAATAACTGCTCCTGTCTCTTCTTTCCATTTTACTTTGCATCAGTGTTACTTAACATTGAATAATACTGTCAATACTGTGTATTTAGTCAATATTTTTTGTTATTGTTTGGGAAATGATTTAGCTACATTGTGTAAAACGCATTTAGAGTAACTCTTACTGGTATATATATGGCTCATTTCTACTTTTTCGTCTTTAGAAAAAAGTCATTTGTTATACAGGTCTAACCTTCCCCCCCACCCCCTTGTTCCTCTCAAAGAACAAAGGAAAGAGAGAAGACTGAAAAGACAGAGAGAGCTAGAGAGGGAGATGGATCCACAGATTCCATCTATTATTCCTTTCTTTAATTTCCGTAACTGAGTGTAGGAGAGTAAGTGTCGTTCAAGTCCCTCTTGCTAAATGGGCATCATAGTTTGAGAGTATTTTGGAATTTTCAGGACCCTCATGCTCTGATATAAACTTGAATAAGCAAAGGCCATGACATAGGGAAAGAAGAGGCTCAAGAAGAGACTAGAAAATATATTGACAAAATATAAAAGCCAACAGGTGAAGTGGAGCAGACAGCTGCTGATATCCCTGTGGAAATAAGCTGTGAATGACTCAACAGGAGGCCAAGATTCCAGTTATGTCTCAAGGAGAGAGATGGGGTTTTAAATTAGTGGGCCCAGCCGTTGACCTCACCTACTCCATCCAGCCACATGCTTGGCTGATCTGGCCTCTGGTGAGACCCCCATCACTCCCTTCCTAGAATGGGTGCTCCCACAGACAGAGTGCAGATTTTTCTCCAACAGTGGAAGTCCCCACACCTTAGCGTGTTGTTTCACTGCCAAACACAAATCATTTTTTAAAATTATTTTTTCCAAAGACAACTACAACTCTGTCAGTTTTTTATCCAATAAATGGCGTGAAACAGGAAGAATCTATTATTTCCCTGATGAGTTTATCAGTAGAAAAGATATAAAGCAATCCTGCTGTGCAGAAAAGGGCGTAATCTGTTAATATCACCCTGAGTGAGAAAAATATATGCCATGATACCAAAAACATGTTTGCCATTTATCTAGTCTTGTACGTAGTATAGAAGACTGGATTATCTATAAATAATCTCTGGGTCTCAATTTGTTAGAGCCCATTGGGTCATGCTTGAACAATCTTGCAATCCTAGAAGCTTGTGTATTGCTTCTTATAAATCAAGATAAATAGAATATCCATATTTCTTAGAGACAGGAAGTTTTGTTTTTAGACTCAGCCATAAAGTACATATATAATAAACAGTACTTTGGAAGAATGTAAATAAGTATTTAAGTGGCATGAATGGTAGGGTCGAAGAAAAATATTGCTGTGTCAATTTTCATCCCAGAAAGATCAATAGGTAGTTAAGGCTGCACCTCAGCCCCTTATAAAAACACATAATTCATTTAGTGTCTCTAATTCACAATGCTCTACTGGTTGCTCTGGAGAATGAAATTCTCTTTGAACTTAAAATTAAGAAACTAGAAACAAATCATACTTTTTATTAAAGTATGACCTGGATACAATTCCTTGGGGGTCGTGTTAAAAATGCAGACTCCTGGGTCTTGCTCTCCCACCCTCCCTCTCCCCCCAAAAAAATTCAGTGGCAGAAACTAACTTATAAAGGAAGAGATGACAATATCTAACACAAGCTTCTTTAGACTAGTCTCATTAATTTATTCATTCAGCAAATGTTTATTGAGTACATAGTAAATTCCAGGTATTTTTAATCCTGGAATTTAAGTGGTTCCTGCTCTATAGAACCTCGGGGTTTCTTGATAAGGAGACAGTTCAAATTAGTGCCATAAGTAGTAAAATGGAAATGTACCCTGGGCTAAGCTGGACCCAGAGTAGTAGTGGATAAAGAAGAGATGTCAGTTTGATGGAGGAAGATGCATGATCTCCACTGAAAGAAAAAGTTAAATTGAGAGAAAATCAAAGGCAGAAAGGCCAGACAGGAGATCATCAGAATTAATCAGGGAAGATATGGGCATTGAGAAGAGGAAACACATTTCTTTTCTTTTTTGTTTCAAAATAGATGTCACCATTCCTTTCTGAAATTGCTCCCTGCATCCCTCCCCCAAATATACACACATACACACAGGCCACCATCTCTCACAGTACACTATCAAATGGCCCAGCCAAGGGCCCAAGCTCTGAGCCCATGACTATTTTTGTTACCTACCCCTGCAAGTTTCAGTGGACCAGAACTCAGTCATAACAAAAAATCTGAGAGAAATCTCATAATAATCAAAAGACGAAACCAAAACAATTTTATAGAAGCAGAATGTTCAACAAAAGCAAGACCTAACAGTAATTTTTGGAATATAGTAACAATGTAAGATAAGCAGCAATTGAAACTATGGCCAAGTCAAGACCATTCTGTTAATGTTTGTTGTTCCTTTCTTCCTTCTTTCTCCTCTCTCTCATTCCCTTGCTTCCTTTCTTGACACAAGCAGAACAAGTAATGGTGGGTGGTGCCAGAATGGGGGTCAGAGATGGGAGATGAGGGAAGTCTGATAAGCTGAGACATGGGCAACGTAGGAGATCGAGCAAATAAGCAAAGAGGTTGAAGATGTTGGGGCTAGGCTTCTCACCAATGAAGGAGCGAATATGAGTATGGAATAAACGAAGAGCTGAGTGACCTTAAACTCTGTAGTGTAGACTGCAAGAAGATATTTAACAGAAAATCTAAATAAAAGGACAAGTCAAGCAGTGAGACCTCAGTATCAATTAACATACCTAGCACCCAGACTTTGATTTTTAGATAGTACTCTTTCCTTAATAAACCAAACCTTCATAGAGAGATGCTTTATGCAGGGCTGAGTAAGTAAAGTAGAAAATATTCTTGAAATATCTTGTTGCGCCACAAAGGAAGAAAGTGTTGAAAGAATGAAGTAAATATTTCAAGGATATCTTATCTAGCCCAAAGAGTTGCCACTGTCCAAACCTGGGGAAATTAGAGCATACAAATATTTATGTTACTATATCTATGTTGAATATAGACCATTAAATGAATTATATTAAATATATTTAAATACATTAAATATAAACAAATGTATATAAGAGAATCTACTTTTATGCTTGGATATATAATAAATGTAGAAATGCTGACATAGCTTAAAATCACCACTTACCACTCATTACGCTAATAATTAATTCCGTAAATGCTAAATCTAATAGATGAAAATGGGATGACGAATGGGACATTTGATGGGCCTGAAATTTCTCCACAAAATCTACTTATTAATTCCAAAGTAATGTTACAGAAGAGAATCCTGGTAAATATCATTTTTATCAAGTGATCAAATAAACACCATCAATAATAGGCCAAATTGGCATTATGTACCACCTGACAGGATGGAACTGTGTAATGTGGGTGTCTTTGGGAGGAAATATCAGACAGACCTACATGAAGAAAGACTACAGAAGGAATGTCCTGAAATTCCAGAAATGTCAAAATCATGAAGGTCAAGGAGAGACTTAGAAGTTACTCCAGATTGAAGGAAACTAGAGAGACATAATAAGTGGGTACCATGCAAAATACTGATGTGGATGTTTTTATTATAAAGGACATGATTAGAGTAACTGGCACAACTCAAAAGGGATGTCTGGGCAAAAGGTATATTGGTATTCCTGTATATTAATCTTGTTATTTTTCATATGTCTGCTATCTCACACTTTAAAAAAAAATCCATTTAAAAAGTGAAGAAAAAAAAAGCATTTCTTACCCAAATTGCCATTATCTCTGGTTATCTCCTGTGTACCTGAAGAGGCAGCTGGGCACTATTGTAACATGATTCTTGCTGTACTTGCTTAGTCGTATGCCACTTCAAATAGTCACAGAAATTGGAAATGGGATATTTGATGAGACATACTAAGTGTGGATAGATCAACATAATAATAGCTTATTCGTGTCAACCATCTACTGTGTTCTCATTTAATTTGTGTACCAATTCCAAGAGTTAATATTATTATTCTCATTTTCCAGATGAGAAAATTGACATTCAGCTAGGTTTAAGTGATAGTTTTAGTAAATTATGGAACAGAAATTTGAACCCAGCCAGTCTGATGCTATAGCCTACACTATTAGCCACTTTGGTATGCCATTTCTCATAGATAATGTCGAACTCTTGAAAGGCAGGGCTGGTGTCAGGATGGAAGTCATTGTGAGAGATCTATTGTTCACTTTGGATATGACCTTCTACAGGTTGGCCACTTGTAGGCCAAAACTCTACTCTTAGCCCCTTCCTTTGGCCAAGCCAAAGTAGACAAGGGCACAAAGGCACATGTCAAAAAGGTAGGGGGAAGGGGAACGCTCATTTTCCCAAGTGACCAGAGCACTAGGCAGGAAGGGCAGGGCAGAGTATAGACTGGACCCCAAGGCCATAGCTGAGACCCAGACACCATACCAAATGAAACCCAGATCTTTATCCTGACTGGGGACAGCCATGTAAACTTATGAAGATGTCGGGACCCAAGAGTTGTGCTGGAACCTACAGCACTCAACATGGATAACTCAATCACACATCCCAGTGGGCAGGGACTGTGGAAGTACCTGCTGCATGCCTTCCCTCTTCTAAGATTGGCTCAGGGATTGGGAGGCCTTGAGGCTGTATCTGCATGCTTACTTGCTCCAGGCTGCTGTGTAAGGCACAGACTAGTGTAGCTAAGCCTGAGTCACAAAATGACTTATAGTCATCTTATTACAAAATTCACTCCCCCAGTGAGGGCAGTTGGGACCCCTAACTTGTCTCAAGTACACAGTACTATTTCCTCTTGGCGTTCCTGCTCTCGGGACCCTAAGGGATACAGCAATGAAATCCTAGAACATTTTGCTTATTTATAAGCAAATTTTACTTATTTTGTTTTACAGAACAGTCATCAACTTTCTCCTGAATGTCTTATTTTGCTTTTGCCCCAGAAATAATAGTTTTCATAGATAAGGCAGCACTGAGGACTACCTATTTAAGATTCTCATTTTTCACAGTTCACAAGCAGATTCACCCTGTTTGATGGGCTTTCCCATTGAGACAAACTGACTAATAATCCTGAGGCCAGCATTAGCCTCTATGGCAGCCACTTCCTTCCCACATATTTTTTCCACAACATCTACATGACTCCCCTGTTTCCAGCTTTCAGATCCAAAGTCAAAACAAAAAGAAATGATAAACCTAAAATGTTTCTGAAGGGCAAAGTCACCGGAGCTCAGTAGCATGGATACCGTACCTGTTTCTCATGAAAATTCTGCTAGTGCAGGTTAACTAAAAGAGATGTGCAGTAGACATCACGTCAGTAGGAAAAAGTGTGTCTGGAGTTGGTCCCTGCTGGAGGGTTTGTGGTCTCTCTGACTTCAAGAATGAAGCCACGGACCTTTGCAGTGAGTGTTACAGCTCTTAAAGACGGCATGGGCTCAAAGAGTGTGCGGTAGCAAGGTTTATTGTAAAGAGCAAAAAGACAAAGCTACTGCAGCATGGAAGAGGACCCGAGAGGGTTGCTGCTGCTGGCTGGGGTGGCCAGCTTTTATTCCCTTATTGTACCCTCCCATGTTCCGTTTCTGTCCTATTAAAATGCCCTTGTTGCAATCCTCCCTGCGATTGGCTACTTTTAGAATCCTGCTGATTGGTGCATTTTACAATCCTCTTGTAAGACAGGAAAGTTCCCCAAGTCCCCACTCAACCCAGGAAGTCCCGCTGGCCTCACCTCTCAAAGGTACAAGTCTAAATGAAAAGCCTTGTTGTTAAGGCTCATTTTTCAAATGTTTATAACCAAGATTCTATGGTTTGAATGTTCCCCAAAATTGTATATGTTGGAAACATAATCCCCAAATTCATATGGTTATGATATTTGGAGAGGGCACATTTGGGAGGTAATTAGGAGTAGATACAGTCCTCAGAGTTGGATCCCCACAATGGGAATTGTGGCTTTATAAGATGAAGAAGAGACTGAGCTGGCCTATTTTTGCCCTCCCACCATGTGATGCCCTCTTCCATGTTATGATGCAGCACAAACAGCCCTCACCAGATGCCAGCATCATGCTCAGAGACTCCCCAGCCTACAGAACCATGAGCTAAATAAACTTTTTTTAAAATAAATTACTCAATCTCTGGTATTGAGTTATAGCACCAAAAAATGAAGATGCAAGATAAAATCTGGACAGATAAGTTTTGCAGAGAATTGAAATGATGTCCATAAAGACCTATTTAGATTTGAAGTGTAATGGTCAATTGTGTGATAACAACTTAAAATGTAAAAACACAAGTTAATAATTCCTGGAATGTCTTTCAAGAGAAAAGAAAACTAAAGGTATTTAAAATTTCAAAGAAAATAGAGGAGAATAAATGTAGAGGAGAATAAATTGCCTACTTTTAGGCAGTTGAAGCCCAATAAAAAACAAAAACATCCCGGCACGGTGCTGGGTACCTATACTTCCAACTACTCAGGAGCCTGAGGCAGGCGAATCACTTGAGACCAGAAGTCTGAGGCTATAGTCCACTGTGCTTGTGAATAGCCACTGCACTCTAGCGTGGACAGCATAGTGAGACTTCTTCTCTAAAAGATTTATTATCACATTTATTCGGGAGGCTGAGGCAGGAGAACCACCTGAACCCAGGAGTTTGAGGTCAACCTGGACAACCTGGCAAGACCCTTTTTCAAAAATAAAAAAAAAGAAAACAATGCAAAATAAAATAAATAGAACAAAATTTTATTGCAAATCAGCCTTCAGTTTTAATTCTCTTGACAGGTATTACTCAGATAATATTCTTGCATGGTACCAATATTATCAGACAGGATGAAGTGAGGACTTTAAGAGATTCTACCTTATTTGCCTATGTTTCCCAATTTTTTTTTTTTACTCAGAAAGAATCCTTACAAACTATCTGTATCCTCTTTATTGGAAAAGCTAGCCTAGATCCATTCTCCACAGAACTGCCAAATGTAATAGCATTAGAAAAAAATGCCGTGCCGGGCGCGGTGGCTCAAGCCTGTAATCCCAGCACTTTGGGAGGCCGAGACGGGCGGATCACGAGGTCAGGAGATCAAGACCATCCTGGCTAACCCGGTGAAACCCCGTCTCTACTAAAAATACAAAAAAAAACTAGCTGGGCGAGGTGGCAGGCGCCTGTAGTCCCAGCTACTCCGGAGGCTGAGACAGGAGAATGGCGTGAACCCGGGAGGCAGAGCTTGCAGTGAGCTGAGATCCAGCCATTGCACTCCAGCCCGGGCGACAGAGCAAGACTCCGTCTCAAAAAAAAAAAAAAAAAAAAAAGAAAAAAATGCCATAACAAAGTTCTTAGTTTTGAGGAGTAATTTTCCCCTGATTTGTTTAGATGACTTTTCTCAGTATTGAGAATCATAGCAAGAGGAGATCATGCGTTCACTTTAATTAAAATATAGTTATGAACTGAAAGATTTATTTAACCATGTGAAACTAAGTAGAGAGACTAGAATGTGTTTATCTGCAGCAGAATAACAAGTTGCAAAAGAACACCAAACATTTCACCACATGGGTAAGCCAAGATTCATTTTATGGAATATTATATCAGGATTATATCTCACAAATAATATTTATGCTGTTGGAAAGTCTCACTCAGAATGGTGTCTTGCAGGAGAGAGAGCTGTTGTCCTTTCTCTTTCTTTTTCCTATTAAATCTCTGCTCTTAACCTAAAAAAAAGTTGAGGTCACTTGAAACTCAGAAGACTGTTAAAAACTTTTTATTGATTAATTCTGGGTCCACCCGTAGCTAGGAGATTATAGACAAACTACTTAAAAGTTTTTTGATTTCTATAGTAGGATGCAAAGATTAAGTGAAGTAATAAGAATTAAGATAATTTTGTCCTTTCATAATGACAGATGCAGATTCTCTCTCTCTGGCCGAGGTCATCATCTCCTACTTTGGTCTGCTACCCTGGATGACAAGCCATCCTTCTGATAGTCAATGCTAGAACTGCAGATGTAATACCTGGAGAGAGGCAACTTGTTCCAGCCCATTGTTTGCAAGGCTCTGTAAGATCATGGGGCATGTGTGTGTGTGAATGTGCACTGAAATGGGGCTGCCCCAGCGTGGAGAGCAAATGGATCAGCTGATCTCAAAAGGCTTGTTAGGAATTCCAGAGCTAAGTGGCTTCCAAACTTGAAGATTCTGTAGACAAGTAAAATTTCAAAGAAAATACAGGAGAATAAATGTAGAGGAGAATAAATTGCCTGTTTTTAGGCAGTTAAAACACAATAAAAAACAACAACAACAACAACAAAAACACAAACAGCCGAGCATGGTGCTGTGTACCTATACTTCCAACTACTCAGGAGTCTGAGGCAGGAGGATCCCTTGAGATCATAAGTTTGAGGCTATATCCACTGATTGTGCTTGTGAATAGTCACTGCACTCTAGCCTGGGCAACATAATGAGATTTCATCTCCAAAAGAAAAACAAAAATAAAAACAAAGTCAAACAAAATGATTCCTATACCATCTTTATTGGTATTTCATAATATAAAGACCATGAAAGAAAGAAATAAAATTAATTTATGATAAATTTATTATCCTGCTTATATTTGATTTATTTTACTACGTACTATTAGATACCCTGTGAAGCTAAATGGGTCTGTACACAGACTTTTATAAATCATTATTGTAAAAGACCTATACCTTTCAATCAAAGCTAGTTTAGCAATGGATATCCTTATCGGTAGCTTTTAAACTTGGTTGTAAATAAAGTTTAAAGTGTGCTTATCCTTTCCATATAAAAACTTTCTTCTCTTATTATCTGTTGTTTGTGCATGCCATTCGTGATCAATACCAGTATGGTTGTCTTCTGAGACATTAGAAACGCAGCTTCAGCCAGCTTCTACATTTGTGGCTGTGTCCAGAAATGCAAATATATTAATACTGACTAAAACCAAATGTGATCTGAAAAAATGTGACTTTCTTAGAGACAAAGAATCTGTTGAGTAAAATGCAGTCATTTCTCCCAAGGCTAGCTAGACACAGCCTCTTATAACATTCTAAAGTTCCCAGTATATTGAGTTGGACACTGTCTCACTAAGCTCAGATGAAAAATATCACAAAAAAGTTGATAAGCTAGTATCCTTGATGCCATTCTGTTTGCTATAGTCTTCTTATTATAAGATTGCTGTGCAAATTATATATGCTGCAAGCTAGGTTCAAAGCATTACTTCCTTTCTATGACTGTGTAAGTGAAAAACAAGAGAGATAAAGAATGAGAAATAATACTTTTACAGAACTACAAAATAAACCTTCTATAAAAAGATTTCCATTAGAAGATAGATGCAAGTGAAAAAACAGATGAATCTTAATTGCTATAATAGAATATCAGTAGCATGAAAGCCAATCTGAACTCTCCAAAAAGTAAAATGGGGATTGACAGACATCCCCAGATGATAATGTGCATCAGGATTATGATAACTTTAACATTTTATATGTAACACAGCTTTGAAATTTCTTTCTTATTGTAAGGATAAGGTATAATATCATAAAGATATGTATAATAAAATTTAAATATGGGACTGATGAAATTCAGGTATTGGGATCAAAGTTGAATGGTGCTTAATGAAAATAATTTTTTAATGTAGTTATTTAATACTCTGCTGCTCTTCTTTTTTCCTTCAAACCATACGTCATTTTGTAAATACTCAATAATATATGACAATTTCCTTGTAAACATTCTGAAATTATGCCTACTTATGCTAATTACATATGGCCATTACTCTTACACTAATTACTTTCCCTTTTTTTCTTTCTTTCTTTCTTATTTTTGAGACAGAGTTTCACTCTGTCTCCCAGGCTGGAGTGCAGTGATGCAATCACAGCTCATTGCTGCAGCCTCGACCTCCTGAGCCCAAGCAATTTTTCCACCTGAGACTCCTGAATAGCCAGAATTTTAGGAGTTCTCCACTATACGCAGTTAACATTTTAATTTTTGTAGAAATAGAGTTTCACTATGTTGCCCAGGCTGGTATCAATCTCCTGGGTTCAAGTGATCCTCCTGCCTTGGCCTCCCAAAGTGCTAGGATTATAAGGGTAACATACAATGCCTGGCTGCTGATTACTTTTAAAAGACAAGTCCTAAATGCTGAAATAGAGAACAAATCTATGTATTACCTATCAATCATGTCCAGTTTCACATGAGTGATTGTAATTTAATGTCACTGAATAGCATGTAATACTTTTCATTTTTTCTCTTACTTCAACCCATGTCAGTGGTTTATCTGCATTGTATTCTATTCAGTTAAAGAGTTTATTATTGTACAAAAAATACTTGGGAATTATTAAATAAGATTAAAAACTTTTGAGCAGAGACTATGGGGTTTTCTAGATATAGAATCACGTCATCTACAAGCAGGGATAGTTTGACTTTGTCTCTTCCTATTTGGATCTGATAAACAACTTTAGCAAAATTTCAGGATACAAGATCAATATACAAGAATCAATAGCATTCCTATACACCAACATCCAAACCAAGAACTAAATCAAGAATACAATACCATTCACAATTTCCACTAAAATAATAAAATACCTAGGATTACAACTAATCAGGAAGGTGAAAGACATCTACAAAAACAATTACAAAACGCTGCTCAGAGAAATCAGAGATGACAAAAAATAGGAAAACATTCCAAGCTCCTAGGTAGGAATAATCAATATCATTAAAATGGCCATATTGTCAAAAGCAATTTACAGATTCAGTACTATTCCTATCAAACTACCAATGCTATTCTCCACAGTATCAGAAAAAACAAAACTATTTTAAAATCCATATGGAACCAAAAAGAGTCCAAATAGCCAAAAGAAGAAAGCAAGCAAAAAGAACAAAGCTGCAGACATAATGTTGCCTGACATCAAACTATACTACAAGGCTACAGTAACCAAAACAGCATGGTACTGGTACACAAACAAACACATGGATGAATGGAACAGAATGGAGAGCCTAGAAATACTGCCACACACCTACAACCATTTGATCTTCAATAAAGCTAACATAAACACACAATGGGGAAAGGACTCCTGTATTAGTCTTTTTTCATGCTGCTGATAAAGATACACCTGAGACTGGGCAATTTACAAAAGAAAGAGATTTATTGGACTCACAGTTCCACATGGCTGGGGAGGCCTCACAATCATGGCAGAAGGTGAAAGGCAAGGAGGAGCAAGTCATGTCTTACATGGAAAGTGGCAGGCAAAAAGAGAGAGCTTGTGCAGCACAACTCTCATTTTTAACTATCAGATCTCATGAGACTCATTCACTATCATGAGAACAGTGAAGGAAAGACCCACCGCCATAATTCAATAACTTCCCACCGTGTTCCTCCCATGAAATGTGGGAATTGTGAGAGTTACAATTCAAGATGAGGTTTAGGTGTGGACACATCCAAACCATATCAACCACCTGTTCAATAAATGGTGCTGGAATAACTGATTGAAGTCTTCTGCTGGGATGCAGAAGATTGAAACTTGATCCCTGTTCTTACACCATATACAAAAATATACTCAAGTAGGGTTAAAGACTTAAATACAAAACCTAAATCTATAAAAACTCTAGAAGATAACCTAGGAAATACCATTCTGGATGTATGACCTGGTAAAGATTCCATGACAAAGATGCCCAAAACAATTGCAACACAAACCAAAATTTACAAATGGGACCTAATTAAATTATATAGCCTTTGCATGGCAAAAGAACCTATCAACAGAGTAAACAGAGCATCTATAGCATGGGAGAGATTATTTGCAAACTATGCATCTGGCAAAAGTCTAATATTCAGAATCTATAAGGAACTTAAATTTATAAGCAAAACACAAACAACATCATTAAAAAGTGGGCAAAGGACATGAACAGGCACTTTTCACAAGAAGCCATGCATACAGCCAACAAGCATATGAAGAAAAAAATGCTCAATATCGCTAATCATTAGAGAAATGCAAATCAAAAACAACAAGGAGATACTATTTCACACCAGTCAGAATGGCTATCATTAAAAAGCCAAAAAATAGCAGGTGCTGGTGAGGTTATGGGGAAAAGGGAATGCTTATACACTAGTGGTAGGAGTGTAAATTAGTTCAGCCATTGTGGAAAGAAGTGTGGCAACTCCTCAAATAACTTAAAAGGGAAATACCATTTGACCCAGCAATCCCATTAGTAGATATATATCAAAAGAAATGTAAATCATTCTACCATAAAGGCACATGAACAATACATTCACTGCAGCACTATTCATAATCTCAAAGACAAGAAATCAACCTGAATACCCATCAATAGTAACTGGATAAAGAAAAAGTGGTATATATACACCATGAAATGCTACGCAACCACAAAAAAGAACAAGATCAAGTCCTTTGCTGCAACATGGATGGAGCTGGAGGCTATTATGCTAGGCAAACTAATGCAGGTGTAGAAAACCAAATACCACATATCATCACTTATACATGGGAGTTAAACAATAAGAACACATAGACACAAAGAGGGGAACAACAGACACTGAGGCCTACTTGAGTGGAGGGTGGGAGGAGGGAAAGGATCAGAAAAAATACCTATTGGGTACTATGCGTATTACCTGGGTGACAAAATGATCTGCACATCAAACCCCATGACACACAGTTTACCTATATAACAAACATGTACGTGTACCCCTGAATCTAAATAAAAGTAAGAAAAAAAACTTAAAACCTATTAGCTACTAATCAAAAAGAAAACATGGAATGTCAAATTTGAAGTATTTTCACAATAAAGTGAACTTTAAAACATCAATACAATAAAATCATTTTAAATTCTAATTTTTAAAATTAAGTAATAAACCATACTATCTCATAAAATTAATAGGCATTATCATAAGACAGTTTGCCCCATTAGGCAGCTAAGAATGCCAGGGGAAAGGCCTGTTGACTCATTGCCACAGTATTATTTCAAAAAGCAATATGGAATTAAACTTGAATTTTTATGAAAAGGAAAACACTGCTAATGCAAAACTAATTCCACTAAGCCAATTTCATTTCCTTGCATACTGCTGTCATAGATGAAACCACTTTATTTTAGTCGAGAACTCAAGAACTGAATGCTGAAACAATATCATGAGCTACAATTTGTAAAATGTGGTAAAGTCTGTTGTTTTGATTGTATGTATATGCCAGTAGTTATGTTGACTTTTGCTTCTAAGCTGCCATCAATGTTTCTTCAACACCAGTTGTGTTTCTGGGCTTCAATTCCTTATTCCAATTTCATTGTCCTACCATCATCTGAAAATCAATATACCTAATGTCTTTTTTTTTTTTCTTTTTTTTGAGATGGAGTCTCACTCTGCCGCCCAAGCTGGAGTGCCATGACACGATCTCGGCTCACTTCAATCTCCACCTCCCAGGTTCAAGCAATTGTCATGCCTCAGCCTCCCGAGTAGCTGAGATTACAGGAGCACACCACCATGCCTGGCTAATTCTTGTATTTTTAGTAGACACGGGATTTCACCATGTTGGCCAGGCTGGTCTCAAACTCCTGACCTCAAGTGATCTGCCTGTCTTGGCCTCCCAAAGTGTTAATGTTGACTTTTTAACCTTTCATCTAGATCAACTTGTTTTCCCAATGTGCTTTCTAAAGGTTCTGTGTCAGTCAAACATTGTAACCTGTCATTTACCAACCTCAACACTATAACCCAACCTATTCCTATTTCTTTAGTGCAATTTTCTACTGTTACTATGTTCTATTTTCTGTTAATTTTTGTGTATTTTGTTTTGTTTTTGTTACAATTATCTTTAAAAATCTGCAGACTTTTTTCTCCAGGAAGATGCCCATGTATCTATAAACCCAACATTCTTTATGCTACTTTAGGGGGTTCAAGAATATTTAACAACTCACAAATAAACCTCTATGAGTTGTATTAGTTGGTGCAAAACATTATATTTTCCAGATTAGGTATCCCTTTGTTCTTCATGTAAAACTAGGCCATTTAATATTTTCTGCATATTTATTGTATTTTCTTCACTCTGAGCTCTGATTTTATTGATCCCTTCATCAGCAAACCCCCTCTGCTACAGACACACATTCTTCAAAAACTTATCTCAAACACTCACAACTCTACATTTTGGGGGGGAGTTTGACTATCCAGAATTTATCCTCTTTATGCTGATAATATTATATTTATTTTCATTGAAAAACTTACCCCTTTCTTATGTAGTCCACATTTGCCTTCCAGGAGCAATTCCTGATTAATTTAAACCAACAAGCAGATACAATCTGTTGGACAGAGAGACTGGTTGATATATAGGCACATGACTGAGATGCTAGCAGACAGTTTTGGTTGTTCCTTGAAAAGTAGCTTCATTACTCTTCAGTGGAGATACTGTTTTTCTTTTAGATTTCAGAAAGCAAGTACATAATCTTTCTGCCACTGCCAATACCATCTTGTAACTTCAAGTAAAGCAAATTTAGGCTTATGAAGAAAACAGAGGAAATGAAAAGAAACTAGGTCTTGAGTGACATTGTTGAGCTACTAGAGCATGACTGACCAGAAGCCTACATTTTCTGGATTTTACATTTATATTAGTCAAAAATTTTTCTAGATTATTTGAGCTAGTTTGAGTCCAATTTTCTGTTCTTCACAAACAACTCTGTTTTTCCTTTTATGCACTATACAATTTATTGGTTCAATTATTATTTCACATCTTTTAATCTATGTTGTAATGGTATATGTGTCTTATTTCCTATCAGTTCAGAAGTTCAGAACTTGCAAAACTGTACATCAAGTATGTTTTTAACATCCATTTGATCTTCAGCAGGACCTTGCTTATCCATAATTTCTTTATACATTACATTTTCACGTCAACATCAGGCTGCTGCCCATGCACCAAGACTCCAAGACAGTTCCCACAGACCCAGGATTCTGGCCTGCCCTGGCATACTCAGGCTTGAGACTCAGCCCAGGACCAGATTAGCCCAGGTTCCAGACTGGCCCTTATGGACCCAGGTTCCAGGCCTACCTCTGCAAATCCAGGCTCCATGCTTATCCCATGGATATAGTCACCATGCCCACCCCAGTAGATCTCACTATCAGATCCACCTGCCCATTGACCCCAAACCTAAGACAGCCCACCCCAGGACTCCAGCAGCCAGCCTTCGTAAGGACCCCAACAGCTGGCCTGCCCAGAATCTCTGGATGGGCTGACTGATGAAGAGCTTTTCCTGCTAAGGTTAGACTGAAAAGACTGGAAGAGGTGTCTACTTCTTCAAATATGCAGACATCAACACAAGTCCACAAGGATCACAAACAATCAGGAAAACATGAAGTCCCCAAAGGAACAAAATAAGGCACTAGTAAGTGATCCTAGAGAAATGGAGATCTGTGAACTGCTTGCAAAATAATTCTAAATCTTCTCAACTAAGGAAGCTTAAAGAAGTTCAGTGAAGACAAAGCAGATAGACAATTAAACAAAACCAGGAAAACAACGCATGAACAAAAGTAAAAGTTCAACAAAAAGATAGAAACCCTAACAAAGAACCAAACAAAAACTCTAGAGTTTAAAAAAATGATTGAACTAAAAAATTTTATAAAAAGCTTAAATAGCAGACTCAAGTAGAAGGAAAAAATCAGTGAGTTTGAAGACAGGTCATTTGAAATTACCTAGACAGAGAACAGAAAAGAAAAAAAAAATAAAGGAGTGAAGAAAGCTTATGGGACTTATAGGACATCATGAAGCAAATGAACATATGCACTCTGGGAGACTCAGAAGGAGCAGAGAAACAGGAATTGACAGAAAGTTTATTTAAAGAAACAATGACAGAAAACTTTCTGAATTTGTGGAGGGAAATAAACATCCAGATGTCTGAAGCCCAAAGAACCTCAAATAGATTAAACACAAAAAGATCTTCACTGAGACATATAATCAAATTCTCAAAAGTCAAGATAGTATTTTGAAAGCAGCAAGAGAAAAGCAACTTGTAACATACAAGGGAATTTTATAAAACCATCACAGGTTTCTCAGCAGAAACTATAGTCCGGGAGACAGTGGGATGATTACATATCTATATCTATCTCTATATATATATATATATATATATATATATATATATATATATATATATAGAGAGAGAGAGAGAGAGAGAGAGAGAGAGTTATAGAGTACATTGTGGTTCTAAATAGTTATATTTAAATCCCTAACCCCCACTGTGACTGTATTTTGTGATGGGAACTTTAGGAAAGTAGTTAGTATTAAACAAGGTAAAAAAAGTGAGGTCCCAATCCAGTAGAACTGGTGTGCTTCCTAAGAAAAGGAAAATATACAGGATCTCTCTCTGTCTCTCTCCCCTCCCCCCGACTCTCTCTCTGTCTCTCTCTCTGTCTCCATGCACACACAGAAGGGCCATGTGAGGACTCAGTAAGGAAGTAGCCATCTACAAGCCAGGAAGAGAGGCTTCACCAGAAACCAGCCCTAATAGCACCTTGATCTTTGATGTCTAGCCTCAAGAACTGTGGAAAAAAAATGTTTTTCATTTAAATCACCCAGCCTAAAGTAGGTAGATGGGCAGGCTGATAGATAGATAGATAGATAGATAGATAGATAGATAGATAGATAGATAAACATGTCCTACCCAAACTTTGCCTTGCAGGGAGATCAGAGAAAGGCTGTCAGGCTGCATATCTCCAAGAGATCTTAGCCACATAAAACGCAATGTGAATTATGTCCCCTGGAGCCATGCAATGCTGCAGCTCTGGGTGACGGGAGGAGTTACTGAGAAGTAGAAGTTTGAATTGATGCTAGAAGTATAAATTAGTCATTCATGGAAAGACAAGGGAAGAAAGGTATTCCAGGCAGAAGGCACACTTTGTGAAAGGTTATAGGCAAATATAAACATGACCTTCCTAAGAAACTTCAAGATTTAAGAACTTATAAGGTAAGAGTAGAAGACACATAGGAGCATGTGTGCAATCAAATCTTTGAACAAAACTGAGTTACCTATTGCTGTTATTGTTATGGCCTTTGCCTAGTTTTGCTTGAAACAAAACAAACAAAAAACCTTGAAGTAATACACATTTTTTGATCTTATTTTCATCTTTATGCTCAGTTGGTCTCCACGTTCTAATATTTTCTAGATTTTAGTATCTACCACTTTATCATGTCACTGTCTATTCCCACTAGCATGTTTTACTCACTGTTGGAATATCGTCTAACTGCTAAGTAGACAGTACTTGTTCCTATTGTGTTCCAAACCCTCAGCCATGTTTAGAGGATGTAATTGGTTTGCTTGGATATTTTAAGAAGATAATGCCTTGGCAATACATTATTACTGGCTTTTATGTGGATTGATCAAAGTGAAAATCTATCTATAAAGCCCTGAATGTGGAGTGAGTTTACAAGCAGAAGGGTTAAGTGGCTGCTTTTAAGAAAAGAATTACATTTAGTGGCAGAAGGTTTTGATTTAGCTGTAGGATACTTAAGAATTAGTGTGCTACAAATATATGTAATCATATGCTCTTTTGGTTCCTCTTTGGAGAAATAGTGCCCCAAATATTTACTATTATATATTCTGAGCAATACCAAGACCCCAATCCAGTGATCAATCTTTTGTCTCTCAGTGAAGTGCTCACCCCTCTATACTCTACGCTGTGTCTTGTTTTTCTGGGACTGGGGCTCCGCAAGCCTTATTTTTTGCCTTGCCAGCTAGATCCTTGTTAGCTTCCAACAATAGGGAGCACTAGAAAAATGCAAGGCTGCAGGAGAAAGAAAGGACACTCTCTTTCCTTTAGGTTCCTACCTGGGAGCTTGCGATTCCTGTGAGCATCACCTCTCTTTGCTTCTTCACTCTGGCAGAGCAGTACCTTCCTGGAGCAGCAGCAGGAGGCAATTTGCAGTTTTCTGCATTTTCTCTGTGCCGGTGTTACAGTGACTACTCAGAGACACCAGCACCAGTTGGCTATCCCTATCTGCTCAGAGAACTGTCCTAGGCCTACAGGCTCTGTCCTCTAAATTTCTAAGTTTTAGTAATTCCACTCTCTGTCCTTGCACCCTAAACATTAGGGGCATTAGGGGTGGTGTCTGATTCCTCAAGTTGCTAACTCTGTGATCTACCTCAGAGTTCCAATTTACTCTTTCAGTTAGTTAATAACTTTTTGCCTACTTAACAATTATTTATATTAAATTCTCATTATTCAAATAGTTCATATATAGGTCATAATTCAACCAAAACAGAAACAGTAGAATCTGTAGAATATCTACCTATCTAATCTATGCATGCATATGTATATATGTATACCTATACATATGTATCTACGTATACACCATATGTGTGTGTATATATGTATGTGTGTATATATATGTGTATATGTGTATATATGTATATATATCATATATATGTATATATATGTGTGTGTATATATATGATTGTAGGGGCAGGCTAGGCATGTCTGAGATCCATAGGGCAGGCCATCAGGAATGGAATGCTGGAACTCTTGGGCATGGGCTAAAGCCGCTGTCCACAGTTGGAATTTCGTGGACAGGGAAGTCTCAGCTCTGCTTTTAGGTCTTTCCATTTATTAAGTCAGGCCTACCCAGATTATCTAGGATAATTTTCCATATGTAAAGCCAATTGATCATGGACCTCAGTCATGTCTATAACATACCTTCACAGCAACACTTAGATTTACGTTTGGTTGAATAAATGGGAACCGTAGCCTAGCCAAGTTGACACAGTCAAATACCTTCACAGTTGGTGTGATTTCTATCTCTTTTCTGGGCTCCGACTTGCACAAACCATCACCTATATGTAGAGTGCTGGATTTTCTAGCTGAACAAATGACAGGAAAGAATAATCAGTGGGAGGAACTCTCTTTCTAATTTCTCTAAGACATTACAACACTAGATCACTTGTAAATCTAAAGTGCAGGCTCCAGCTCTTTGTCTTTAAACATTTTTAAGAGTGAGGTATATTTAGGAAACCTGCTTCTATTCCTGCCCTTGGCTTCTTGTATTCGATTTTACCCACAAATTATGAAGAATGTATCTTAAAATTTTACTGAAAGAAAAGAATATATTTTTACTAGAACAGTGCATTAAATAAAGTCTTCTTGATTGATAGGACATCAATCAACCTGAATCTATACCATTGTCTATTTGAATATTTGCGTCAGATGCCTACATGTTAGAACTGCTGTGAAATGTGAATTTTTTTCCTATTCTATTCACTTAAATTGTTTTGATCTAAGGCAAAACACTTGGTGAGTTCTCTGACCTTGAGCCACTTTCCTGTTTATTTTCTGACTTACTGTGAGGTTCAAGTGGGATAGTGTATAGGAAGATGCTTTGTGCATGCTGTGAGGCATTCTTTTTGCTTTAGGGACATCAACTGGGATTTCAAAGACATGAGCTCCTAGCAGTTCTGCTTTCTCAGCTCTAATATTTTAACTCATTTTCTCTTTCCATTTTGAAAAGCTTTAGTGTCTCTCTGGATTTATTTGTTGAACTTATTATTTCAATAAAATTCATTTAGAAATAGTTTTCTTTGGAAGGTACTTAAAAAGTGATTTGTGACTTTGATTTTCTAGATTCATTTTTGAGAATCATGGACACGACATGGAGAGCTTGTTTAGCTTCCACTAAGTACCTAGTGTTCCTGAGGTAGCTTTTATGGAGCTGGTTAGCCAAGCTTAGACCCAAGACACCAAAGGGAGATCTAACCTTCACTACATTCCATTCTTTTCTAAAGCTCTGAAAATAAATGCAGTTGGATCCTGGTTTTATTCCATCCGGTCTTCATGCTAACACAATTGTAGTCTCTGGGATATAGCCTTGCGAATAATTTCCCACCTGCTGGGAACACAGTGTCAGAGAAGGTGGAATATGGATCTGCTGAATATTTCCTTCTGGAAAAACTGTCCTATGCTCTTCTAAGGTTTGTTTCTGAAATGTGCAACTCAGTTGGCTGGAAACACTGTGTAGGGGATGAATTTCCTTTCCTGACAACAGCCATCTATTTATACGTACCCAGGAATGATAGGATATTAGAATGAGAAATTAAGGAAGGGACAGTTTTGATATGCATGTGTATTAGCTTGCTAGGGATGCTATAACAAAATAACACAAACTTGGTGGCTTAAACAAAGAAATTTATTTTCTCATGGTTCCAGAGACTAGAATTCCAAGATCAAAATGTCACCAGATTTGGTTCCTTTTGCAGCTTGCAGGTGGCTGCCTTCTGGCAGGGTTTCACCTCTGTGCATACAGGGTTTCACCTCTGTGCACACTCATATTTGATATCTCTGAGTGTTCAAATCTCCTCACAAAAACATCAAGTAGAATGGATTAGAGCCTACCCTAATGACCTCATTTTAACGGAGTCACATCTATATGCAGTCACATTCTGAGGTACAAGGACTTAAATCTATGAGTTTTGAGGGTGATGCACTTCAGCCCATAAACAGCATGCAAATAGCTCAGTCCTGGTATTGTGATAAGGCATTTTGTCATTTAATTTTTAAAACAACTTATCAAAATAGGCTCTATTATTTTCCCCACTGTGCATGTGAGAAAATTCATACTAAGTGAAGTTAACATGGTCGATGTTGGTAAGTTGGTGGAGTTGAGGTCTTGTGAATGGGAGAATGGTCCCTGCCATCACAAGAAATGTAAGAAAATCATAAACCTGAGGAAGCTGCTTTCCATGAATTATGTAACATTTCAAGAAGGTAAGGAAACAGGTTGGACTTCAATTTCACATCAGTGTAGTGTGACCTTTCCTATACTTTTGAGTTTTCCAAGATCTCACTCCAGAAAAGCCGATTATGCCAGAATGTATCCAGAAAAGGCTCCTCTAATTCAGACTTAACTTTATCAGTGCTTTACATTTAATGGGCCTTCTTCAGAGGACTGGCCTTGGGCTACCGGACTCATTTCTAGGGCTCACAGATAGTAAGAGTACCTGAGAGTATATGTTCCCTCCATCCAGGGTTGCTCACCTGGCAATGGCTGACTAGAGCATAATCAGGAGGACAAGCTCCTCAGGGTAACTTCCCTTGGAAATTCCCCTGGGAAACAGATTGAGACTGGGACTTTGCTGGAAATTTCACCCTTGCTTGGTTTCTTCTCCTTTCCTGCTCTGCTTGCCTGGTCCATGTCAGTTTCCCTTTGTGGCATATTCTTAATAAATTACTTGCACATAAATCTTTGACTCAGGGACTAATTCTGGGTGACTGAACCTAAGGCACTTTCTGTGGCTAAATCTTATTCTAATTTGCTTGAATTCTTTAGAGAAAACCAAGGATTAAATCAAATCTAAATACTGTGATGGAAAAGAACACAAAACCTGGGTTTAATTCCTGGCTCTGCCATGTATTAGCTTAGTAATTGGATCTTTCATCACTCATTCCAGTGCAAAACACCGACAATCAAATCAGTCAGACTTAAAAAAAAAATGCAAAGGAGTTTGTTCATTTATCTAACCTCAAATCCAAGAGTAGCTCTGACTTTCAGCATGACTGAGGTTAATAAAAGTTTGTTTCATCCCTTTTGACTTCTTGCATTGCAGCAAGATGGGCACCATGTGCTCCAGTTTTCACCTTAGTAGTTCAGCAACCTCCACAGAATGAGGGCACCTAGTCCCCCAAGTCAGTCCTGAGATTTATTCTGATTGGTCCAGTTTAGGAAATGTGCCTTCCCTTGAACCAATGAATGTTTCTAGTTGGCCAGTTGGGCCAGGGTAGAATCAGCCCCAACTTAACTGTATTAACTGAGGGTGGGGAAGAATTGATAGGTTTCTTAAGGCAAAACTGAGGTAACAGAAGAAAGATAAATGGATATTGAGTAGACAAAATTAACTAGTACATACATTGAGCCCGAATGACATAATTAACATTTATAAATCACTCTGTCCTTACTGTTAATTGGAAGTATAGTCCTTATTGTATAGGGTTGTTATAATGATTAAAATGACATGATATAGAAAGAGTTATCAGCACAGTGCCTGATGCATAATAGTTGCTCAATAAATGATAGTTATTAATACACTAGTGATAGAATTATGCTTGGTCATCTCATGGTCCCTTGTGTCTAAAGCATTTTATTATTCTAAGTTTTTCAGTGATGAACTCAGACGTGAGGGAATAAACTAAGACAGAACCCATATCCTAAGGACATGTGTCTAGAATGGCAAAAGCTTCCAGGAGCAAGTAAAGTCATGCTTAACATTATAACAAGGCAATTCTAATCTGAAATCCTATTGTAAATATCATTGTGATTATTTTGCTGTAAAGATTATTTTGGGTGGGGGATATTGGGAAGGGGAAATAATTAGGGAAGTAGAGAAGTATTCAGTGTTTGTACTTCTTTTCTACTTCTCACCATACCTGTTAAATTGCTAAGAAAATACTAGGAAAATACAAGATGTATATAATTTTTTTCTGATTTTTGTGTGGGCGGCTGTGAGATGACAAAAATAAAATTTTCCTTTTATTACTTTATAATGAAGCTCTATTTTATCATTTCACATAGCTATGTGCTAGGCAACAGTAAAACAGACTTCTCCATATATATTATTTCTGGTTTAATGACTAACAGTCACTCAATCATTTTCCTGATTGAATATAAATATATCCAAATTAGTGTGAATTTGCCTTCACAGTTAAACATTTAGCCTTTTCTCTTGGAAATAACCTTAACAATTACATTTTTAGTATTCAATGGTCCTTGTTACCTTAGAAGAACACAGAAGAAAAGAAAATATTAAATGAGAATATTAGCTTTATCTTCATTATTTTGGCTTCATAACTGAAATTTCATTCTGAAAGTCATTTTGTACTTACGGTTTTCTGGATAATACAAACTCTTCCTTTTAAATTCATCTTTAAATTTAGGATTGTATCCTTTTCAACTTGAGAAAAACATATTTTCTTCTCTGAAAACATTTCCCTTCTTGTCACTGGGTAACATTATTTCATTCATTTTGAAAAGAAAGAAATATTTTATCACATACCCAGACATACCTATGTATTCAGTGTTCTGTGTGGGACAGGAAAGACCTTGAAGGGATAGAAATGTACAGTTTTCTCATTAGTGATTGGGCTTATAACTTTAATAAGGCTTCTTTCCCAGTGCCTTGATCATGCATGCATCGTTGGAGAAGAGAGAAAAAAAAATATTTCCAATCTTTTTTCAAAGCCAGAAAACATTTTCTTTATCACGAATATGAACAGATAAAACAATCTCATTGAAACTGTTTAAGAGATGGAATCATATCTAAACATTAAGAAGTATGAAGCACCTCTACATATAATATTACCTAAGTCTCCAAGATAAGTAAATAAACAAAGTCCAAAAATGAAAAAATATATGGTAACATAAATAGAATTTATAAATTCTTTAAACATAGAATAACTCTTAAAACGTAACAAGACCCCAAAATTGACTACATTCAAGGAAAACTGTAACTCTGAACTTGGGTTTTATTGTGTACCTTTATTCTTCTCGTTAAAATGTCTCCACATGAAAGTAGAGAGATAGTATAATAATCCTCCACAGAGTCATCATCCATATTCAACAGTGTTCAGATTTTCCACACTTGCTTCTTGTTTCTCATTTAAATTTTATTTTTGAAGCATTTTAAATGCATGTCCTAAACATTACATCATTTTTTGAGTGTACCTCTCTAAAAATATACAGATATTTACTTGTATAAGCACAATGCTATTATCACCCCTAACACAATTGCAATGAACTAAATGTTTGTTTCACCCACCGCCATCAAATTCATATACAGAAGTCTTAATCTCAATGTGATGGTATCTGGAGGTAGTATCTTTGAGTGGTAATTAGGTAATAAAGGTAGAGTTCTCATCAATAAAATTGGTACCTTTACAAGAACAAGCCAGACAGCTACCTAGCTCTTTTTGCAACAAATGAGGACAACAGGATATCTGCCAACCAGGAAACTGACCTTCACCACTAAACACTGGATACTGGCACCCTGATCTTGAGCTACTCAGCCTCCCAATATTATGAGAAATAAATATTTGTTGTTTAAGCCACCTATTCAATGGTACACTGTTACAGCAGTCTGCACTAAGACAAGAATTAACAATAACTTTTGATTTTGTGATATATCCAGTCCATTTTACAATGTCTTCAACACTCAACAAAAGTCTTTTAAAAGGTTCGCATATTTTTTAATGGTAATGACCATAACATTAAGTCATTCTTTTCATTAAGGCATTTTAATTTAGAGTAGCATCTTCTATCTTTTTATTTGTCATGCCATTAACTTGTTGAAAAAATTAAGTCAATTTCCTGAAGAATATCTTACAACCTAGATTTTTGTTACTTCATGATTTCTTTTAATTTATTCCTCTATCCCCTCGCCATTAGTCCTGAAAAAAAAAAAAAAAGGCAAAATCTTGATTAGATTGAAATATGTTCATTGCTAACATTAAAACTAAATGGGATGTTGGCCAGGTGCGGTGGCTCACGCCTGTAATCCCAGCACTTTGGGAGGCCGAGGTGGGCGGATCACCAAGTCAGGAGATCTAGACCATCCTGGCTAACATGGTGAAACCCGGTCTCCACTAAAAATACATTAAACAACAACAACAACAACAACAACAACAACACACAACTTAGCAGGGCATGGTGGCGTGCGGAGTTTGCAGTGAGCCTAGATCCCTTCACTGCACTCCAGCCCAGCCGGGGCCACAGAGGGAGACTCCGTCTCAAAAAAAAAAAAAAAGAAAAGAAACTAAATAGGATTTTAACATTATTTCAACAACAAGCTTTATATTAAAGGTTCAGCTCTGATCCTGGTTCTGTTAGATGCATACTCAAAACGCCCAGCATTTGCAAAATGCTCCATATCATTTCCTTTTCTTGCAGGAAATTGCTTGTGAATGAATATAAGTATCTGGAAAAGTTTGGTACTACAAGATGGTCTTTAGCAGCAACAAAAAGAGCTGGTGTTTGACATATAGGGGGACTTTGAAGGTCTGAAAACCCAATGTCTAATAGATGACTTGGGTAGTTATTAAATTCCTAGAAAATATTAGATATGAAACTTAAATATGTAGATATTAAACTCCTAGAAAATATCAGAAATAACAAGGCTTAACACTTTTTCACTTATTTATAGCCTGGCTGATTTTTTACTTTGCAAGTCTTAATGCTTTACATGCCCTTGGGTTTGCTTAATAAATTAGATTCTTTGGAAAGCCCACTAACTTAAAAAAAATCATTTTTCATTCATTTAATCAGATATTCATTTATTAATAATCATTGAATCACCACTTGGTGCCTGGCACTATTCTAGAAACTGGAACAAAGATGTAAAAACTCTACAATTATTTTAATGCTTTCCAACTGAGTTAAAAATATTCCTCATTTAGTACGTGTGTATACAATAAAGCACGAACAAGACTTTACTATGATACAAAGACATGTCAGGCAGACCACCTGCCCTCTTGATATCTTAGTCTAGCGGTTGTGACAAACATACCCACATCCTTCTGGACCAAACAGTGCTACACTGGAAAGGCAGATGAGATTCTATTGATGTAAAGGAATGATCAAGATTGATGTAAAGGAATGATCAAGATCAACAGAAGGCTCTGAAGTTTTTATTTCATTGAAGTCCTCATTTTGCTGGCAAAGTAATACTAGAAACAACTGGATTGATATGTGTTTTATTCATATGTCTTAAAAAGTCACATTTGGTTTGTATTCAAATGGAATTTATCATGAATTCATGAGCATCGTCTTTTATTATGAATGATTTGTTGATTTTTTAGTGATGTTTTGTCATTCACTAGCAAAAGGCACTTGAGAACTTTGTGATGTACATTCCTATTTATTATTTGTTTGTTTTGCATTTTTATTATATGAAGATCTTCTTCCTCCCATCCCCATCTTATTCCTGAACAGTGTTCAGTGACAGGTAGCAGGTTGAGTGGTCCTACAGAAAGCGGGTACATGTCAAGTCAAAGACATCACCAGAAACTCATTATCCAAGCAAACATTGTTGTGGTTTGTACAGAAGCCTGACCAGGGACAACTCATTCATGAATAAGGAAAGTGCAGGAAGAAGAAAAATAGAAAGAGTCGAGTCCTAGATTTCTGTTTTTTGTTAACATGAAGCTCTGGGCTTCAGAAACAGACCTTGCTTTGCCACTCTGACATAATGAGGCAAAGATAGAGACAAGTGCAGCTCCCCACTTTATTCTCATTCGTTGGCACTACCTGACACTAGGTTCAAGCAATCACACTTTGTACCTTCTGACTTGGAGCATGGTGTGATATAAATAGCCTTTAATATATCAGAAGGAAAGTGTTTTAGACCTGAATCAACCACTTACTAGCTATGCAAGTATTGGTGGGATTTTTTTTTAACTTTTCTTTACTTCACTTTGATTTGGATGCAAAATGGGGTTTAAAATATTTTAAGGGCTTTTGTGAGAATCACATGTGATCATTAAACTAACAACTCTGAAGGCTATGCAATAAAAGAATCACAATTCAACTTCCTGGTAATATGTTTTGAGCAACTTTTTTATTTTTTCAAATAGGGATTTTATTGTTTTTGTGTCAAGAAACATTCACTTACCAGGAATTAAAATGGATATAGATGCTTCTCTTTAGCTGATTTTAATGTAAAGGACATAAATGTAGGTCGTGTTGATGAGGCTGTATGCTGAATTAAAGTAATCACAGGTGTGGGAACTCATCTAGGAAGTGGCAAAGGGTTAATAAGTTTGGAAATTTGGCTTGGCTTAACCTCTATCAAATAAGGGAGTCATAAATTATCAAGTTAGACTTCAAAATCTGTAAGACAGTTTGAGAAAAGAATAAGCATATACATACATTTGTTGAAAAGGAAAATAAAATTTGGCTACAGTAAAAGAGGAGAGGGGCGGAGCAAGATGGCCGAATAGGAACAGCTCCAGTCTCCAACTCCCAGCGCGAACGAAGGACACAGACCGGTGATTTCTGCATTTTCAACTGAGGTACTGGGGTCATCTCACAAGTGAGTGCCGGACAATCGGTGCTGGTCAGCTGTTGCAGCCCGACCAGCGAGAGCTGAAGCAGGGCGAGGCATCGCCTCACCTGGGAAGCGCAAGGGGGAAGGGAATCCCTTTTTCCTAACCAGGGGAACTGAGACACACAACACCTGGAAAATCG
>NW_012118410.1:1353475-1401666 GCF_000951035.1 Colobus angolensis palliatus
GGGGGAGGGATTGCACTGGGGAGTTATACCTGATATAAATGATGAATTGATGGGTGCTGACGAGTTGATGGGTGCAGCACACCAATACGGCACAAGTATACATATGTAACAAACCTGCACGTTATGCACATGTATCCTAGAACTTAAAGTGTAATAATAAAAAATAAAAATAAAAATAAAAATTAAAAAAAACATCAAAAAGTTAAAATATAGGAGGAAAAATTATAAACTTTTTAGTTTTTTGTTTCTTTGTGTTAATGTTAAATTGTTATCTGTTCAAAATAAATTATTATAACTATAAGTTATTTTTTGTAAGTTCAAATAACTACAGAAAACCTACAAAGGATACACTAAAAATATAAAACAAGGAATTAAGGTACACCGTCAGAGGAAAAGGAAGACAGTAAGAAGAAAAGGTGAAATAAGTTGCAAAACAGTCATAAAACAAGAAAAAAACAAATTGTCAGTAGTAACTTCCTACCTATCAATAATAACATTTGAACAAAAATGGAGTAAAGTATCCAAATAGAAGATAGAGTGGCTGACTGGATTAAAAAAAACAAAAACAAAAACAACAAAGGACCTAACCATGTGTTGCGCAGAAGCAAACTACTTCACATGTACTGAAAAGAACCACAAGCCAAAAGTGAAGAGATAAAAAAAATTCTACTAAATGAAAATGAAAATAGAGGAGTGTCTATACTTATATGAGACAAAGTAGACTTCAAGGTAAAAACTGTAAAAGATTCAAAGGAGGTCGTTATATAATGATTAAGGGGTCAGTTTGGCAAGAGGATATAAGAATTGTAAATATATATGCACCAAACACTAGAGCACCACAATATAGAAAGCAAATGTTAACAGATATAGAGGGAAAAATCAGACTGCGATGCTATAATAGTAGCGGACTTCAACACCCCACTTTCAGTAATGGACAGATTATTGAGGGATAAAAGAAAATTAAAAAAGAAACATTGGAGTTAAACTACACTCCGGACTAAATGAACCTAACTGACATTTACAGAACGTTTTGTTCAACAGCTGCAGAATACATGTTCTTTTTATCAGCACATGGAACATTTTTCAAGATAGAAAATATGTTAGGCCACAAAACAAGTCTCAACAAGTTAAAAAAATCAAAGTTATATCAAGTATTCTTTTTGACCCACAATTAAATAAACATAGAAATCAACAACAAGAGGAACTTTGGAAATTGTAAAAATATGTGGAAATGGAACAACATGCTCCTATATGACCAATGGACCAATCAAGAAATTAGGAAGAACATCCAAAAATTTATTGAAAAAAGTAAAAATGGAAACCCAAAATACTAAAACCTATGGGATACAGCAAAAATAATACTAAGAAGGAAGTTTATAGTAATAAATACCTACATTGGAAAAGTAGAAAAGCTTCAAGTAAACAACCTAACAATTCACCTCAGGGAACAAGAAAAGCAAGAGCAAGTAAAACCCAAAATTAGTAGAAGGAAAGAAGTTGTAAAGACCATAGTAGAAATAAATGAAAAGGAGACAAAAAAAAATTTAACAAAATGAAAAGTAAGTGTTTTTAAAAGATAAACCAAATTGACAAAGTTTTAGTTTGATGAACAAAAAGGAGAGCAGACCTAAATAGATAAAATCCAAGCTGGAAAAAGAAACTTTAACGTTGATACCAAACAAAAACAAAAGATCATTAGAGATATTTATGAACAACAACTACATACCAACAAATTGGAAAACCTGGAATAAGTGGATAAATTTCTGGGGAAAAAAACACATACAACCCACTAAAATTGAACCATGAAGAAACTGATAATCTGAACAGAATAATAATGAGTAAAGATATTGAAATGGTAATTAAAAAGTCTCCCATTAAGGAAAAGCCCTGGATATGACAACTTCACTGCTAAACTTTACCAAAGACTTAAAATAAACTGATACCCATTCTACTCAAACTCTTCACAGAAACTGAAGAAGAAGAACTACTTCCAAACTCATTCTCTGAGGCCAATATTATCCTTATACCAAAACCAGTCAAGGACACAAGGAAAAAAAAAAAAAAGTATAGGTCAATATCACTGCAAAAATCTTCAATAAAATGCTAGCAAATAGAATTCAACAACAGATTAAAAAGATCAATCACTATGACAAAGTGAGGTTCATCCCAGGGATGCAAGGATTGTTTAACGTATGCAAATCAAAAAGCATGATACATCACATTAACAGAACCAAGGACAAAAGCTATATGATCATTTCAATGGATGCTGATAAAGCATTTGATAAAATTTAACATCCATTCATGAGAAAACCTCTCTGCAAACTGAATGTGAAAGGAACATACTTAAAACAATAAAGGACACAGCTAATATAAAATTGAATAGGGAAAACTGAAAGCTTTTTCTTTAAACTATGGCAGAGGACAAAAATACCCACTTTTACCACTTTTATTCAACATACTACTTGAAGTCCTAGCCAGAGCAATTAAACACGAGAAAGAAAGAAGGGGCCTAGAAATTTTAAAGGAAGAAATCAAATTTTCCTTGTTTGCAGAAGACATGACCTTATATTTAGAAAAACCTAGAGACTGTACCAAAACACTGTTAACACTAATAAAAAATTCAGTAAAGTTGCAGGATCAACATACAAATAAACATACAAAAGTCAGTAACATTCATGTAATCTAAGTGAATAATTGGGGAAAAAAATGAAGAAAGAAACTCCATTACATTAGTTTCCAAAATGATACCCAGGAATAAACTTAAACAAAGAAGTAAAATATCTCTACAATGAAAACTATAAAACACTGATAAAAGAAATTAAAGAGAACACACACAGACACACAAAATGAAAAGACATTCTATGCTTATAGATTGGAAGAATTGGTATTGTTAAAATGTCCATATTGACCAAAGTGACATAAAATTCAATGAAATCTCTATCAAAGTACCAATCATATTCTTCACAGAAATTGAAAAAAGCATTCCTAAAATTTCTGTGGAATGACAAAAAATTCTGAATAGCGAAATCACTCCTGAGCAAAAAGAATAAAGTTGGAGGCATCATACTGCCCGATTTAAAAATGTACTACAGATCCATAATAACCAAAACAACATTGTATTGGCATAAAAGTAGACACATAGATCAATGGAATGGAATAACGAACCCATAAACCAATTAATTCATTTAAGTCAACTCATTTTTTACAATGGTGCCAAGAACATACACTGGGGAAAGGAAAATATCTTCAACAAATGGTGCAGAAAAAACTGGATTACCATATGCAGAAGGATGAAACTAGACCCCTCCGTCTAACTGTATACAAAAATCAAATCAAAATGAATTAAAGATTTAAGTTTAAAACCTGAAACTACTGAAAGAAAACCTTGTCAAAATGCTAAGGATATTGATCTGGGCAATGATTTCTGGGGTAGGTCCTCTAAAGCAGGTAACAAATCTAAAAAAGACAAATAAAATCGCATCAAGCTGTAAAATTTGTGTTCAGCAAAGAATTAACAAAGTGAAGAGATAACTTCCAGAATGGGATAAAATACTGGAAACTATCCAATATCCACTGTATAAGGGACTCAAACAACTCAACAGAAAAAAAAATAATCAATTAAAAAATAGGCAAAGAACATGAATAGACCTTCTCAAATGAAGACACACAAATGGCCAACAATTGCATGAAAAAATACACAATATCATTAGGGAAATGCAAGTCAAAACCACAATGTGACATCATCTCATTCCAATTAGAGTTACTATTATTTAAAAAACAAAAGATAAGTGTTAGCAGCCATTTGGAGAAGGGGGAAATCTTATACATTGGGTGGGAATGTAAATTAGCACAGGCATTATGGAAAACGGTATGAAACTTCCTCACAAAGCTAAAAATAGAACCACTGTGTGATTCAGCAATCCCACTTTTGGGTGTGTATTCAAAAGAAAGGAAATCAGGGTATTGAAGAGATATCTGCACTCCCATGTTTATTGTAGTACTATTCACAATAGACAAGATATGGAATCAAACCAAATGTCCATCAATAGAAATGAAAATATGGTATATATTCACAATTAAATATTGCTCAGCTCCAAAAAGAATGAAATACTGTCATTCGCAGCAACATAGATGAAGCAGGAGTTTATTATGTTATGTAAAATAAGTCAGGTACAGAAAGACAAATATCACATATCTTTACTCATATGTGGGAGCTAAAAAAATTGATCCTATTAAGGTATAAAGTAGAATGATGATTATCAAAGGCTGAGAAGGGTAGGAGGATGGAGAGATAAAGAAAAGTTGGCTTTGAATATAGACATACAATTTGAAAGAATAAATTATTTTTTTCCACAGCTTAGTAGGTGACTATAATTAATAATTTATTGTGTATTTCAAAATAGCTAGAACAGGAGATTTGGAAAGTTTCTAACATAAAGAAATGATAAATGCTCAAAATGATGAATATCTCAAATACCCTGATTTGATTATTACATGTTATATTCATGTCACAAAATAACACAAGTATGTGAGACATTTGTATAATTACCAGTATCAATTAAAAAAATAATAGTACCAAAACAAAGAGTTGTTGTGAAGGGTTAAATTAATTGAAATTAAAATAATAAATATACTTAGTGATTTAAATTAAATGACATCATTTATGTAATATTCCATACATACAGTTCCCAATGCTGGTGGGTTTCTTTCTTTTTTATCTTCTTGGCCTCAAAAGTACCTATTACAGACCTTATGTTAAACACACATGCACAACCATGATCCTGGCAATATTTTTTTTCTTTCAAAACAGTAAGAAAACCCATAATTCATAAGTGGGTGTCAGGATTGACATTCAGCATTTGTTATTCATTTCTTGATTGGATATTTGCTGGGTAATTAATATATTCAAGGTACTCGGAGATACAAAAATTGATAAGATGTGGTCTACTTATGGACTCACTGTGGTACCTCTGGCTGCACAACTCTCTTACTTCTGGGCTGTCAGAAAGGCTAATGACGCAGCAGATGCTGGCAGGAGTTGTCCTGCTGGTTGAGCAGAGGGAAGGCTCTGAATGGCACCAGAGCTGGCCACTCTCACCTTTGTGTTCCTCCTGGGCATTTTATATATGTGTCTATTTATTGAATCAGCTATGGAGTCAGAGCAGAGCACAATGCCTGACCCTCAACAGATCTTTTATAATTGGCTACTTAATGAATTAAATATGGGATTTAATGTTGTTTGGCTCTGTGTCCCCACCCAAATTTCATCTTGTAGCTCCCATAATTCTCACATGTTGTGGGAGGAACAACAGTGGGAGACGATTGAATCATGAGGGCAGGTCTTTTCTGTGCTGTTCTCGTGATAATGAATGGGTCTCATGAGATCTGATGGTTTTAAAAATGGGAGTTTCTCTGCACAAGCTCTCTCTTTGTCCACTGCCTTCCACATAAGATGTGACTTGCTTCTCCTTGTCTTCTGCCATGATTGTGAGACCTCCTCAGCCATGTGGAACTGTAAGTCCAGTAAACTTCTTTCTTTTTTTAAATTGCCCAGTCTCAGATATGTTTTTATCCACACTGTGAAAACAGATTAATATAGTAAATTGGTGCAAGGAGTGGGGCATTGCTGAAAAGATAACCCCAAATATGGAAGCAACTTTGGAACTGGGTAACAGGCAGAGGTTGGAACAGTTTGGAGGGCTCAGAAGAAGACAGGAAAATGTGGGAAAGTTTAGAACTTCCTAGAGACTTGTTGAATGGGTTTGACCAAAAGCCTGATAGCAATATGGACAGTAAGGTCCAGGTTGAGGTGGTCTCAGATGGAGATGAGGAACTTGTTGGGAAGTGGAGCAAAGGTGACTCTTGTCATGTTTTAGCAAAGAGACTGTCAAGATTTTACTCCTGCTCTAGAGATTTGTGGAACTTTGAACTTGATAGAATGATTCAGGGTATCTAATGGAAGATACATGATTCAGGGTATCTAATGGAAGAAATTTCTAAGCACCAAAGCATTCAAGATGTGACTTGGGTGCTGTAAAGGGCTTTCAGTTTTATAATGGAAGAAGAGCATAAAAGTTTGGTAAATTTGCAGCCTCACAATGTGATAGAGAAGAAAAACCCATTTTCTGATGAGAAATTCAAGCTGGTTGCAGAAATTTGAATAAGTAATGAGTCAAATGTTAATCCCCAAGACAATGAGGAAAATGTCTCCAGGACATGTCAGAGGTCATCACGGCATCCCCTGCCATCACAGGCCTGGAGGCATAGGGGAAAGTGGTTTCATGGACTGGGCCCAGGGTCCCCGTGCTGTGTGTAGCCTAGGGACTTGGTGCCCTGTGTCCCAGCTGCTCCAGCCATGGCTGAAAGGGACTGATGTAAAGATCAGGGTGCAAGCCCCAAGCCTTGGCAGCTTCCATGTGGTGTTGAGCCTGAAAGTGCACAGAAGTCAAGAATTGGGGTTTGGGAACCTCTGTCTAGATTTCAGAAGAGCAGAAGTTTGCTGCAGGGGCAGGGTGCCCATGGAGAACCTTTGCTAGGTCAGTGCAGAAGGGAAATGTGGGGATAGAGCCCCCACACAGAATCCCTACTGGGGCATGTCTAGTGGAGCTATGAGAAGAAGGCCATCCTCCAGACCCCAGAATGGCAGATCAACCAACAGCTTGCACCATTCTCTCTAAAAATCAGCAGACACTCATTGCCAGCCCGTGAAAGCAGCAGAGAGAGAAGCTCTGCCCTGCAACGCTACAGGGATGGAGCTGCCCAAAACCATTGGAACCTACCTCTTGCATCAGTGTGACCTGGATATGAGACATGGAGTCAAAGGAGATCATTTTGGAGCTCTAAGATTTGACTGCCCCACTGGATTTTGATCTTGCATGGGGCCTATAGCCCCTTTGTTTTTGCCAATTTCTCCCATTTGGAATGACTGTATTTACCTAATGCTTGTATCCCTATTGTACCTAGGAAGTAATTAACTTGCTGTTGATTTTACAGGGTCATAGGTGGAAGGAACTTGCCTTGTCTCAGATGAGACTTTGCACTGTGGACTTCCGAGTTAGTGCTGATATGAGTTGAGACTTTGGGGGACTGTTGGAAAGGCATGATTGGTTTTGAAATGTGAAGGTATGATACTTGGGATGGGCCAGGGGTAGAATGATATGGTTTGGCTCTGTGTCCCCACCCAAATCTCATCTTGTAGCTCTCATAATTCCCATGTGCTATGGGAAGGACCCGGTGGGAGATGATTGAATCATGGAGCTGGGTTTTTCCTGTGCTGTTCTCATGATAGTGAATGGGTTTTATGAGATCTGATGGTTGCAAAAATGGGAGTTTCTCTGCACAAGGTCTCTCTTTGCCCGCTACCATCCATGTAAGATGTGACTTGGTCCCCCTTGCCTTCCACCATGATTGTGAGGTTTCCCCAGCCATGTGGAGCTGTAAGTCCAAGAAATCTCTTTCTTTTATAAATTGCCCAGTCTTGGGTATGTCTTTATCAGCAGGGTAAAAACAGACTAATAAAGGATTCTTCAAGAACCAAGGGGATTTTGATGGAGTAGAGATTAATTTAATAGAAAAATGTGTCCACGTCTACATGAAAAGTGAAATGTAAGAAACAAAACTGATGGTTTTGTGGTTGTGTTTGTCGGGGGCATACAGAGTTTATATCAGACATTGTCTCTCACATTCCCACCCTGCCCCATTTGGTATTGAGTACAAAACCAACTCTTATTGGAGGATACTGGTCTGGTTGGGAGATGAAGAGAATGAGGATGAGGAAAGAAAGCTCTTCATCCCCTTAGCAGTTGTTTTTTAATGCTTAATGTAGCATTTCTTCCTCCCTTTGGCCTATTCTATTGGGAGCCTCTGGGGCCGTGGGTGGACTGTCAGCTTGTTATACAAAATGTGAGCCAGGATTACAGGTAGGAATGTAAAAATTTTCAAAAGTAGACTTTTCTACAACTCTTAAGGATTTTTTAATTCAATGTCTCTACTCACATTTTTGAGACAATAATTCTCCATCCTTGCTGCACAGTAGAAAAACCTGGGACAGTTTCTGAAAGATACGGATACATAGGCTGTATTTCTAAAGGCTGCAAATTGTCTGAGAGATTGGACCCAGGTATCAGTTTTGTTTTTGTGCTACTTGGGTGCTCTAACGTACAGTCCAGATTAAGAATCATGGCCTTAGAAAGACTCCATTAAATTTCCACCATTATTAACTGATTCATTGGTTATTATCGTTAGCAGATTTATCAAAAACTTGGGGGCTGAAAAGACTCCTATGATGCTGGTTGGCTAGCTGTTTCCAACAATGAGAATTTCTTCTGCTAGAAGAAGCATAGTCACAAACCATTAGGTCATGAGGGTCCTATCCTAACTGGTGACTCTAACCAACAAATTATGAGGTGTGTCAAATACTGTAGATTTTTGTACCTTAAAGATCAGGAAAGAAAACAATTCTAGTGCCTTTTGCCAAGTGACACATAATTGGTGACGCAATAAATACTTACTGACCTTTTTATTTAAAACCTTTGGAAGAAACTTTAATAACTCCCTGGGCAGTTACATGATCAAATTGTGCAGTGGTGTAGACAAAACATCATTTTCTAACTTCAATTTTGAATATAAGGGACAATGGTATTTGCTAGGAAATAACTCTCCAATATTTAGTCTTTTTTTCCCAATATGCTGACTGATGCTGCAATTTGTGGTTTTCAAAATGCGAAATAGATTTCCCTCTCCTTCCTTTAACGTTAGCAATGGGTGCAAAGTATTTTTAAGATTCAGATGTGGTTCAGGACTCTTTCTAGACTACAGTTTAAGAAGAACCAGTTTGAAAATAATATTTTAAAAAATTTAAATATACAGAGATGCTGTTTCTTAAACTTTGCATAAACATTTTGAGATAAAATTAAAACCTGTCACATATTTGTGTTGGTTTTAAGGAAGTAGAATATAGATAACATTTGTTTTCAAGTGAAACTGCTTTATATATTATGCATAATGCTCTGCAATGTCATTACTTTAACATAAACAAGAGGCAGAGTAAAACAATGTTTGTCATTCAATTTTACCTGCATATGCCAACAGAAATGGTAAACAGAGATGATAATCAGGAAAAACCAAATGTTTCATGAGTACATTTTTTCCTTTTAGCTTAGCCTTTATATGTCAGGCAAATTTAGAGTGGTTTAATAGGAAAAGGGAAGGTAGATAATATTTACAGTCTCTAGGATTTCAGATCTCAGATCTAGAGATTTAAACATAGGGATTAAAAAAAGAAGAAATGATGATCAACAGTCTTTCTGAAGGTAAAACAGGCTGAAGATCTACAACTTTGGATTGGTATTTTATAACCTGTTATAATGGTTAGGAAATATCTTGACACCATTGCAGCAAGCTGATGAAAGGCATAAGTGTAAATCATTCCATAAATTACATCCTCCTCATATCTTGGGAATAACTATCTCTTCAGGTCACTTGGTATTGCTAATGTGGGTCATTGGTCAGAGCGTCTTCATTACTCACATCTTTTTGGATCTCAGACCCTGCACCTCTGAGGCTCTCTGCTGCCAGGCATTGCAATCATTCTTTCACAAAGGGTATGCTTTGTACAGGAGAAATAGAAGGTATCTCATCAAGTAGTAAATTATACATATTTCTACAGGAGAAATAGATTGCATTTCATCAAGAAAAATATCACCCTGAATGAACAGAAATCACTTATTAATTATAAGTCCTCTCTCCTAGTAAAGCATTTTCATTTTATCACTAAGGTCCTACTATAACCCTGCAGGAGTAAGAATAATTTGATCCCTATCCTGTATTTTTATATATTTTTAATGTTGGGCAAAAATTAATTTGTATTCATTAAAAATTATTTTAAAAATTAAAAACTCAACTGATGCCTTCAATCATTGAAAAAACACTTCTCTCCGTGACCACTACTTATAATAAATTACAGTATTCCAATGTGAGAGGATTAAGGTTATTTTAAGAAACATCTGTTTACTAGTTACTTGGGATGGACTTGATGTAAGTCTTCACTATCAGACTGAGTTTTGATAAATAGAAAGAACTGGTTACAAAATTCTGTGCTAAAAATTTCTGCCATGTGCTCCTCTGTGTGGCTACATGGAAACAGATTATACATTATAGCAAAGAACTGAAAAAAGAAAAACAAATCAAAAGAATTTGTGCTATCAATTACTCTGTTTTCTGGGTGCAGTCATGGTGGTGACAATACTGAAAATGGAAGGAGACTTAGAGGTTTGCATAATTAAGAGGTTAGTTAACCCTGGATTTTTTGATCCTGTGTCTCTGATAATCATCACTTATTAACTGTGTGACCCTAGGCAAAATACTTAGTATATCTAAGCCCCAGTCTTTTTATATATAGATTGGGTCAAATAACTATGGCAGAGGCAGTGAACTGTGTTCACCATTTATGGTGTTAGACATTAGGGTGACTATATTTCTTAGCCTCCCTTACCATTAAGTTTCAGAAGATACATGACTGAGCTCCACCCAGGAAGTGTTGGTGGAAGTGAAGTGAATCACTCCACTACGGTTCTGGTCTTTACAAGCATCCTGCACAAGCCTCCAGCTCATGCAATTGCCCTCTGTAGTGACCTAGAAACTGCAGAGTCCAGCTGGGGTTGCTACTGCATGAAAGAAGGTAGCTCAACCTGCATGTAACTTTATGTAAGCATGAAATAAACGTTATTTTATTAAGGCACTGAGATTTCATTTCCTTCCTTCCTTCCTTCCTTCCTTCCTTCCTTCCTTCCTTCCTTCCTTCCTTCCTTCCTTCCTTCCATCTTCCCTCCCTCCTAGCTTAGTCTATTTGGTTAATACAGCACTTCATACCTACTTCACTCAGCTATATGGATTAAACAACATCAAAGATATAATGCTAGAGACATAGGGGCGCATAATAAGTCCTGAATGCACTTATTATTATTTTACATAATCAACTCATTATTTTAGAGATAAAAATGCTGAGGATTAAAGGAGTCAAGTGATTTACCCATGACCAAACAGCTAACTTTTGGAGTAGCTAAATATTTCTAACCTAGGTTTCTTTTATTATGGATTTCCCCCTAAATCAGATGTACCACCTTAGTGAGCGAAATATTTAGACATGGTAATTCTGAGTGAGGTTAGTCTATAAAAAATAAGAACTGAGTTTATTTTTAAAATATAGCCAATATGTTGAGGGTTTACTGATACCCACACTGTGTTGGTCTCAATTTTATAATTGTTGGGTGGTTCTCAGTAGGAATTTAGCTGACTATTTTTACATTAACTCATGAATATCTTCACATTTTTCAGGATAGAGTAATTTCCTCTCTAACTTTTTTTTTTTACTTTGAAATTCTTTAGTAAATATTTTGGAAGTAATAATGACCTATTTTTTTAAATGTTACTTTTAGAATGATGTTATGTTATTAAATTGCTGAACCATAAGACAATTACTACAAATCTTCTTATTTCAAGTATTTTTTCTAATATATCTATAAATTACCACAATTAAACTGTGATTCAAAGGTAGAATTGGGCTTTCTTGTGGTAGCTGTTCATGGCAAATCAATGAGTGGTGGTAATTCTACTTACGTAGTTAGACAAACTTCCCCAATTCCATAGAATCTTGAAGTCCCTAGGGAGATAATTCATAGCCACTTTCCAACTGGTGATTCTACAGTCAGCAGTATAACATTTCCATTATTTTGCTATTCAAACTAAGTGTGTTTATTTGTATCAAGAGCTTTCAGAATAGTGTTTTTAGCATAGCTTTTCAGCATAGTATGGTGGTTAAGAGTGTGGGCTTTGCAATCCAATGGATATACTTCACTAGCCTTGTGATCTTAGGCAAGTTTATATTTTTGAGCCTCAGTTTTCATATTTATAAAATAAGTCCTATCTCAAAGGATTTTACCAAGTCAATTGTGATCTAAAAATATATTGTTTGATAATCAAAATAATAATTATTTCTAAATAATTGATAAACTAGTAATCTCAGAAACTAGCCTAAAATGATATTATACATAGAAAAATCTTTTGGCATGAAATAATTTCTCATACTACTTACAGAATTCAGAAAACTATAATAATCAAAGTGTCTAGAAATAGAGAAATGATTAAATAAATTAAGATACATTCACATAATGAAGTTTATGGAGCATTTTTGTTAATGTCAGTAAGAAATACCTTCAATGCTTTACCTTTTAGCTGATGAATACTAAGCAAGTCACTTTAATGATTTACCCAAGCCCCCTGTGTGCCACATGGCAAAGCCCATGGCATGTCTCAATTGTGCTGAGTCTTTGGAGAAGGGAGAGTGTTGGCCTTCATATAATTTGCATACTGCCTGCATCTCTGCCATCTTTGTTTCAGCTGCTAATTTTATGCTGTTTTTGCTCTTGCCTATGGATACCTTATTGCTCCTATGGCTGTTCCATGCATCTGTCCACAGGCACCTAGCCATCTATTCCTGGCTTGAGTTGGCCATGAGGAAATGCTTATACAGCATTGACATCTTATGTCCTATGAGGTTCTCTCCCTTGCTGTCATTAAGAGCTCATGTACTCAGGTACCCTCTGCTTCTGACTTCTGTTATTGACGCCCCATGATACGTTCTTACTGTTGAGCCACACAGCCTTCTCTGTTGCTGAGTGTGGGTGTGGTAGATTCTGATTGGTTTAATTCCTGCTCCAGGATCTAATGGGTTTAATTATTGCTTCTGTCTAACCACCACCCAAGCCTTGTGGCTGATTTTCGCCCAGATATCATGCTTGCTTCTCCTTCTCGCTCTCCCTCTCCCTCTCCTTCTCCTTCTTTTATTTCCTTCCTTTTCTTCCCCCTTCCCTTCCCTTCTTCTTTTGGGTCTTATCCTGTCACTTCACTTAGGCTGCAGTGTAGTGGTGTGATCATGGCTCACTGCTGCCTCATGCTCCTGGGGCTCAATGGATCCTCCCATGTCATGTCAGCCTCCAGAGTAACTGGGACTATAGGTGTGCTACTGCACCTGGCTAATTTTTTTTTTTTTTTTTTTTTTAGAAATAAGATCTCTCATTTATTTCTCATGACTCTTTCTTTCTCCTTCTTTCACACCATCTGTTGCCTTTCTCCATAACCTGGTTTCCCCAGGATACTACCACCTGTTGGTTATGGTGCTATATATTTGAACCTCAGTTAGGAACCAGGTATTAATTATTTCCCAAAGGTTTCCTGATTCTGTGGGAGATGGAGACTTGTCTAATTCCATAAACAGGTGATTCCTCAGATCTGATCAAGTGGAAACTCCTGCTGTTGGTCATAATGCTAAATAAAAAAAAAAAAAAAAAAAACAGGAAATCCAATTATCAGGTTGTTGCCAAGGTAACTGGGTTTTACCATTAAAAATAAAAGCAAAAACTGCAAACTGCAATTACCTTTGCATCAACCTAATATAAATGAAAGCTGATTCTAACTCTGTTAAAATGAAACTTACATGAAAGTCACTGGAAGGAAAAATAAAATCTATAATGTCAATGTTTGGATCATATGACTATAGGTTTTTTCTTTAATTTCCAATTTTCTACAATGTGTTTTATTACTTTTGTAATAGAATAATACTAAATTTAAGGAATCATTGCATGGAAGTAATCCAGGATCTAACAACACACTTATTTAAAGCAAGTTTCACTTTAATTTTCTTTTGTGATTTTCATTGCTATGAAGAAATAGTAGTCTTTGTGGGTGATTCTAGAAGTGCCTGCCTGTTCCCACTACAAGTGTTTCGATATACCTTTGCTGTGACTTCTTCAGGTCTTTGTTTTCAAGTCTTTATCTGTAGTGTTATCTACGTGTGTGGAAATATCCTCCCACTTTCTCTTTTTCTCTCTCTCTGTGCCTCCCTGCCTCCACCTTTCTTTCTCTCCATAATCACATCTGTAGCTGGTACTCTGTTGTTCTGACCACATCCCCTTGGTGCCTACCTTCCTCACACAAACCAACATTAAAATGTCCAACCTCCAGCATCTGCAACTCTTTCCCTGAGGGCTTTCTCTGGAGACAGGAGCCTGCACTTGGGACACACAGGGAGTAACTGGAATTTGACATGTACCTCCCTCCCCAGCAACGTTCAACCATGATTGACAGGAATTGCTCCAATTGCTACCCTGAATTCTCTTGCCCCAGAGGGAGTAGGGACACTTGTGAGGCATGTTCTCCTCTGTCTCCCAGAGTTCCCAGCAGGACTGAACTCCTGTTTCCCACGGTGGCAACCCTGCATGGTAAAGTCCCTTCATTGCCTGCGTATTGTTTGCTGCCTCTGTTGCCTGCTCTTCTACCAGAGCTTCCAGGGATTGCTTCCCCAGTACACAACTTGTGGGAAGGTCCCCCTTTCAGGGTCTCTTTCTGGAGAAATTCAACTTAAGAAAAGATTCATATTCATATCCATTTATTGCAATTCATATAAAAATGGCTTAAGGGTTATAGCTGGCTCTGAGGTAAGTGTGAACTCAAGATGTGGCAAGACTGTGAACAAAGTCAACATAAATTTAGGCAGAAATAGGACAATAATGATTAAAGAGAGTCAAAGTATATGTGTGGTGTTGTGTCCAGTTTTGGATACAATATGTTCTTAAAGCATATTCAAAAACTGGGATATGATCATGGCCTGATTAGGAGATTAGGAAAACAATAACAAAGGTAACAATGGAAAGAAGTGAAGCTATTTAGCTTGAAGAATAAACTGCTAAAGAATGACATAATCACTGTATTCAAGTAGCTGAAGGGAAGTCATGTGCACAGTGGACTAAATTTGTTCAGTGTTTTTCTAAAAGGCAGAACTAAGGAAAAATTAGAGAAAAGCAATATTCAACTCAGGAAAGGAAAGAATTTTCTAACAAGTAAAGCTTTCCCTTATCAAATCTAAGATTCTAGTCTCTGGAAATACTTAGGCAGAGGTGAAAAAAAGTCACCTAAATCTATCCTGACCCTTAAAATAAACTCTGGTTACATATGTAATCCTCTGAAAAGCTCATTTTTGTCACCAGCATTTTATCTGCAGAATTTCGTAGCCTACCACCCTGTTGCCTGCCTTGATGCTTTTCCTTGTAGATTCCCTGGTTCCTGTCATGCCTCCATTCTGCATTTGGGCCTGAGTTCTGCTCTCTGACCAGCATTATGGTTTAACAATGTAGTTTTGGACTTCTTCTCCCAGTGTCTAAGGCTCTCTGCCTTCTCCTTTGGCACAGCAAGTGCAGGTAGTTGGCCCTGTACCCAGTTCAACCCATCAGTGGTGGCTTCTTGCTGTCTAGGAAGAGGAACAGAACACAGGAGAATGGAATCCTAAACAGGGTGAAAGTTTGTTTTAAATGACTTTTAAGTTTACTTCCAACTCTAAGCCTCTGTCACTATTTTCCTTTTCAGTTTTTGTGATCTTCATTCTTAAGCTTCATTTCTCTTGTTTATTAACTAATAAGCCTTTCTTCTGAGGCTGCCCTGGGAAAATCAAGCCCAAAATCAAGGTTTCTGGTGTTATTAGTTCAAGTCCCTACCTAAGCTCTTCCTCTCCCTCATGTTTCTGGTGTTATTAGTTCAAGTCCCTACCTAAGCTCTTCCTCTCCCTCATGTTTCTCCAACTCCTGATAGCTGGTTTTGTTTGCCTGTGTCTGAAGACAGATACTTCTTTAAGAAAGGAAACCTGCCCCTGCTTTTCCCATGGGTGATTTATGTTGCCCTCACTTAAACTGGTGTCCCACTTCAGTAGTTTATGTCTTACCTGCAGTTCTTCTGCAGAGGACGCTGTCTTCCACACCCAACACTGATCTCTGGTTGGACTCAATGGACTCTGCAGGAAAGGGGGACCTGCTGTCCATGGGCCAGCTCTTTCTGATGCCGAAAGGAGAGCTTGCTTTTCATGATGAAAGCATGTGTTGTTCCAGCTGGCAGAGTTAGAATTAGTAGGTGGAAATATAGAGCTCTGGACCCCATAAGGATCTTGGAATAAATCTTCAGGGAATTGAGCTGGGAAAACTATATGGTATTATAACATTCATTTTCTATAATACTTTCTCAACAAATCTTTATTGAATATGTGCTTTGCCCTGAACTCAGAAATCAGAAAGAAAAATTGATCCCAAGCACAAAGGAACCACGTCCTTCATTCTTCCCTGGGCTCTGGAGAGTAACATGAATTAACAGGCTCTATATTGGATGAAAATGAGGATGGAAGCCCTGCTGGGCTACTTACTAGCTGAGAAATTTGAGGTGCGTTAGTTCAGTTATCTAAAGTTTCTATATGACAGCAGTAATGGAAAGATTAAATGAGAATGAATTCAAAGAACCTAGCACACAGTGGCTGGAACACAGCAGGTTATAAAAGTGTTGCTTCCCTTCTCTTTGATTCCCTCACAGGGCATTCTCTGTAGAAATCATGGGGCAGTTACTCATACATCATTTATGGCATCTGGACCCTAATCCTTGCCTCTCCAAATGCCTTCCATATAGTCCAAGGAAAGCTTCTGGTCTCTCCCAAATGGAGTCCTTTGTGACCTACCATGACATTTGGCTATGTCTTTGGACTACGGATCTTCAACATTTTTCTTTTTCTTCTCTATCATTTTTCTTTCCTATTTTTGTTTCCCATTCTCTCTCCTATGACTTTTCCTCTTGAGACACAAACATTTCATAATTTATTATTCCATCTTTTAGGCACATTGAAGAAACCTCTGGTGTCCCAGCCCCTGTTTGTGGTTCTTCAACATTAGACTTCCTGTATGGTGCTTGCTCCTGCCATCAAAACGCATGATGAATCTCATGGTGTGGTCCTTGTACCATCACATTCTCTTTTCAAGTGATACTTGGGAAATGCCTTACTTTGCAGGAATCTCATAGCAGAAAATGTGAATAACAGAGACTCCTTTGTTTGGGAACCAATGAAGTGTCTGTTGAAATGTAGAGGAGTAGAACTTAGGGTGAACAGAAGAGAAGCAGTAAGATTGGAAACAAGGTCTGCCTAAAGTGTGAACCACGGAAAGAAAAGCCTTGAACAAAGCTGGGACCATTGGATGCCTTTGCCCCCAGAGCTCCACTAGAATGCCAGGAGTTTGTTCAGCCTCACACCCTCATCAAAAAGACAAATGACAATATCTGCCAAGGGCACTGCAAATTTTAATTTTGGAGTTCATTTAAAACTGCTATAACATGAGGTACCACTTCTTCATGGTCAAATTGTACTTCTCACCTACTTAATCTGTAGATCTTGTGTGGCATTCTCCAGCTTTCACCCAGAGGACATGTTCTGAGTCAAATCAAAACCTTGGAATTGTATCTTCTACTGGTCTATTTCTATTATTATAACTCTCACAGACTACAGAGAAAGAACATACACATTTAATAAATAGAAAATATTTATTATACAGCGTTGTCAAGATTATTTGACAAAAGGCAGTAACAAGCCAAAGGAAAACACATTTACAAGAAGCTGAACAACTTGTATCAGCACATACATTAAGGTGAAGAGTTTCGGCCCTCTTGGTATAGGGTATGTATGTGTACATCTCCAATTTTGAACAATGATGACATAAGGACTAATACTCTATTTATTCAGGAGACCCCATAATCACGATAATCATAGGCATTCAAAGTAATAAAGTGATCACAGTTGAATGAACATGTTCACCAAATGTCTTAGACCAACCTAATATCATCTTATACTTGAATATAAGTTGTTTTCCTTATCTATTCTAATTTTAAAAAAATCTGAATGCACAAGCCCTGTGATATTAGAGCTGTATATTAGTGGCATTAAGAGTAAAAAATAAACATGATTCACTAATAGAGATCACATGCTTTCCCTCATGAATTTGTCAATTACTAAAAACCCATCTATTAATCACTGGAGCCATTGATTTTCCTCTGTCTGCTTTCTTACAATGAAAACATGGAAGCGAAGTCCACATCTCGGTCATGAGACCTTTATAATAAAGGTGTTTTAAAATAATTTTTAAAGGAAATGCAGTTCATTCTTGGTGTGGAACTGACTAAACTTGGCAGTAGAAGTATAAGAAATACAAGCCTCCAACATTGGAGTGGATGTTAAATTCTGAACAAATGATGCAGTGGATATTTAAAGATTCTAAGATGATTTTTGGCTGAGAAATCAGCAGCTTCAATACGAAGGAAGCATATTAAAATGTGACTGAACATAAGGCATAAACAAAGATATTTAAGGGGGGTTGAATTCATTCCACAAATAATAGAAGAAATCAAAACAGCAAGAAAAATCCTTTTATTGGGGGTAAAAAGGGATGGTAAAGATGGAATAAGTGGATTACATGTCAGTGGATATTACACAACAGCAAATAACTGAAACAAAAAGTTATGACAGCAAAGACACAGGAATAAAAGTCCATGAACATAAAAATTAAAAGAAGGCAAAATGTGATTGATAAAGATTTTACAAATTATGAGCTAAGTTAGATGGTACTGTATGTTAGACGCTCAAATAGCTGTGGAAAATCTTAAAAACAAACCTAATATAACCTGGAATAATCTAAATGCTTTGTTCAATCTTATGTTTTAATAATGTGTGCAAGCTTATAAAATGTACCATTTATTTTCACTCTCAGTTTTTGTGCACTTTGAATATAACAAATTTTCAAACCACTTCATTAATAACATGTCTCCACATCAGAAAATATCTGAAAAATAAGTTCCATCTTAGAAGAAAAATGTCTATCCAAGCCGCATAGGAAAACATTGAGCTATAGTATTCAAACCTTCAAAGAGCTTCTGTAGATATTGATGACAATGATGTATAAAACATTATAGGAACATAAAAAATATATATAGTATATTCAAAAGACAATTTCTAATTGCAGTTAGATTGACTACCAGGTTGACATTGACAGGTCAATTTGACATTACTTTGCACAAATTTTATGATCTCACATATACAAGGACCACAGGAACACATTCACTCGCTAGTTACAAGGACTTCAGTGACAATAGGATAGAATTATTTGTCATTTAAACCAGTAATAGTTGCTATGAGTACATCATTAGATTCAAAGATGGATTTGTTTCTGTAACACGTAGGAGAAATAATGGCACCAAATTGTACATATACGCATCTTAGAAGTTCAACTGGTAGGTATTATTTGCTACAGTAAGTGGAAGGGTAACAATTTTGCCACATGGTTTGTTCTTTAATTGAAGGTCAATGGAAAGCCCGCTTGGCACAAACACAAGTTAATCCACAAAAGGATTCCCGCCACTCTCGAAATAATCTCTTCTTCTGGCTTTTTCCCCAAATCGCCAATAAGTGAATATGGAACATGAGAAGCTGATCATGTGTTTTTCTTTTTCAAAGTCCCATGCTGATGGATTGTCCTATTTCTAGCTGCTTCCTCCTGTAGCACGCCTGATGAAGCACTTTTTGGTGATAATTTTGCTCTTATTCCTGTTTTCCTAAATAAAGGACATCCGCAGAGCAGCAGGGGGTCCATGCACCTTTCTTCAAGTGCAGTCTCAAAGCTGGCACTGGATGGGTTGCAGTGGATGAAGAGAGACCCCTGTGCAGCTCCTTTCCTGAGTCTGCTGAAGATGAGGAGTCTAGTCAGCCCAGGGGAGAGAAGGGTTTCTGAGCAAGGAGCTGCTGTCCCATTATCCCATCATCCGTTTGGGATGGGTCTGGCCTGGGCCCTTCCCCTCCGCGCACCTGCTCTGTCCGGCTCCACCAACTCACTCCGAATGCCATCAGGCGAACTCATGATCCGACTGGCATGTCCACGTAGGCTGTTTCTTAGCAAGCATGGCCCAGTGTGTGTGGGCATATATATATCTATGCACAATTGTGCAAAAGAGGAGATTATGTTTGTGATGTCATTATTATTGATTTGTGATAAAAGTTATATACCATACGGAATTGTGCTTTGTCAGAATTCCCTTTCTTCCCAGAGAAGGCTTTGAGTAATTCAAGAATCCGAATCCTGACCTGGAGCATTTTTTGCTTGGTGTCCTTCCCTCTCTTCCTACTTAAGGCGGCAGCAGCAGCAGCGGTCTCCTTCTCTCCTCCCGGCGAGGTCCCCCACTCCCAGGTTTCTCCCCCCAGCTGTTCGCACATCTCTGGAGGTGTAGGAGCTCTCTGGCTTGTCTTGCTTTTCTATGTGGACCCTTCCCCTCTAAAGGGTGGAAGAGCTTTGCTTGTAGTCCCGCAGAATGACGGAGGCGTAGGACACGTTGGGAGGGGTGCAGAGCACCGACTCGGACACGGGGGAGCTGGGCACCGAGCTGCCCGAGGCCACCGAGTCGCGAAAAGGCGACGGAGGCGTCAGCGCAGGCGAATCCTCCGGGGTCAGTTTGCTGGCCGCCTGCAGGTCCTCCTCCTCCTCTTCCAGTTCGTCTTCTTCCGTGTTCCCTTCCCGCTCGTGCTCATACACGTACTCCTGGAGGAGCTTAAACCTCTCGCTGTCGTCGTCGTCGTCCGCGGGCGGGGAGACCAGCTCCTCCTCGAAGGTGCTCAGCTGCAACGGCAGCATCTGCAGGTGCTGCGGGGGTGGCGGGGGCGGGTACAGGGACCGCAGCCCATTCCCGGGACCCCCGGGGCCTGCCAGCACCGCGTGAAAATCCGGGATCACAGTGCTGAAGTTGCTGACCACTCCCTGGAACTGGTCCATTAGCGATTTCTGCTGTGGAGGGGGCTGCTGCTGCTGCTGGAGAGGAGGGGGCAAGCCCTTGGGGAGGGCTGGGTCAGCCAGGAAGAGCGGAGTCTCCTCTGAGGTCAGGTGGGGCGGCAGAGGCGGAGTGGTCGCTGCGCTTGGCACGCGCCTGTGCACCACCATGGAAGGGCTGCCAGGAGGGCTAAAGCGAACCGGCTGGGCATCCTCCTCCTCCTCCACGTTGTAAAGGGTCTTGGTGCTGGTATCCGAAAAGGTGAGGCTCTTACCAGAGCCTTGGTAAGTTTTAGTGAGGGGCTTGATGACGGCTGTTTGGTTGCAGGCCGTCTCATTAGTCTTCACGTGCACAGAGAGGCGGTGCCACATGTGCTGTCCCTTGGACACCTGTCCTCCACCTGGTTCAGACCATGACACAGACTTGCCATTAGAACTATGAATAAAATAGAGATGGATTTATTTGCAGATAGATCATGCGCACGGGATAAAATACATAAAAACATATGCAGATCTAGCTCAATGTAATTTAACTGCTGTCTCTGCTGTAGGCCTTTGCTCTAGCACCCCATACCTCCTCTTACAAAAGGAACACCAAAAGCTGTAGTTACCACGGGATGCCACTGGAGCTGCAGCCAGTGATTCCATCCTGAGCCAAAGAAGGAAATACTGACCCTGAGAAAAGTTGTTGAGGAGAAAAGCCAGTTTGTTGTAGAAATAGCTATTTTCATTTAGGTCTAAGATTTCACAAAGCTCTTTTTCTCCCTTGTGCTCTCTCCCTCTCCCTCTCTGTCTCTCTCTGACACACACACACACACACACACACACACACACACACACACACACACACACTTTTGAAAAACTCCCAACTGATGGAGGAAAACTTTTTTTAAAAAAACTTAGTTACATATGAACAACCAAAATAATGGCTATTGTCCTTGGGACAAATTAAGAACCACATACAAAGCTACTCTCGTTGTGTTGTGGGATTATAAAATAGATCCTCTCAGTTGCCCATTCTCATATGCAAGTATTTCCCATGACCAGGGTGGTGTGATCACACAGGGTACCTATAAGGAACATGAAAAAGCAGATGACAGAAAAACTCGGACTTATGGTCAATTTATGAGCTTCGTAGCTTTTGATTTTTTAAAAAACATTTCAATGCATAATTTCTCACACATACAGTGGATCACAATTCACATAAAGGTCCTGATTCACAGCAGCTAGTTTGGGATTTTCACACTAGGAACATTAGGAACAAGATTATGATTGAGACAAAGCAGCAGTTACTGAGACAAAGACATCTACTCGTTGAGCCTTGGTGAAGAAAGTCTTAGGGTGCCAGCAGTCTCCCAGCCGTATCAACTCTCATCTTCTTGGCACCCACAGAAAACCAGGCATATGGAATTTCTCCCTGAATAAGAAAGTAATGAGATGTACTGTGGCATACACCCCAAATTCTGTCCTATTGTAATAACTCTGATCTTACTTCTGGACTTAGCTTCTTTTCTGTATAACTTTTAGCATATGGTGGTACCTTACCATAGCCTTCTATTAATAACAATGGTGGTAATCCTTAAATCAGGAAATAATTGTTTCTTTCTTTTTTTTAAGAAGTTTGCTTTTTCTCTGTACTCAGTAAAATGACAGAGAAAGTAGCATAATAACACAAGTGTGACATTAAAAGGAATATGAAAATGAACATTTTTTTTGAAGTGGAGGTGAAATAGACTATATTCTAGTTTTTGTTTGAAAAAATGTAGGAAATGATTAGTAGTTTAAATAATGGCTTATTTAATCATCTTGAGAATACAAGAACGAATACTTCAAAAATTATATGTGAGCACCATTTATGATGAAGGCAATGTTTTGACATTTCATATTTTATAATCTTGAAACATAAAGTGAGACAGATAAGTACACATGAGTGTAAAAGTCTGATATTGATTATAGAAAATTTTGGATATAGAAGCTTTAAAATAGATAAAACCGTTAAAAGTGTTGACCTCATTATTTGGGAAATAGGTAGTTCCTCCATATATCTGATAACCTACACTGCATTTTTAATTTTCTAGGAATAAAAGGTCATCTCTATTATATCAAAGTTAATATTTCTTTCAAATATATGCTTACACTTTATCTGAGACTGTATAAGTACTTGTAAAGTTTTAAAAAATTGTCTCATTGACTCCCACACTATGTTGTTGGAATAGCTGACTCTTTTCTGAAGTGAGCAAACTAAAGAACAGGCCAGTGGTGTCCCTGGCAAGAACAGGTAGTCAACCAGTCAGCCAGAATCACTGCCAGAATCCACAGTTGTTGTTCTGAGCTTAAAACTCTAGGTAAGCTCATCCCTCACTTAATATTTCTCAACAACCCCCTCATCTACCACTATACACACTTTGTTTCTCTTTATGCGTTCAATATGCCTCTTCTAGAAAGGCAAATATAAAACTTATTTGCCCTCCTTAAGAATGCCTTACTACATACAACATCCAACTCAATGATTTGCATCATTTTAAATTGCAATGAAAAAAATGAAACCATCATTCTCAGCAAACTATCGCAAGAACAGAAAACCAAACACCGCCTGTTCTCACTCATAGGGGAGAACTGAACAATGAGATCACTTGGACTCGGGAAGGGGAACATCACACACCGGGGCCTATCATGGGGAGGGAGGAGGGGGGAGGGGGGAGGGATTGCATTGGGAGTTATACCTGATGTAAATGACGAGTTAATGGGTAATGACAAGCTGATGGGTGCAGCACACCAACATGGCACAGGTATACATATGTAACAAACCTGCGCGTTGTGCACATGTACCCTAGAATTTAAAGTATAATAATTAAAAAAAAAATTAGAAAAAAAAAGAAAAAAGAAAAAAAATGTTTCCTTCCCCACCTTCCTACTTCTTAATACACGTTAGGAAATGCCTTCTTAATGTTTACCAGAAAAATGCTTAAACAAAATGTTATCCTGTATCTATTTAGTTGTGTGTGTGTGTTAAAAAATAATAATAAAATAAAAATAAAAACAACAACAACAACAAAAACACGTCCCTTGAGAACTAGTCTGCCTCTAATTCAACCAGCAGGCTTAGCTGTCCCTTAGTTTCCACACATAATAGCAAAAATGTAGCTTGTTTCCTGGAAAGCCCTAAGGTGATCCCACTCATTCACATGGGCTGCTTTCCTCATTGTCCACAGGTTCTATGCTGGCCTCTTTTTAAATCAAAAGCACCCATAAGTTAACAGTATTATTAATCATGTTGCAGACAGATATAATCATAATTTAGTCCTGTTTTAATTAAATCCAATTTTTATTGTTGAGATGGCACATTTTCACTATGGCCTTCAAAATTGGTAACTGTCGTTCCCCTCAGTCTTGCTCTAGATTTGCTGTAAAGTATTATTTAATTAGGAAACAGATCTCACACCTCAGGGCATTTATCAGATTAACAAAATTAGCGTAATCTTTTTTTCAAGGACAAAACAAATTGCTTTTTAAAAACCAAAGATAGGAGAAGGAATGTATCATCTCACAGACATTGCAGCACTGAGTATAAACTTTGGTCCTTTGGGATGAGTCATTTCTTACCTGTAGTCCATAGATAATCTGAAAGGTCCATGTATCTATACCTGCATTAAGCATTGTTTTTAGACTGAATAAATATTATGTATTTGTAGACAACGCACTGCTGTTTTTAAATGTATGTGGATGCTGTTATAATAAAGTGTGCTATTCAATACATGTGTAACTAAATTCTGGGAAGCTTTTATTTTGTTCCGTATTCAAACGGCCATGAATAGAGGTACATTTAGTAATAATAGATTCAGGTGAAGGCTTAAGAATTGTTTTGGTGAGAAAAGAGAGTATCTTATTTGAGAAGGCTGGGAACCAACTACTGTGATATTAAGAACAGAAAAATATATAAAATCAAATCCCTTTATATCAAAAAAGAGTAAACACATTATAAAAATACAATATTACCCTGCAAAATGATATTTATTTAATCCCAGATAACTTTAATTGTTTCTGCTTATGCCACCAGCTTCCTCCTTCTATTGTTTAATTTTATTTGGCCTCCTAATCTCAGGAAAAGCAATCTGGTTTAGAAAACACCACATAATAGTTACAAAGCACCCAAACTTTTTGCTCAAACTTCAAAAGACAGACCTGAGACCTAAAATAATCTCATATTTGAAGATCAAATGCAGCAGCAGCATTTAGAGTAAATATCTCAGGTGGCTCAATTGGAGGAAAACACTGTTAGGCCTACAGAATGTATAGAATAATGTATAGTTACTGTGTGGACATCTGGGCAGGCCTGAGGCTGCAGTTCCAGCAACAACAGGTTCAGGATCTTGCTTTGGTTTTTCTTTCATTAGATAACTATCGCAATCCCCCAAACAGAAAACCCAATATTTACAGCACTCTTGAGAGTTGAGAGTGGGTGGTGTAAACAGATTAGTGTATCTTTGGCATTCAGTGATCCTGTCTGTTTTATTTGTTTCAGTAAGTACTAGTTACATCTGCAGAGTACACTGTTCTCTGATCCAGAGAGGTTTAAAATGGGAATAACAGTGGGTGGGTGTTTGAGATCATCAGGAGGGAAGCCTCCTGCACAAGCTGCCTGAAGGAGAAGCTTACACAACACCTGTCTTTCTTATGTCCAAATCAAGTCTTTGCCTCTAGGCTTAATAGCTTCACAACAGGTATAAGGACAGTATCCAGAAAGCCCACAGATAATGCAAGACCTTCGCACAAGAAAGAAAGGCTCATTCTTTGGAACCTGAGGAGGGTAGCCCTTGTTTTCTCTGAAAGTGAAAATGGAAACAGAAAACACTATCGAGTCCCAGCAAGGAGAGAATTGGTTCATCAACAAAAAATATCAAAAAGCACAGGCTTCGGGGCAGTTCTGCTCTGGCTCCTGCAGCTACAGCTAGAATATGAGGCCTGTCAAGGAAGGGGAGGTTCTGACCCCACTAAAACTTTCCCAAAGGAATGCTGGAAATACAACTGTCCAAATAGTTCAACTTCACATTCATCAGCCCTCTGGTACCCCAGTGCAGCTTGAGAAGTAGGTCTTGTAGAATCTCAGGCCTAAGAACTATTTGACACCAGTTGAATCAGACTTCTGTTTTCCCAGGCAACCCCAAGTTTGTCATCAATACAAAGGACTCCCACTGACTCCAGCTCCACTTCTTGTAAGCCTTCCAGAAAAGTCTGCGTATTTAGAATGTATTCTCAAACTTGGGGGCCTATCTGAACATAATTACAATTTCTCATCTTTTTGACTCCCCACTGGCTGTAAGGTAGAGAATCTCTGAGTGTGCTTTCTAATTATATGAGAACTTGGTAGTTTCTGTTGATATTACATCTTAAATAGTATTGTGAAGCTTAGCCTTTTCTCCTTTAATTCTACCTTCATCTTAAGCTAGTCAGAAAGCCATTAGCTTGCTGAAATTAGAGAATATCACAAAGTCTAAATATGCAGTTCTTCTTTTAGGATGTTTAGATCAATTACATCCTACATCCTCAAGTCATATGACACCAGATAAAATACAATAGAAAGAAAATCAGTTTGCCTTTATTAAGACCTATGCTTTCTTCATTTGATCAATAAAGAAAAAGACATTCAGAGATAAAATTACCTAATCAAATTCAGTAAAGTATGGAAGGCACCATAAACTTTGTCTGGGTAGAAGCTCCACTCTCCCGAGAAAATTGCTCAATTTACTTCATATTAAAGAATAGAATTCTGATGGATACTAAAATTTTTCCAAATATATTTTGAATGGGCTTGCTCCAATGTAATCATGATTAATGGCTGATCTAAGAAATTCTTGTACCAAAATCTGTTTAAGACAACATGTTGGTACCATGGCATTACTTTAGCAGAGGTATAATAAATATGATTATATTTCTTCGGGAATTATAGATGAATGTAAATTATGCTCCCTTTAAAGGAACTTCAGATCAAAACATTATTATTTCTTCTATGCTTTGTGCTACCAGAAACAATTTCTTAATAGTAAGAGATTTTGATGCTCCTCGGCTCTACCTGAAGTTCTCACAATTTACCCTGGGAAATGGGAAAACTGATAAATTTTCCAATTTGCCAATTTCCCAACAAAGAAATGCAACTGCCATATTTCCTGCAACTGGAAAATTTGCCAATTTTCTAATTGCAATAAAAATTACAGCTGCATTGCTCTGTTGGGATTATTTCTCAGGAGTAGGATAGATCTAGACAGATCATAATGGTCCAGTAGGCAGCTTTATTTCCATCATCGCTAATCTCTTTGCCTTGCCTATTCACAAAAACAGTGGGAACTGAAGGTCACAGGAGAACATATCTTTAAAAAAAAAATTTAACAGGAACAACCATGGCTAAAAATATCCAGTCTTACTTTAGTCTATGGTGCACTGATTTAAACCTACTTATCTCTTCCTAATCCTTTATGGTCTGAAGAAGGAAAGTTTGAATAGATCCTGTTCTGAAAGTTCTTAATGGCCAGTCTGTTAGCTTTGCTGATTGTTACTTTATTTTCTGTCACCCACCAGGGAGGTTCCACATTCAGCTTTTACTTTTGCTTTTAGTCACAAAATGTCAGTCAACTCTCCTCTCTCTCTGGCCCTGCTGTCATGATAAGACAAGCACATCTACCCATTCCCATCAACCCTTTCTGACAGGCAGCCAGCAGCTCTCACAATTAGAATCTCCTTGCTGTGTCCTTGGTTAGACTCACCCCACGATGCAAGAAACACTCAGTGCCTTCTGAGCTTGGGAGAATTACAGAGAATTCATCCAGCCACAGTAGAGTGGCACTGGCCTAGATGTACAGATGCCTCTCAGTTACTACCTGGAACACCAGCAGGACTACCGCATTTGTTCCTCTAAGAATCAATATGATTTGGTGGAGATCACACTCTTTCTATTTGGGCTTGTATAAGGAAAAGCAGAAAGGCAGACAACAGACTTCCCAGTGCACTCCACTGAGTGAAGGGAAGAGATGTTATGGCCCTATTCACCAGCCTCCATGGCCAGGTTCAGTAGCAGACATTTGAACAAATCGGGCTCTTCTCATCTGAAGAGCTATTCAAGCCACAGGCACCTCATCAGTGGACTCCCTCCTGCTGCAGGAATGTGTACCTTTGACTCTCCCAGGAGTTTGAAGGGCTGTAAAGGAACAGCTGAAAATGACCACAGACTCCGTGCACAACGAACTGAACATGGTCTATGTTCTTCTGTTAACTTAAAAAGACACTGTCAAGATCTAAAGGTCAAAAATGGGACCAAACATGCATCGTTTTTATCAGACGAGGAAATCTGATAAAAATCACTCATAATGTTAGGAAAATGACTACTTTTCCTTTTTGTAAAGTATACTTTTTGTGGGACACACAAAACTTTTGTTTTGTGCTCCCCAGGGCGTGGGAGGCACCCAGCAGAGGCTCATGTTGGCACCCACCCCTGCAAACTGACATGATAGAACTCTTCCATAAATTCAAGCTATGACTTTTACTTTAGTGCAGACAGCATCATTTCAAACATTTGTGCAACCACAAAAAGGCAAAAAAAGAAAAGAAAAGAAAGAGCTCTGTTTGCCAAGGAGAAGCTGACAAATTTCTGAAGGGGGAAAATTCACTTTCGAGCTTGTGAGTGGGAGTCACAAACAAAAGTGAATCTCCAGAATCAGAAAAAAAAAATAGTGCATCAAAACATAAAACAGCAAAAAGACTAAATGAACAACTTGACAGTGTCCTTTTAAGAATGATGGACGATAAATTTAAGGCAGTCGTGCAAACCATGGCACGTAAATGAATTCTTCATTCTGATGGCATGCACCACATCTGTTTCCATGTTAGAAAGTGGAAAAACCCAGGAGAGAGAAAGCAAGGGGCAAAACACTAGATTTTCCATGCAGCTTCTCTTACACATTCACTGCAGTGTGGGGGTTTTCAAAGCTGCACATGTGCCGACGGACATTGGCTGGTGGGCGAGAATTCTGGCTGCCTCTTCCTAAAGATTGAAAAGAAAAAGACACCCAGTGAGCGAGGGGGTTATACATGTGTACAGATATGGCAAGTCCACCACTCAGGCAGTGCCTGGCCCTGAGCCTTGCTCTGTATTGCCTCCACCTCCATTTCCTGTATGGTCTCTGCTCTGCCTGGCTGTTTCTTATTGCCAGGCTATTTCCTAAAGCCATGTCAGTGGGGTGCATCTCTTTCCAAGTGGCAGATGTTTTTTTGCTCTCTGTGTGTGTGTCTATCCCAGGTTTGCTCTTTCCCTCCACTGTTGACACCTTTCTTTATCCTTGGTGGCAGTGGACTTCACCTATACTCACTTTGATGTAGACTGATTCTTCCCGCCCTCTACCCCTCTTAAAGGAAGTGCAAGAGTTTGACACTGTGACTTAATTGCACTCTTAATTTTCCCGCATATTATGGCATCATGAATGCATTGCTGTCACTTCATATAAAGTCACATTTATCTCTTGGCATTCACAAGACAGAAAGTGTCCAATGGTAGAGAGATGGGGAGCAGCAAGAGACCCACCTGTTGAGACTGGAAGAATCTGTACAAGGGAAGAATATCATCTCATTCCCTAATTGGATGTCTCCCTATACAGCACCTAGGATAATCTGTCCTCTGTGCCCCTTTGGCAGATGGAGAAGAGAACTGGCTAGACATGACAACGCTGATGGGCAGCCATGGGTAGTTGGTCTTTCCATCATTTTTTGGAATAAGGATAAGTGCTTTTCCCATAAGTCAGCCAGCACTGCAGAAGGTGGTGGGATAAAGCTGTCTGGCTGTCATGCCACATAAGTGGGCTGCCTGTCATAGAAAATAATTTCAGGGACAAGATGCTTAGGGTGAACTATCAGCACATGCTACAGATGGTATGGATGAGGTTGGTTCAACTGGAGAGAAATCTCTCATGTCAGGGGACTCTGCAGTGATGCAGTTCCCTATAGGGCTCCTCAAACTCATCAGTGCTCTCTATGAGTCAACCTCTGACCCTCTGCCCAGAAGATCCTGGTAACAATTGTCCAGGGTAACCTGGAAGAGGACCACAATGGCTCCTGGCAAGTCAAAGACCTTTTCCTTCTCTTCTATCTCTTTTTCCCATCAAAGTAGACAGAAGAGTGAAAACTCGGAAGAAAGAGGAGGAAGAGGTATTGCAGGAGGAGACCATGCCCCTTCCTATTCCAAGTCTTTCAGGCTGAGGCCTGACACGTGCTGGAAAGAAGAGCTGTGAGTTTTAATTTTTAAAAAAGAATACTCTGGAACAGATGTTCACTACCTGAAAGCAAGGGATTTGATCTGAATGTATAAGGCAAGAAAAGATTTTCCATAGCACAATGAATGTAACAGAGAAGCAACAAAATTAATCCATATGTACAATTCCATCAAGTTTGGACCATTCACGAAGTCATTTAAAGGTGCATGATCTACCCAGAGTAATTTGAAATTCACATCCAAAAATAAGAATTTGAGACACTTTGGTGTAACTTCATTATTACTGCAATAATCCATTCATTTAAGAAACTTAGAAAAAGAGACACTGCTTGCTATCAAACTTATCAGGGTAATATGTCCCTGACATTCAAGATGCCCACTCGAAATCACAAAGATCATTGAAACAATGAAAATGTTAGCAAGGAGATGATCAGGAGTAAAGGTATGTCTGAATATATAAATGAAGTTAGTGGGAAGTAATATGTAAAATAATATTCAAACAACTTTATTTCTCATGAAAGAAGATAGAAAATACACTCAAAGTATTAGACGTTGCCTTGTTTGCATGCTCTTGACCCTCTAATTAATTCTACTTTTGAGGAATGTCTGTATGTGGTCTATTCAATCGGCACTAGGAACTGGGGCCCTGGCAGGACCAGCTTCACGGGCCTGTAACCAGCACAGACAGACAAACACAATCCCTCCCTCCAAAGAGCCCTGCACTTGATGTTTAGTGCTCTCTGATCATCCTCTTGAAATTCATAATAATGTTATCTTTTAATTTGTATTTTGTAAATGATGGTCAATTCGGAAAATAGAGCATGCGCTGGGAGATTGGAGCCTCAGTTTACACATGGCCCCCATCTTGCAGCCTCCCTGCCTTTCTGGACAGGCTATGGGCTTTTTGGACTCTTGTCCCCTGGGTCTCAGCCCTGTCCAGTCTCCCACTACCTGTTGCTGCCTAGAAGTCACTACCACTTTCCCTCTCTCCCTCCCTCCCTCACCTCCCCTCCCTTTCCCTCTCCTTCCCTCCTCTTCCCATTCCTTTTTCCTTTCCTTTCTTCCTTTTGTAAAGTCACTGCTTGTCATACACTGATGGATTCAGCATAGCTGTACCCATATATTTCCATTGCTCACCACTGACAAGGGGTTGGGCACAAGTCCTGATGAGATCAGGGTCTGATGTATGTGCCTTGCACTATCTCAAGACAATGGATGGCAGTGGCTCTCTCCTCCCTGGACTGGCAGTGCCACTACACTTTTTGTAGGCAACACGCAGTGGCAAGCCTCTTACCCATCTTTTATCCAGATACCTTAGATGTCTCTGCACTGTTATTGCAATACCCTTGGGAGTCGCCTGTCTAATATGGACTGAGGCAAGAGGCATGTGAGAAAGAGAGGTAACTGGTTCAACTTCCCTATGGCCTCTGCCCAGTGACTGGCTGGAGGGGAACCTGGCAGCCTGTGGGCCATGCACGTGCAGTCACAAAATGGGGGCGGCCGTGTCTGGTGGGACTTCATTTGCCCCACACAAGGGAACACAGCACTAAATGAAAAATACAAATCACCATGACAAATCAAGAGAAACTATGGCTTTATAATGCAGTACCGTTAACACTTCCCCTGCTTTTTGAATCAGGGGCTCCGTGTTTTCATTTTGCACTGGGCCCTGCAAATAATGCAGCTGGTCCTGCCTGCTGGGGATGTCTAATGATAAAAACAAGGGGTGGGGGGATGCCTTGACAACTTGGAGACTTGATGTACTGACCTTAGCACAGTTGCACAGTGTGGTGTATCCGGGCTGCATCTGTACGTCTGTGTCTCCCGGGAATTGGACAGGAAGCCCTGTGGCCTCTGTGACTTACATTCCCTCTTTAAACTACTCCTGCAGTTAGGGGACAGTTCTGTGGTTTCTTTGAGGCTTTCAGGCATATTGACAGCCAAGCTTCACACAGTAACTTTGAGTAATCCCAAAGACACCCTAATTAACTATTGATGGAAAGGTTTGAAAAAAAAAAGAAAAAAAAAACTATAGAGCATCTCCTTTATGATCCCTTTTTTTTTGGTCTCTGACTTTCACTTTGCATTGAAGTGAAATATAAATGGCCCTGCTTTTATGAAAGGAGTGTTTTATTAAAGGTTACAAGCTAAGCCACGTAAAATCTGAGGCCAGAGTGGTCATTTTATCAACTGCATAAAAACTGAGAGAAAGAGGTTGACTTCAGGGTATTTTTAGTAATTGCAAAACCACATATTCAATCAACCACAGATTCAGCAAGGCAGAGTAAAAGCTTGGAGGGAAAATGTAGCATATGGGGGCTTGTCAAATATAAGTCCCAAATCTGTGCTTGAATCTTTTGGCAGAAGTTGTGGATTTAAAGAAACCCCAGAAGTAGTTTAGTTAGAAAGAATCCTCTTCAATTTATTCTTAAAGTGCAAAGATCTCTCGCTCTTTCTCTTCCCTTCTCTCCTTCCTTCCTTTTTTCTTTCCTTCCTTCCTTCCTTCCTTCCTTCCTTCCTTCCTTCCTTCCTTCCTTCCTTCCTCTCTTTCCCTCCCTCCCTTCCTTCCTTCCTTCCTTCCTTCCTTCCTTCCTTCCTTCCTTCCTTCCTCTCTTTCCCTCCCTCCTTTCCCTCCCCTCCCTTTCTTTCTCCTCCCCTCCTCTTCCCATTCCTTTATCCTTTCCTTTCTCCCTTTTGTAAAGCCACTGCTTGTCATACACTGATGGATTCTGCATAGCTTTATCCATATATTTCCATTGTCCAAATAATCTTCCTTGATATAGCAGCCTCTCTGTCTTTGAGAGATACTTAACTCTGTACGACTTTGCTTTAATATGTTATTTTATTTACATCAGGTCACCCATTCTTTCCCACTTTCTATGTAAAGATTTATTTTTTAAATGAAGTCAGAATTTGTTACAAATAAATTTTACTCATTATGATGTTAGCAATGAGATCTCTGTTGAGTCAGGAGGCCTGGCACTTTCCAATTGTATGATCACTTCTTTCAGACTCAATTTTTTCACCCATAAAGAAGGATTGTTGAAAAAGTATGTGTGAAAATGCTTTCAAATAGCAAAATGCTATTCCAGCCTAAGCCATAAGCCATTGCTATTAATACCCTTATTTTGAAGGATGGAAAAATAAAGACACAGACAAAAGACCCAGATATTTTAAATATCAGTGTGTATTTAGCTTAGACTTATTTCATAGGATCTCAAACTTCCCTTCACTTTACTCGTTGACTTCAACCACTTTCCTTACTTAAGAATCTCAATAACTTCTAGTAGAAAATAAACTAGACTTTATTTTCTCTCTCTTCCAGACTTTTTTATTTGGGCAACAGTGACTTTGAATGGATTTTTCAGGAACAGGTGAGGCACACAGTCAGGTTAGCTGTCTATGAAGTTGCATGTTTATGGAAGTTTGGAGGTTAACCTACTTTTTAGCAGAGATAAAATGGTCTATACAATTCCAGATGGTCAGTCTCAAAAATATAGAAAGCTCACCATGGAAATAATAATGCAGCAGCTGTCCAAAGTAATCATAAAGAATGACAGCCACCACTCAAGACCATTTTAGCAGGGTACAGTCTATTTTATGTTGTTTTTATAGATAAATACATAATTTGTGCCTTTGATTGCTCTCAAAAGCCAAATGCATTTGCCTATTTTCTGAATTTTAATATTTGTTTTTCAGCATTTGTTCATAGGAATGGAGAATGGAGCTCTGAGTATGTGTGCGGGCTCTCTGAAAACGGAAATTTTTTTCCACCCTTCCTTTTAACACATGCATGTATGTCAAAACTCTTATATGCACAATGCAGTTTTTCCATACAGGTGTAAAATATTGCTTCATTTCAAAATTTTTAATATTAAGATTCATAAACTAGTAAGAGACTACAGAGAATGATTTAATAACATTCAGTTTAGTTACTACCATAGATTTGCCAAATATTAACATTTTGCCTTATTAAAATCTTCTTTCTTTTGAAAATACTAAGGATATGTTTGAAGCCCTCTGTATATTATTTTAAATATGAGTCTTCTCCTTTTAAAGAGACAAATTGGTATGTATTGTCGCTTGGCATATTTTAATGCTTTTACAACATGTATACTCATATGTGTCAGTAAATAATACATGATAGTGTTTAGCATGTTGTATTTTACATACTTGACATTACTCTACATTTCCATCCAACAATTCCCTTTTTGCACAGTATTATGTTGGTATGTATAGCCCTAGTTCACTCACTTAAACTAAATTGAATAAATACCACACTTTAACAAATAATCCATTCTTCTACTGATGACCATTTAGTTTGTTTCCTACATTCTGCTATTTTTTCAATGCTGCAATAACCATTGTCAAGTATGTCTTCTTGCACAAATGTGGGAGATTTTTTTCCCATGATATTTGCTTAGAACTAGAATTGGTACTTTGTTGAGCATGCACATTCATCTTTCTTATATATTGCCAATTTGCTCTGCAAAGTTCTTGCACAATTTATACTAGTGTATAAGGTTTTTAGACATTCTGTTTGGTTTTTAAACATTTTTAAAATTAACTTTTTATTATGGCAATTTTCAGAGATATCAGATGTTGTCATCCTGATGCATACTTTGTAAAAACATCCCATCAGTCTTTCCTCTGGTGGTTTTAGCAGCCATTAATTATCAGAGTGTAGATAAATTATTTTATTATGAGACTTCAAAGTGGTGATGCAATTCTATCATCCTTTTTGTATCTGTCAACTATATTTCCTTTCTAAAGAAGAATTTTCCCTCATCATCTATTTAGTTCCTCTGAGATAGAGTTGAAACAGAAAATGTAAGGCAAATAGATGATTCTTTTCCTTTATTTACCAATGTTAAGAATCCCGACTTGGTTTTCTAACGTTCTCCAATAGTGTATCACATGGGGGTCTGCTTCTACTGTCTGTTTCCCTAGGTTTTCCAGAAATATGGTCCTATCTCTTGGTATGCCTAATAGTATTTTATATCAGATGAGACTCTGTGAACATATAAAATAAGATTATGTTGAGGCCCTAGAAAGTGCTATCTTGCTTTACTATTTTCTCTGCTAAGTAGAGGGACACTGCTTAACGTAATCCAACCAGTGACTCAGCTGAGTCACAGTCATTTTGCAATTTTGATAAAAATCAGTCTACCATAAAGCATATCCCTTTAGGACTTTCAACAGAAAGCCTGGCTGTGCACTATTGCACTTCATCTGGTGGGTCTTTCTCTCCATCACCTGCTTTTTGGTCTGCTGCAGATAGCTTCAAAATTAGAAAAAATATCTCGACAGGGAACCTTTATCATGTGTTTGAATGACTTTGAGTCTTCAATTTTGTCATTTTAGCTTCACATGATTATGAAAGTGTTTTTGAGCTCTCTCCTCGATGAGTCTGTCTCTCAGTACTGGAGAACTCCATGGAAACCTATTCTGTATGCCAGATGCATTCAGCTTATCTTTTAATCTTTCTGACCCACCCAACAGCAGACATCAGCAAATGTGCTGAGGGAGAAGCTGGACCTGTGGTGATGCCTCTCTGGCCTTTCATTTCCTCACCCCAGTCCTTCTTGACCAAAAGATTTCCTGTTTCCTCTGCTCCTTCCATTGATTCTCCTCTGGGCCCAACCCTGGAAACTCAGGGATATGGTTTAGCTCTCTGTCCTACCCAAATCCCATCTCGAATTGTAATCCCTGTGTTGGAGAAGGGGCCTCGTGGGAGGCGATTGCATCATGGAAGCAGGCTTCCCCCTTTCCCCTTGATCTTCTTGTGATAGTGAGTGTACTCTCACGAGATCTGATTCTCTGAAGGTGTGTGGCACTTCCCCCTTCACTCACTTGCTTTCCTGCTCTGCCATGGTAAGACTTGCTTGCTTTCCCTTCGCCTTCTGCCATGATTGTAAGTTTCCTGAGGCCTCCCAGTTGTGATTCCTGTTAAGCCTGTGAAACTGTGGGTCAATTAGACCTATTTTCTTCATAAATTACCCAGTCTCAGGTAGTTCTGTATAGTGGTGTGAGAATGAACAAATACACTCAGCCTCCAGATAGTGCCCTGAATTGGCAAATTTGGACTATCAGTGTTTGCCCCATGGAAACACGGCTGCAAATAATTGTCTCAGTTTTCAGTTCTCTCTCTGAGATTTTAGTCTCATTAATCTTCTTCATTTCAGTAGCTCCCTGCTGTAAATAAATTACCTTTGTCTTTCCTATTGTTTTTCCAATTATTCTTCTTGGGAGCTATTCAGCCACAGTCTCTTTCATTCTACCCAAAACAAAAGTCTCATCAGGATTCTTTATTTCTTAATTTTTGCTAAACTGAGAGTTGCAAAATGGTACCTTATTATTTTTCTTCCCTCTGTTTCTTTGGTAATGTTTAGGTTCCCTAAAGGATCCTTAGCCTTCATAGAATCTTGCATATGTTTCCTTCACAATTCCAACATGTTTGTTAAATTCCTGTACAATTCACATTGCAATGTAGGTGAAATCTCGGTATATCTCCTGTGATCCCTTTTACTCCTTATATGTTATTACTGTTAATTCTAATCTCCCATAGGCCATAGTCTCTAAAGACTGATATAATTCATGTCAGAATTACCTTACATGCTACATATGGGGCATATGTATTATAAATACATATGCCCCAATTCTTTCAAATAATTAAGAAAACCATAGAATTTCTCATGCAAATCTATTACTTTTAAGAGTGAAAGAAGTTTTCTTTATAATTAAGCCATAAAAAAGGGATAACTTGGGACTGTCTGGATAGGTACAAAGACATATGGCCACTCTACTTATTATGAGTGTTAAATGAATGATTGAATAAATCAAAACAGAATATAGAAATATTCTTAATATGAATATTAGCAAGAAATAATTTTGAACTTCTCTATTACTTTGCTAATTGCAGGGATAGCAAAAGCAATTATTTTATTATAAATTCTTAAATTAATTTTAAAATTTAATATTGAATGTCATAATGTCCCCAGGAAAATTTAAATTTAAAAAAATTGGTAAAAATAATGTGTATGTATATGCTTGTATGTATATATGTGTGTGCTAAAATGAGGATATACATAAAAATATCAATGGTGATTTTTCTTTCTAGATATAACTGGAAGTAATTACTATTAGCTTCCTTGTGCTTCCCAATATATTCCAAATTGCACACTGTAAGTATTTATTATTTTTAATATAAAAATAAGCAATGAATTATATTATAAAAATAAAGTTATCATGACCTAATAATTCAGAGTATGATTCCTTTTCCTCTTAGCTTTACCCCAATAACTAAGATACTATATGGGGCTGCACACATATTTTCTTTCACTTAAAAAAAGATATAATGTAAACATTCTAAAAGTATGTATTAAAAGATATGAACAGCTACTAAGGAGACATGCCAAATTTAAATGATAGAATTTGGCACAGTACTAATATTTTTTAAGTTGATTACTACTGAAGTTTTTCTTATTTCAGAATTCTACAGTAGAGTACAGTTAGTACTTTTCATGTTGTAAATACATTATTTTATTTTACCTACATTTTAAGTGTTTGTTCTCACATATAGGCATCTTTTCCAATGAGAAAACAGATGCTCAAAATTAGGAGGAAATAAAGGCAAATCAAGTTACACAAAAGGGAAAATAGCCTGCTGTGCTTCCAGATAGACTTTAGATGACAAACTGCCAAAGTCAAACTTTTTATTATCTTACTTTGATTTGTCACTGATGGGAAGAGAAAGGGATGATGAAAACAACTTACCAAAAGTTAAAATTTTCACCTCAGAATGTTTTGAAAAAAAGAAATAATTACTTAGTAAGAGGCTTAAAACTGAAGATGTAATGATAATTATAAAGGACTTATAACACTAAAACCTAAAATTTTGTGAAGATTATGAAATTCTTGGCTATAGCACCAACCTCAATATTAGACACCTATTTCCACTAAGGTTTATTTCACACTGGTATTTCTCTTTAAGCAGTGGCATTAATACCTTCATGTCATCACACATGGAACCTGAAAAAGAACTGAATAAGCAATTGTCATACAACTTCTCTCATAGTATTACAAGTCTAATCACCATAGTCCTGAAGAACAACATAGTCACATTAAAGCCTGTTGAGAAAGTTATTGGTTTTCTAACATCCTCCAATAGTATTAAGTGGTAGACATAATATAAAAGGGAGGGATCAAGATTGGTATAAGAAGATTTCTGCTTTCAGCTAATAGGTAGTACCCCAGGGCAAACTAACTCTACCACTGAAAACAACAAGAAAAACCAGATAAATTTTTTTAAACCACTGAAAGATATTGAGAAGCTGTCATGGCAACCAGAATCCAACAGATCAGTAAGTTGGAAGGAACAGGACTTCAGAGAGGTAAGCAGATCATCTTCAAGCTATTTTTCCCTTCGGAATTTTTGATGATTCTTGATACAGGACAACAGACTAAGAATCCAGGCAGAGAGTCTTAACTAAGAGGGAAAGAAGCAAGGAAAATTGTTGATACATTCACAAGGCTGTAGACATAAAATTGTAAATATTCAAGTGCTCCAAAGCAGCTAGAACTTGAGGAACTGAGATCCTGGAGAGAAGGAAGTAAAGAAAAGTGAGACTGACACTTGGTGGTTTCCCTCTAGAAAGATTATCACATTTTAGGCTACACAAAGCACAGGATACAAAACCAAGCAGAAAGCTGCTGAAAATCAGGGTAAAGTTTCTGGAAGTCTCACGGTGCTGAGGAATCAAAATTGGAGTTAAGACTTTCAAAGAATTACAGGTTCAAGTACACAATCAGAACCCAGAATCTCAGCCAGGACCCCTGGATAGCTCCACCCTCAGAACAGGATGCACCAGGTGAAGCAGAACAAGTTTTATAAAATCACAGTCCACATCAAATCAGCTCAGTCTGTAACTGGATTATAACATAAAGGAGAAACATATGGGGATACATAAATATTGATTATGCACATCAATCACATTAATAGTAATATAAGATAGGATGTAAAATATGTGTAGAAATGGAATTCATGTGAAAAAAGCACAAGAGTGATGCAAGATAAATTTAAGTGTTTCATGATCCTTGCCTTGCTTGGAAAGTGATAAAACTACTAATTTATGTGAGATTGTAAGAGATTAAATAATTTTTTTATAATTTCTATGGTGACCATAAAAAATAACAAAAGAATTTAGAGCTAACAAACTAATACAGGAGAAGGTTGAATATTAAAATACTAGTGATTATTATTTTGATAAATATTAGACTAATCAATAAAAGAAAAAAAAGGTAAAATGGAACATAAATCCAGTGAGACAAATAGAAAATAGTTAAGTGGTAGATATAAATATATCAGCATTTATATCAAATGTAAATAAACTAGATATTCTAATTTAAAGGTAAACATTACCAGACTGAAAAGCAAAATCAAACTTATATGCTGCACATATAAGACAATCCTTAAACACATAAACACAAAAGGTGAAAGTCAAAGGTTAGAAAGCTGAAAATCAAAGGATGGAAAATGGTATATCATGCAAGCACCAAACAAAAATAAAAGCTGTTAATTATACTAATGTCAGACAAAGTATACCCTGTTTCTAGTAGTCTATATAGAGGACAAAGGAGGGCTTATATTAGAAATTCAGGGTTTGATTAATATTTGATAATTCAATATATTTCCCCAGTAACATAGAAAAATATAATCATTTCAACCAATGCAGAAGAATAACTTGACAAAATTCAGTGCCTATTTGGGATCAATTTCTCAGCAAACTTAAGAGTATGAGGGAATATCTTCAACCCTATTAATGCGCATCTCTGCAAAACCTAGAGATAGCATCAAACGTAACGATGAACTTTTGAATAATGACAATGATATCCTATACCTAGAATGGGCAAAACAATCATGGAAAATAAGAGCAAAGTTGAAGGACTTACACTAGCTGATTTTCAGACTAAAGTTTCAGTAATCAGGTCAGTGCGGTATTTGCAAAAAGGCAGATGAATACATGGATAGAACAGAATAGAGGGTTCATAATCAGGACTAAATGTGTTTTCAGCTGATGTTGACAAAAGTACCAGTCATTCAATGAGGCAAGGCAATATTTTCAAAAATGGATCTGAGTGAACTGAATGTATATTTAGAAAAAACAAAAACAAAAACCTCGATCCACTCTATTATGAACTGAATGTTTGTGCCTCCTCCAAATTTATGCATTGAAATCCTAACTCCCAATGTGATGATATTAGGAAGCGGGGCACTTGGGAGGCACTTAGGTCATGAGGGTAGAGGCTTCATGAGTGAGATTACTACTTTTATGAAAGAGACCCCAGGGAGCTTTCCAGTGTCTCTGCCACGTGAAGATACAACGAGAATACAATAGTCTACACGGTGAAAGAGGGCCCTCACCAGAACCCGCCCATGCTGGCACCCTATTCTCAGATTTCATCCTCCAGAACTGTAAAAAATAAACTTCTATGGTATATAAGCCACCCAGTCTATGGACAGCTTTGTTATAGCCACACAAACTAAGACCTATTGCTTATGTATTACAAGATGTAGTACAGTAAAAATGTAAAAGTCAAAACCGTAAACCTCCCAGGAAAACCATAGGAGAGTATCTCTATGATCTGGGAATAGGCAAGGTTTCTACACTGAACTATGCACTAACTGAAAAAGGAAAATTTATCAATTGGACTTCATCAAAATTAAAAACTTCCATTCATCAAAAAATACCAATAAGAAATAAAAAGTCAAAGACTGAGAAAAAATATTTGCAATACATAAATCTGGCAAAGAATCCAAATCCAGATTATGCGATTAATAATAAAAGGCAAATGGCCCAATAAAAAAGCAAGAATCTGGATAGACATTTCACAAAAGATGGTGTATAGATAGCCAATAAACACATAAAAAGACTCTCAAGATCATTAGTCATCAGGAAAATGCAAATGGAAACTATAATTAAATACCTCTACATACACATTAGGTGGCTAAAAATGTCAAAGGCTATCAACACCAAATGTATCTCATACATTATTGGTAGGAGGCAAAATGACAAAAGCGTTGTGTAAATTTGTTTGGCAATTTCTTATAAGTTAAACTTGCACCTGCCTTATCAAGCAGCAATTTCATTCCTAAGCAAATAACCATCCTAAATGAAAATACATGTTCATAAAATCTTGGGTATGTATGTTGATTGTACCTTTGTTTGTCATAGTGAGAGTTGGAAACAACCCATACGTTCATCACCAGAAGAATAAACATTGTATATTCATGCAATGGAACGTTACTCAGCAATTACAGGGAATAAGCTCCTGTTACATGTAAGAACATGGATAAATCTCATGTGTGAAAAAATAGAGACATAAAATAATATCTACCTTATGATTTCATTTTTATTAAGTTCAAGAACAGGCGAGATTAACATATGGGGCTAGAAATCAGAATAGCGGTTGTCTCTAATTGGAGAGCAGGATAGATTAAAAAGCGACACTAGGAAACTTTCTAGAGTGAGGGCAATGCCCTAGGTTTTGGTTGTAGGTTGGTTTCATGAGTGTATTACACATTTGTAGGATATATCAAACTGTCATTAATGTCAATGCATATTGCTGTATGTAATTATACTTCAATAACATGTACATGAAATGAGAGAATAAAAAGGATTAGAGAAAAAGTGTAAATATTGAAGCAAACCAAAGATGATTTAATATATAGATCCTAGGAATTCTTGATGAAGAAAACTAAGGCAAAGAAACAAATACTGAAGACTGTAACTCAAGAAAATTTTCCTAAAATTAAAAAAATGTAAATCCATGTTAAAAGAGAGTATTACATTTCTAAGAATATTGACCCAATACAATCAGTACCAATAACTGTTCTAGTAAAATCACTAGACTTTACAGAAAAAGAAAAATATATTTTGGGTGTCTAGGAAAAATCAGTAAGCGTTTTATAAGGGACGAAAGATTATTATCAGATTTGGGGGCAGCAAAGCTTTTATACTAAATGTAACTGGAACAACATATTGAAAATACTTAAGAAAAATAAAATGTGCACCCTGAATTATATCCAGCAAAATTGGCTTTTGAGATAAAGATTGTAGACAAAATGTTTTCCAATAAGCAAAATCTAAGTTTTAGTCCCATGAACTTTTCCTGAGAAATCTACTCTAGAAAAAGATTATAAGCTTCAGACTAGTGAAATAACTAGGGAGACAGCATCATAGGAACCGGAGGTAAGTGCTATCCTTAATTGTAGAACTAAGATGAAATGAAAGTTAAAAGAAAGATGGTATTGTACTCAAATAATGTAGATATAGTAAAACTATTTTAAAAGGAGGAGATAGGAAGATAGTATGAAATCTGTTTTAACTCTCCTCAGTAATGAGTTGGTAGTGGTAGTATTAGTAGTTATTCTAGGATGTTTGTATGACTATCGTGGAATAATAAAAATATATACTTATGAGATATTCTGACCCTCTCATCCATTTTCTTGGGAGCTAGGATTCTTACTGTGGGAGAAATGAAATATAGATGTAGTACATGTTAACAAAAAAGCTGTCTATGAATTTCTGGTCAGAAAAGCTAAGCACAGGTATAATAAGGTAGGCTTTGGGACACAAACTGAGCTGATTCTTAAAATCTACTTACTACATAATTCACAATCTTAAAACAGTATGATGCCATATGAATGTAGTATGTTCATGGGTAGTGTGATAAGCAGAATGTGGGTATTGTCATCTCCACTGTAAATAAACTGAACGCTACAAAAAAAAGTAAATGTTAAAAACATGGTGAGCTGCCGTGAACCCCAAAGAGTGCACATTCCTAATGAAAGTTTTCCCAAGGGCCAGCCAGGATCTGGTTCTCAGTCTTGCTGTCATCCTTCCTTCCCACTGCTCACCTCTCAGCTCAATCCTAAATGCAGGGCTTATTTTTGTCTACACCGAAAAGAATGATATGTCAGCTAGGATGAGACTTACATTAAACAAGTTCATGAAATAAGATTGACACATGCCAGAATTCATTCCATTTTCATTTGCAATGGAAATAACATACAGCATTGACAATGCTGCAACATATATCAATAGACTTGTAAGGGGAAACAAGACTTGATCATTGCTTGTTCACATGGAGGCACAAGGAGGGGATGGAGGGTTACAAGATTCAATAGTTAAACATTTGATGGCATCAAATGAAGACAGTTAGGTTCAGCTTAAATTTGTAATGAACCCATTGGTCACCAAGCCCTTCACCCACCTCCACCTTATAGAGATCTGTGGTCATTTCCAATGTTTGTTTGGGTGACTGTTTTGCTCTGCTCTCCTCCTTTTCCAGATCAGTCATGTTGTAGTATGTTTATACATTTATTCTGGTTATAGTTCAACTTTTATAGGTCTTGGAGCCTAACAATCCTGAGGCAAAGGCATGTCTCTCTTGGCTCTGTGTAGATCTTATCATTTAATTTTTTGAGCAACTTTACTTTTACTTTTGTTCTTACTTAATATTTCTCTTTGTTCACTGTCTTCATCCCACCTGTCAAAGCCATAGGTCAGGTCACTGTAATGTCTGCCCTGGACCCTGCACCAGTATCCTCCCAGAGCTCAGGCTCATATCTTGCTCACCTCCTAAGCATCCTCCATACTGGGGATAGAGTGATAGTTCTGAAACACACATCTCATCAATCACAGTACACCCTATTCTGTGACCACAGTGGATTTTCATTGTCCAGAAGATAAGGTCCAAGCTCATAAGGCTTCCTCTAACTAGTTTCTGAGTGATCTGGCCCCAGAGACCTGTCGAGTCTTGTCTCACTATGTTTTCCTTCTTACTTCCTCTGCTCTAGGCATTCTGGAATTGCTTCATTTCCATCATCTGTGAGTGCTTCTTTTTTCCCATCTTTACATCCAGATTCCCTGACTGCTCTATCCCATCAGTCTTCTTCCTTTCCTAACCAACCCCTTCTCCTTCGTCAGAAATCTTAGCTAGGGTAATGCTTCCTGGAAATATTTCTAGCATTCTTGGACTGGTTGGAGACTTCTAATAACACTCATATAACACCAGTACTTCTCATAGAAACACTCACTACACTTGTATTGTCTTGTTCAGTGCCCAGTCTACTGGCTAGATTTCAGTTTCCACAAAGTCAGGAGCCAGATGTGTTTGTTCAGCACTGCAGTTGTCCCAGTGCCTGACACATTTAGGTGCTTGAAAGTTGTTTATTGAATGAATGAGTCAACAATGTTTATCTTCTGGATCTTAAGAGGTATGTTTCAGCCCTTGAAACCAAGCCTATAATTCTAACCATCCTAGGAAAAGTGATTTTACACCTAGGATTAGCCCTGAAATAACTTTTGGCTTCACATACTTGAAGCTAAACAAACATTCCTTATAAGGAATACCAACCCTACTGAAACCTTTTATTTTTTTCTTCATTTTCCTAATAAGCTATGGTCTTGTTTGCCTCCAAATCTCTTTACATCATGGTCCCTCTGCCTAGAATACTCTCTCTGTACTTCCCCCACCTTAACCTCCTCTTTCTTAATCTCCTTGTTGGTCTAGCTAATGGAAACTATTGTCCATTGAGCTTCCTAGACCTTCCCTGCCTCTAAGGCCTTTACTAGAGGCCCTCTAGGTGCCTCCCAAACACTCCCTACTTTCTCTGTTGTAGAACGTCACCGTGTCACATTTTCATAGCCAGGTTTATGCTGGTATTCCTCTACTCCACTACACTTGAAGTTCTGTAAGATCACACACTGTGCTATTTTCCTTACCAATAAATTGTCCACAGTTTGTAAAATAGTTGACTCTCTGTAATTTTTTAAAATTAAGGACTAAATTATAAAAATCTTAATTGAAGTTTGCAATAAGACACTAATGGAATCAACAACTACAGTCACAGAACTGGCGGACAGCATCCCTCTTTTTCCTCATCTCTACTGCAACTCCATTATCATAATTTCTTTTAATGTACTTTTATTACATAGGTCTATATTTTTTCATACCCATCTAAGCCAAATAATATAAGAAATATAAAGTTTGATCAAGTGGAAAACAATATTAATTACCACAGTATTTGAGGGTATTTGCTAGGAGCATGATAACTTGAGAATATATTTTTATAACTGGAAAATCTGCGGAAGGAAAGTATTTCCTAATGTTATTGATTTCTTTCAAACAGTTGTTTTTCATTACCTGGAGCAGCATCACCTAGGGGCTTGGCCTAATTTTGTTAGCAGCCAATTCCTCATATGTCTTACAGATAACCTGCATAGAGGCTAGTATTAAGTTGCCTTCAGTTATAGGCAGCTTCCCTTACTCTGTTGAAATAAAATCTTATTATAGGCACATTTTTTGTTAAATTGATTAAATAGTCACAGATTTTCTTTTTATATTCTATTAACTAATGTTAGCAATAATATTTTATTGTTCTGTAACTTATAATGTATTTTTATTAACTCAGAAGACAATGTTCTAATGATCTATTTTCTTTATAAGACAGCAAAGCAAAGCAAAACAAAACTTAACTTCTGTCTTTTCTTAGTCTTCATCCTGAGGCAACAGAGAGACATTTTATAGCCAGAAACCCATATAATAGAAGTGAAGATAAGGTCTGGCTTTTAAACTTAGTTGACTCTACACCTCAAACTTTCATAATAAATGGATCCTCTAACAGAGCCATGGAGTTTTCTTCCCCCTCCATGGACAGTATTTCTCTCTGTGCTAGGGAGAACCCTGTGGGTGGAGGGAATTCAGTCAGTCTCTTTGGGTATCTGGACCTATAACAACATGTGAACTCATGAGCATTGGCATGGCTATCCTTAGACTCGCCATGAGTGCTCATGAAATAAAGATATCTGAGGAGAAGATGAAGAAGGCATAGGGCGAGACAGGAGACAGGAAGATAGAAACCTGGAGCCTTTCCGCTCTGGAGCCAGTCTTCTCTGTCATATGAGATACCGGATATTATTTCTTATATTTTTACATTAAATACCCCACCCTATGTGCTTAGACTAGCTTAAGTTGTCAACTATAACTTGCAGCCAAAGTGTTCTAATTAATGATCCTTTAGGCTCTATTCTTATGATCTGAAGCTTCCAAACCCACTGGGACTTTCCTCTTATTTTCTTTGTTCTCTAAACTCTCAATACTTTTGCTCCCCCTGACTGGCTTTCCAATACATTCACACAGTCTGCTTCAACTTCAGTTTTAAGTTGATAATACTTTATACTGGACACTAAGGCTAGCAGATGGGATGCAAATGACCTCATCTTTCTTTAGCTGAGGCCAAGCATGGACAGGTTGCCAAACTGTGTCATACAGGGTGTCCTTCTTCACACATCTCACACTGAGTAACAGTTGCATGCCTCCACTTCCAGCAGACTTACAGCCCCTCCATTTTTTATAGCATGAATATAATAAATGCATAAGGCTAAGGCATATCCCCAGTTTCTAGAACTCTCTTTACTTGAAGGGGTAATTAAGAATTTTATGTTAGTATAGTATATAAACTTTCATATACCTTCCCATGTTTTTATAATTTTAATGTTACTGGCTAACAATTATTGAGATTTTTCTCAATTATTTAGGTATCTTGCTGTGCTCTTTATACACATTTTCTCATTTTATCCTCCTCAGAACCCTATGAGATAAGCACTATTATTATCCATTTTTATAACTCAAATGCATAGAAGTTAAGCAATTTACCCAAGGACTAGTAATTTGAAAGAAAACAGGTCACTCGGTAGACATCTGCTATGGACTAAATGTTTGTGTTCTCCAAAACTCATATGTTGAAGTCCTACCCCAATGTGAGAGTATGAAGAGGTAGGGCCTTTGGAAGATAAGTAGGTCAGGAGGGTGGGGCCCTCATGAAGGGATCAGTGCCTTAATGAAGATACAGGAGAGAGCTTGCTTCCTCCCTCCTCTGCTCTCTACCATGTGAGGATACAATGAGAAGATGGCCATCTTCAAACCAGAAGAGGACCCTCACTAGGACCCAACCTGCTAGCACCCTAATTTAGGACTTCTCAGCCTCCAGAACTGTGAGCAATATATTTCTACTGTTAAGTCACCCAGTCTATGATATTTTTGTTATAGCAGTTCAAGCTGACTAAAAACAACATCTGACTCCAAAATTTCCCATTCACATGAATCACCACATTTTACTGTTTCTTATCATTTCATGCACACAATGTTGTTGTAACTATGTGTTATACCACGAACTATTTGGGAATAGGCTCTATCTCTTATTAACTGAATTTAATGCATGAATAATAAAAACATTGTTGAGGTAACAAACATAGAGAGCCATTGAATGATAAAAAATAAATGATTTTATCCAGAAAACAATGATTTTTGGCCCCATTTCTTCCTCTTATAAAAATGGCATTGAGTTTTCCAAGTCTCAGATTCTTTATTTGCATGATGGTGCAATGAACGTACCCACCTTGGGCCATTACAGATAATTATCTTGGAATATTTATGAATTCAGTTTAGAAACTACACATTAACATATGAGAATAAAATATTAAGTTTCAGAACTTGAATATGTATTGACTCTACAAGTTTATTTGAATCTGAAATATAAAAGGTGACCTATATTTAAATGGAATTATGTTCTCTTTGAAGCCATAGCATAATAGGTGTCCATGGTCTGTCTCAGGTGAGAACTTGAAAATATGAGCCATAAGTATTAAAAGTAGCTATTTCTGTGTTATTTATGGAGCAAGTGTGTTATTTGCAAGGAAAAAAAACAAGGAAATGGTGGTGACTGCAAATTTGCCTCACCAGGTTGGGGACAGGGAATGTGCATCTCCATTATCCTGGGGCTGTTCACCCCTTCCTTTCACTTGAGCATGTGGCTCTCCAGGTGGTCCCCTGCAGCAGCATTCTCCTCCACACGCCATTTACTTACTAAGCTATGTTCATTCTAAAGTATGCCAAGGGCCTTCAGGTGAAGAAAAATTGTTGCATCTTTCAGGAAGTGAGAACACTCTAGCCTGATTTTTTGAGGAGCACAGGACTTTACCTCAAACAAAATATCCTTGTGCTGGCCACCTAGGCACTATGACTGTCCGTGCTTCAGGGACGGATCTAAGGATTTCTAACTCTTTCCAGTCACACAGAACAGATGTGCATGCTGTATCCCCAACTGAATCTAACTCTGGATACACAATACCCTTTTCTTCTTCTTCTTCTTCTTCTTCTTCTTCTTCTTCTTCTTCTTCTTCTTCTTCTTCTTCTTCCTTCTTCTTCTT
>NW_012118410.1:1402201-1426250 GCF_000951035.1 Colobus angolensis palliatus
AGTGGTGCGATCTCAGCTAACTCTAACCTCTACCTCCTAGGTTCAAGCTATTCTGCCTCAGTCTGCCAAGTAGCTGGGGTTACAGATGCGTGCCACCACACCTGGCTAATTTTATTTTTGTATTTTTAGCAGAGATGGGGATTAGCCATGTTGTCCAGTCTGGTCTTGAATTCCTGACCTCATGTGATCCACCCACCTCGGCCTCCCAAAATGCTAGGCATAAGCCACCACTCCCAGTCTACCCTTCTTTCTTCTACAAAGGGCACCTACTTACAGGCTGACAGTGCTCCAACCCATCAGTAATTCCAGAAGAGCACACCTTCCTTTCCAGGCTGTCCCTCATTTGGCCCTTCTCAAATCTTACTATCAATATTTATAAGTCCAGAGATTCAATAAAATTAGTAGGATGCGTTTTATTTTCAAATTTTAATAAAAATGATGGCCGGGCGCGGTGGCTCAAGCCTGTAATCCCAGCACTTTGGGAGGCCGAGACGGGCGGATCACGAGGTCAGGAGATTGAGGCCATCCTGGCTAACACGGTGAAACCCCGTCTCTACTAAAAAAATACAAAAAAACTAGCCGGGCGAGGTGGCGGGCGTCTGTAGTCCCAGCTACTCGGGAGGCTGAGGCAGGAGAATGGCGGGAACCTGGGAGGCGGAGCTTGCAGTGAGCTGAGATCCGGCCACTGCACTCCAGCCCGGGCAACAGAGCGAGACTCCGTCTCAATAATAATAATAATAATAATAAAAATGATGATAAGCTCCCAGCCTGATTTTTCATACTATTTTAATATCAACCATTATACACACAGCTGAGTGAGAACCAGTGTCACACACACACATCCTCAGAGTTGGTGCTTCATCGTCATAGTTCTCCATTAATGTCAGATGGCTCTGCTGTAACAGCCTAGCTCTCGGCCAGGCCTCCCAGCACACACCAGATGATCTCGCTCCTACATTTCCAACTTTTCCTTCTTTGTCACCTCTTTTCTCAGGTATTATAAAGAAGCTTAAGGTTCTCCTCTATGATACCCTTCCTCCCTCCTCTTCAACCTCCTTAAAAACTGTCAGAATCTCCTACTTCTTTTAATGCCAAACTCCTCAACTTATTGCAGTATAACTTCTACCCAGATTACAGCACTGAAACCTGTTAAGGTTAACAATACAGTCCCCATCCTTGGTGATTCCAAGGATAAGACCTCAAGTTCTATTTTATTGAAACATTCTGTTATTGACTGAATATATAAGTCATTCTCCCCAAAATTCATTTATTGAAGCCCTAGTAGAGACTGTTTTGGAGATGGAGCCTTTGGGTAATTAGATTTAGATGAAGTCGTAAGGATGGGGCTCCTAGAATGGGATTAGTGCCCATGTAAAAACAAACAACCAAACAAAACACACAACAGAACTGTCTCGCTGCCTCTATCATTGCTATCTATATCCTCTATCTCTATCTCCCAAAGAAGAAGTCATGTGAGCACACAGCAAGATGGGGGCTGTCTGTGACTCAAGGGGAAAGCCTTCGCCAGAAACCAAACATGTTGGCACCCTGATCTCGATTTTCAGCCTCCAGAACTGTGAGAAAATACACATCTTTTATTTCAGCCGCTCTGTTGGTAGTATTTTGTTTTGGCAACCTGAGCACATTAATACAAGGTCTCCTTGGTTTCCATAATATTGCATCCTTTTATTTCCCACTTTCTTTTTGATTACCTTTGTCTGCTGCCTTCAGATTTTCCTTATCTTACCTCTTAAGAGTTCCCTAATGTTTGTTCTTCCTGGTACTTCTTTTTTCTCATGTCATAACCACCCTTTTGGGCACTAAGTATTTTGACAATTGATCTTCAAATCTAGAGGTCTGGCCTAGGCGTTTCTCTTAAACTCCAGACTTAAATTTCTAAGAACCTCATGGATACCTCCCTTTGGATGACTTTATAGCATTTTCAATGAATTAATCTGAAACCCAGCTTGTCAATATCTCCTCTGTCCCGCTCCTGTATTCATTATCTATTTCAGTAGTAGCAGTATTTCACCCAGGCTCAAATAAGAGTCCTATTCTATTTATTCTGTTTTCTTATTATTTCTTTCACCTTGCATAACTGGTATTTCAAGTCTAGTGAATTATGCTGAGAAAACTTTTTCATATGCATGCCTTGGATTCAACTTTCACTCTACTGCTGTAGTTAAGGCTTTTATTTTTACCTGTTATGGGATTACTGTGGCACTCTATTAACTAGTCTTTCTATAAGTCAGTTTCTTCCCATTAAGCTTACACATGATGATGAAACTTCACAAAAACTTTTATTGCACCTTGTGGTTTATAGAAAAAGTACTGAAACTTCCTCTTGGGACATTAACCATTATCCGTATTCTACATTCTTCTTGCATTTGCAAATTTGCCCAACGCTGCACCTCTCTATGTGCTTCATTATGTCGTGGCATGAAAGCGCGTTAACGTTTTTGAATCATCACTTACGTTATTTTCTCTATGTAAAATGGTCTACTATAGCACAATTTCTCCAGTTGAAAAACACCCATTATGGTCAAGTTCAAATGTACTTTTACTGGAAGATCTTTCCAGTCCTTCTACAGATACTACTCCATTAGCTGGACTTAATCTCTTTCTTCCCTGGGCACTGAGAATGTTATATTGGTTTTCTACTATGGCACCTAACATAGTACATTTAGTTATATTTTTTTAGTGTCTCCCTTCCCATATTGCAAGAGTGATAGAGTCAGTGCCTGCCTCTTATATATATATATATATTTTTTTATCTTGACTACCTAGCACCATATCAAGTACCTAAGTGCTTTTAAGCTTACTGTTGAAATAATGATTGATTGCATAAATGAATGAATGAGAAATTGGTCCTCAATAAATATTACTATCCAGTAGTAAAATTATATTACAAATGTTTCAATAAAATCTTCTGATGTTTACTATAAATATCATGAAGAATTACAATAGCTTTTAAAGCGACATATTGTGTGATTAAGAGAAAAATAATTTCAAAATGACAAGATTATCCTCTTTGTGAGCCAGAATAGTAAATGAGTTCTTTCAAATAAGTTCTAGTAGGGTACCGTGACTATAGTTAACAACAGTTAAAGAAGTTAGAAGATAGGATTTTGAATATTCCCAACACTAAGAAATGATAAATGTTTGAAATGATAGATGTGCTAATTATCCTGATTTGATCATTGCACACGGTATTCAGGTATTGAAATATTACAGTGTACCCTATAAATAGGTATAGTTATTATCTGTCAATTAAAAATAATAAAAATTTAGCAGAGCTATAAACATAAATGAGAACTGTATCAAAAATGAAAAGAGGAGAACATGTCACTTCTATTTGGCTGTGATAGCTGTAAGCTCACTAATACATCTCCTTTCATAATCAGAGGAAAGAAAATCAAAATGCTTACCCAGGGCATAATGACTAATGCTGCAGGCTTATTTGCTTCTACTGGTGGACAAAATATGTTTCTAGCAGAGAACAAAGTGGAAAATTTCCTCAGAGCATCATTCCATTTAGAATTTCACTTGGTTCTTGACTAAGTTAAAAAAAACAATACTCAAATACTCAAGAAATAATCAAGGTAGCATAATAATATCCATTTACTTAGTAACGTATATTTTAAAATTACTTCCTAGTGATGCCTTTAGGGAGGAAGGATTGTAACTGTTTTTAGTTTTGTACACAATTCTGCATGCAAAACGTCATAGGAAGGTATTGTCACATTTCAGCTCCATGTGCCATCACACTGTTTGGCACTCAGTGATTTTATTTATCTAGGATTTAACTAGAGATGTTAGTTTGGCATGTAATCATTGATATAATTGCTCTTTAAAGAAGCATGTCATTTACAAGATATTTGAATTTTTCAGTTGAATAATATTAACTCATTTTGCCTTAAAAGGAAGTGTTAAATTACTTGGATCTAATTAATTTACTTCCTCATTTATGTCCATGGATTTCTGCTTTTTTCTATTTCCAATAAATACATTTTTTCAATATTTTTAAATCTACTGAGTCCTGAATATTTTTTCCATGCATGTTCATTTTTTTAAAAAAGCTAAAGAAATGAGAGGTGTCAAAGGTAACTTCAATTGATCTCACAGGCATACTAGGAGTATGCCTGATGGGACTTCTAATTATAAATAACTCAAGTAACTCAAACACCTAGTGTATTGATTAAGCTCCTCCTAAATTTTATTCCAGAAAATGTAAAGCAAGTGCCCAAACCTTTCGTTGTGTCAGATATTCAGCTGTGAATAAAATAAAAATTGAAGTAAACTTTGCTAAAAACAGACACGCAACATCATTCCAACCATGTATCTCAGAAACAGCCTGTCATGAGAATGCTGTTGGACTTGCAATGCCTCAAAACAATATTCAAACAGATAGATCAGTTGGAAGCTCTTCATTACAGCATCTGTTCTGTGTTTATAGCTACACACGCAGACTGCTGAACACCCTCAGTGTACCATAAATGTAGGAATTACACATCCAGAATAGCAATCAACTCATTGGGTGATGTGTTCTCTAGAGTTTTTAGCCCCTTTGCTTCAGTTGGCAAAACTCTAGCAGATTTTTGCTGCTGAAAAAATATTAGATTGTTTGTGGTTTTTGTAACTTTGGAGACAAACTAGGAAAATATAAAATGGCAATAAAAAGGTAAAAACATAAGCATTGAGATTCTTTTTTATATACTAAAATTACAATCTCACATAGTTACAACAGGAGCAACAGGCAAATAAATGAGAAAAATGAGTAAACATATGATTGTTTTCCATAGAAGGTTAGCCTCAAATACTCTCTCCGTGTCAGTTCATTTGCTTGGTGCATGTTGGAGTAGGTATAAGTTGTACTCAGAAAGCTGCAGGTTATACTTTTTAATTAGAAATATATCTCTTATTAAACGAATTTAATAATGCTTGATAAATAACAGCTAATAGTTCAACAATTTACTGATGAAAGCAGCACTTCCTAGACAACCAATCCAGTTAATTTAGATCATGCTGATTTTTCTCTCAAAAGCAAGATCCCACATGAAATTAATTTCTAAATTTCTAATAATGAAGGGAATGTTCTCAGTTTCTAAGGAAAGTGGTTCCAGGTGTGGGAAGGTAATCTCTTGCAGCAATGCCTGACCATGAGAGAAATGCTCAGCATTGTTAATGTGACATCAGATAGCTCCAACTCATCTCTGCAGCAAGCACTGCATACTCTTCATTAGTCACTGTTCTCTTAAACAGGTGCCGATATCTGTCTGTACATAGAATCACTGGGACAGCTTTCAAAAATGCATATTCCTGGGAACCAACACAAGATAACTTAATTATGTAGGTTTTCTCTTTACCTTAAATAGTTAGAAGAACAACTTTCAAAAATGACCCATACCCAAAAATTAGAAGAAAGCTTCTGAAGAACCATAATAAAGGCAAGGTAGTTGGAAACATGGAGTGGAATAATGGTGGATGTTGTAATGGAACCCTCAGAAAACCAAACCGTAGATGATGCAATAAAGTGAATCTTTTAATCCTTGTGAACACTCCAGTTTAAGGAATGCCTTCTTTCTTTTCATTTTCTTTCCTCTTATTTCTTACCTCTTAATGGAAATTGTTAGTGATGCCATTTTACATCTAGACTAATTGTTTATTTTTTCTTCCATTTCGTGGCACTGTTGGTTTGCTTTCATGCTCCCTGTTAACTCCCTGCCAGGAGTTTGCTACTGAGGGCAGTTTGGCTAGAATAAAAAAACATGGTAAGAGAAAAAAAAAAAAGGCTAACCAAATTTTATGATCAACATCTTATAACGAACTTAAAAATTGATATACGAAGAAGTAAGCATACATTATTAGCTTCATCTTAGTTTTGAAAAAATTAGGGATGTCTTTGCTTGAAATCCATAAAATGGATTTCAAAGGTATGTTTTCCCAAAGACTCCCTTGTTAGATCCTCAAGGTACATAAATTCTGCAAAAGATGCCCATGTTGCTGCTTGGAAAGTAAAGATACAAAACCAAGAAATTTAAAGAATGTAAAATTTTTGGCATGAGTTAAAGTGAGAAGTTTCATACCAGTTAAGACCTAGACAAAGAATAACTAAAGGGAAATACATTGAAAAGTTACAGAAATTCTACTATCACATTTGGGATTAAGAAAATTTTAATAATAATCATGATAAGGTACACATTGTTTAATAATTATTTTATCCATCGGAATCTTTCAGCAGGAACAATATTGCCCCTCATTTTGTAGGTGAGAAAAGTAGTCTGCTGTAAATTTTTATAATTTGTATTTATTTATTATTATAATTTTCTTAATTCCTTTTTACTTTTAAAGGATTGTTTGAAAGAGTAAAATTAACGCTGCTAGTGGAGAAAATGACTTAATTTTTGGTTAAGTCGGTTACCTGTAGAACTTCAAGCATCCCTGCTATTTTTGAAATAAAAATCATTACATGAAATTTGTATTCATGGGTCACAGAAAGAGGTGACATGTGCAAATTTTAACATATGCTTCTTCTCAAAATAGAAAAAGGATAGGAAAGTGCTTATTATACAAACAACTCAGAAGAATTATAGAAATAGAATTCATCTGGACTTTGAATAGAATTCATCAGGACTTTAGTGTTCACACACAAGTCTCAAGATTTCGGCTTATCACCTGGTTCCTTTTTTTTTTTTTTTTTGGTGCTTTATGACTAAGAAACTATTCTGATCATGACATTGCAGTAGCAGAGATGACCCAATGCATGTATAACATCATGGAACATGTTTATTACAATATACATTCAGGTTCAATAAATAAGAGAGATATGATAAGATAGTTGCTTGCAGGATCTTACTTTAGGACATACTTAGTGCTCAGTAGTGATCAAATTTTGACATGGCAATTTCTCCAGGTGTTAAGTTTTCCTCCCCTTCACCCCAGTTTAGAAGTGGTGTGATTCCAGAATGATAAAAAAAAAGAAAAAAGAAAGAAAAACAGAAGCTACCTTCACCATGGTCAGAACCAGACATTATAATTAGTGCTTGCCTCTCTGTCCCAGACTCCAGGGGCACGGTGGTGCTCCATAGGAGGACCCATGCAAAAGGGTAAGTTACTGGCAGAACCGAAGCTTCCGCTTCTAGGCAAGAATAAGGATTGTTTCCTGCTCCTGCTCTTTCAAAGAAATGAAAACAGAGAGCAGCCTCACTTCTGCATTCTTACTGCAACAGAATGTGAGATTTAAGAAAGGGAGAAAAGATTAAGAAAGGAAGAGAAAGACACTGGGGAAATGGAAGAGACAACTCAGAAAACTAGAGGAAGATAGGAGAAAGAGAGAGAGAGAGAGAGAAAGCGAGACAGAGAAAAGAAGAGAGAAGAGAGACAAACCCAGGTCAGACAACTCACTTGGCATTCCCTGTCCCTGCCTTCTTTCTTCGAAAGATGTTGAGGAAAGTGTTGGAGCGGCAGGGCAGCTTGCCATCGCCAACATGCATGCGGACAACATCAGAGGTGGTGAAGGCACTGCGGACATTCCTCTCAGGCTTGGCAATAATGATGTACATCTTGGGAGTGAACATGCACCCCAGAGCCACTGTTACACTGAGACTCACTGCAAAGCAAGTTGTGATGATCTTGTAGTTACTCCCAAAGTAAATGGGCACAAAAGCTAGCCAGATGATACAGGTGGTGTACATGGTGAAGGCGATATATTTGGCCTCGTTGAAGTTGGCGGGCACATTGCGGGTCTTGAAGGCATAGTAGGTACAGCTCATGATGAGGAGTCCATTGTAGCCCAATGGTGCCACCACACCCAGGTTGCTGGTATTGCAGATAAGGTAGACTTCCTTGATACTTGGGTAGGATAGAATGGGCATAGGGGGCTCCATGATGATCAGGGTTACCACCAGGGTGAGTTGCACACTAATCAGAATTGAGGCAATGATCACCTGAGCCCAGGCACTCATGAACCTGGGCTTCCGGGTGCAGATCTTCTTCTTGCTGCCAGCCAGGATGCGTGCAATGCGATTGGTTTTAGTCACTAAAGCAGAGTAGCACATCGCAGAGGAGAGGCCAACCAAGAGGCGCTGGAGGTAGCAGGAAGTGGTAGTAGGTTTGGCAATGAGAGTGAATGGGCACACATAACCAAGGAAGATGCCAGCTAAAATGATGTAGCAGAGCTCCCGACTGGAGGATTTGACCACTGGTGTGTCCCGGTACAGTACAAAGATTAGGGTGACAAACAAGGTAACAAGGATTCCCAGGCATGAGAAGGCGATGGCTATGATGGATTCGATGTTGCTCCACTCAAGATAGCGGACAGGAATGGGCTCACAGCCTGTGATGAGAAAAATCATTTTAGCATGAATCCAAGGTTTCTGCTAGGAATAACAACATGCATATTAATCACCAGAGACACAGTCATCTTTGCATCCTTCATGATTTATGGCATTTAATGCTTTTTAAGAAATGCTCACTATTACACAAATAAGGTTGCATCATTGTCTTACCTAGGCAATTATGTCCCCAAACTTAATCTCATTACAAGCCTAATGTGACATACTTGAACCTAGAAAAATGATTTTTTCTTCCAACATCAGCATTGTAAATAGATGATATTCTGTGGATGGGACTCGGTTCTACATGTTCAGAAAAAGAAAACACCCAAATAAAACTTTATTTCCAGTGAAGGTTAAATGATGATTATGGGATAGAATAAATTATTAAAAAATAAACTAACAAAACTTTTCTTTTGATGCAGTCATTGTCTGTAAGCAAGTCCAGCTCATAGACAAGTCGTTTTTGGCCAGCAGAGTGCTTTCAATGTAAATTTCATCGACTTCTTTACAAGAATCTGCATTCTCTTGTTTACTACATAGCTCTATATTACACCTTAAATCTCACTCCTCTACTCATGAATCATGAATGATCTGTATCTGAAACCGGAGGGCCTTTGAGTTAGTAACCTCTAATGGACTTATCCAGGAAGAATGAAATCTCCCCTAACCCGTCTCTGGAAAGGAAAGACCAGAATTTGTTTCTAAATGCCTGGCTTATCTTTTCTCTCTAGATGGAGAATAAAATGTATTTTGTATTTCAGAGTGAGAGAAAAATCTGTCAGGCTCTGGGACAACCCCTTCACAGAATTTTGTAATCACAAAATATTTGGTCTGGACCAATATTTCCCAAATTGTGAGAATAAAATCATTTCCATAAATTTAGGAGAAGACTCATTGTTCTGTAGCCATGGCAACAAGGAACCACCAGAACCAGTGCTAAACCTGTCAGTCAATCAACAACTTGCCTCACTGAATATGTGTTTGGATGCCAAGCAAGTACTGTCAGCCTTTACTTCTGATAATCACTCAGGCAGGATCAGAATCACTTCAATAAATGAGTGCCAACTAACCAACAGTCTCATATGAGTAATCGTATTGCTACAGGTGATGTCAGCCAGCTCTCAGAGTCTGCAAGGTTTTCAATCCCTAAACTCCACACCTCTAAAAACTCCATATAAAATGAAGAGTCTTCTGCTCAGATAAAATGTATCTGCCTAGCATAACTATCCCTTAGTATAGTAAGCAATTTGTTTAGCTTTTGTGCTTTTTTTTTTTTTTTTTTTGAGATGGGATCTCACTCTGTCACCCAGGCTGGAGTGCAGTGGCGCAAACTGAGCTCACTGCAAGCTCCGCCTCCCGGATTCACACCATTCTTTTGCCTCAGCCTCCCAAGTAGCTGGGACCACAGACGCCCACCACCGTGCCTGGCTAATTTTTTGTATTTTTAGTAGAAATGGAGTTTCACTGTGTTAGCCAGGATGGTCTCGATCTCCTGACCTCGTGATCTGCCTACCTTGGCCTCCCAACGTGCTGGGATTACAGCCATGAGCCACCACACGCAGCCAGCTTTTGTGCTTTTTTTAAAAAAAAAAAATTATGTATTTAGCTTCAGTATATTTCATATTTCTAGAGGCTTCACCAAGGAGATGCTCTGATCAACAGGGTCACTCACTGGATCCCCTCATGCCCACATTTTGTCCTTCCCGCGTACTACCATGTGAGTCAGTCACAACGATTTTCTTGCTCGGGCTAATTTTACTGAGCTCTTGTTGCTGAATTTATGTGGTTATCCTAGGATTTGTAATCATGTAGGTCTTTATATAGAAGGCCATTAAACTTAGGTCTTTGCATAAGGTAATTTCACCTGTATCTTTATAATATTAAGTCACATAACCTTTGGTTTTGAAATGCACCATTTGGTAATTAGACATAAACTTTTTATTATGTCAACAAATATTTCACTTTAGAGATACACAATTTGATAAATATTTTTTCCATATCTGTTTATTCCCTTGCTGTTTCTTTGCTTTTGCTATTATTTACATACATACACAAAGTCTTATTTTATGGGTCTTTTTTGTTTGTGAGTTTGTTTTGTTTTGAGTCATCTTTTTCTGTTGGCTATATAAGGGATAGTACCTAAACATTAGAGGAACATGTAAGCCTAAGAAGTGTCCAATCCAAGCTGGCCCTGAGTGCTGTTTGGAGATCCTTTAAATTGATAACCAATTTGTCAAAAGTGGTAGATCACTCAGCCTTAAGTTTCCTAGAATACCTTTACAAGAATACTTCCTGTGTTGTCAACTTATGAAAGATGACTTCATTTTAGTGATTGTGTGTTGCCTTTCTACACTCTATTTGCTTTGGGAATCTAAGACACCATTAGCAAGCACACACTTCTGACAGAACTTAGTGGCCTCTCTTCCTTGTGTATCAGGAATTTGTCTCTGTCTAAATACAAACATTTTTCTGGAAGAACTTATTCTTCCCATATAAAGTCACACATTAATCCTATTTTTTTTTCCCAATACAGGTCAGACAGATGATACATAGATGATAGATAGATAGATAGATAGATAGATAGATAGATAGATAGATAGATAGATAGATGATGGATAGATAGGAAAATAGATATTTAAAATGACAATGGCCGTACGGGAAGTTTTGATATGATGAAGTCGATAAATTAAAATATTTAAAAGAAGCTCTAGACAAATTGGGAGATAAAATACCACAGTCAATTGTCAATTTCTTTAGCTGGCATCCTACAAACAAATTTTCCAATTCAAAGATGATTTTTGTCAAGGCTTTGGTAACCTTCTGAACGCTACCTTCTTTTCGTTTCATTCTTTTGCTGTGCAACTTTACCTGACTCTCTAAATGAGCTACTCTGTCATCAGAGTTTTCACTGGAAAAGAGTATAACATTTTAAACTTTCTAGAACATAAGTCAGTTGTATAGAAGTTGAATTAAAAAACTGGTATAAAGTCAAATTAGGACCTATAGTTAGTAATTTTCCTAAACTTCATGAATACAGAACATAATGCTTGCTATAGAATTTGGAAATTTTATTAGATATTTATTGTCCATACTGTAAATATGTACCAATTAATTCAATTAGTTGTTAGCCTTTGATGGAGAAAAATGTTTAAATGCAAGAGTAGAAAAGAGAAGATTAAAATAACCCATCGGCGTAACATTTAAAAAAGAAAAATAGAAAAGGCATTGCATAAGGCACTTTCAGAAGCTTTTCTTTCAATAAATACTCAAAATTGTAAACTAAATAAAGATGAAAAATAAACTTTAGGAAACTTTCAAATAGTTCTGAAATAGACTCAACAACTAACATAAAAAGGACCATATTCTCTCCGTCTGTAAGTAGGCTTAGATCTCCTGAATTAGTTGAATCAAATGAGGAAAAAACAGTTAAAATGTAAAATTACCAATCTAGAAAATATCTAATATGTGGCTTGACATTTCCAGAGTTAAAAAGTAAATAACCCGAATCAACATAATTATGGATCTTTCAGTAAACAAACTAAAAGGTCTCTGTTCTCTGTGGCTTGGGAGCCTATGGAAGAAAATCTGTAGCTATCTCAAGCAGAAGTTTCATTTGAAGAATATTTGTGAAAACTAAGTACATCTCATGAAAAATGAGCAACTTATTCTGGAAGGACAAGTTGGCCAATTAAACAGCAATGGAAAGACATTTTCAAGATAGCAGAAGATATGTCCTGCTCATGCTTCATTTGTAATTAAATTAATTTGGAAAAAAATGTATGGGACATTGATAAAATTGCAAAAAAACCTTTGAGCATCTCCAGATGGATTGTATGCAGTTGTCCCTCTCTGTGAGTTATTACTAGGTACTAGTTCAAATAGTGTGCTTATTTTATGACTCTGTTTAAGCATTCCCCTGTTGAAAAGCCACAATCCTCACAATGGCTAAAATACAGTTAGATTTTTATTTCTTAGCTGAAACATTCTAATGTATAAATCCAGTGATATGAGGACATTTTCACTGGAATATTTATTCATGACCTCATCATTCCCAACCCTCTAGAAAAATGAAAGGGAACCTTGATACACTGATGTTCACACCCATTAGTGATTTTAAACTGAAGTTCTGCAAAAGCCTCACAGAAAGAGTATGGAAGTTAACTGCTGATCCAAGGACCTTGAGGCATGCTAATAACCATATGATGATGATCTTCTGTGCAAGATCACCATTATAAAATTCTTGTATATATCATTCTCTCCTTTGTATATTCTTATTCAAACTTCTTTCCTTACTGATTTAAAGCTATACAAATCTGAGTTCATCTTTACTGTTTCTCTTACTACTAAGAGGGATTTATCTGAGCCTAGATATTACTAGAGACAATCATCATACTAACTCAATAGTTTAGTTGTATCAAATTATCATTAGTGGACATCATTTGAGAAACTATATAAAGGTCTTTGCCCATGCCTATGTCCTGAATGGTATCGCTTAGGTTTTCTTCTAGGGTTTTTATGGATTTAAGTCTTACATTTAAATCTTTAATTCATCTTGAGTTAATGTTTCTATAAGGTGTAAGGAAGGGATCCAGTTTCAGTTTTCTGCATATGGCTAGCCAGTTTTCCCAGTACCATTTATTAAATAGGGAATCCTTTCCCCATTGCTGGTTTTTGTCAGGTTTGTCAAAGATCAGATGGTTGCAGGTGTGTGTGTTATTTCTGAGGCCTCTGTTCTGTTCCATTGGTCAATATATCTGTTTTGGTACCAGTACCAATTTGTTTTGGTTACTGTAGCCTTATTTTATAGTTTGAAGTCAGGTAGCATGATGCCTCCAGCTTTGTTCCTTTTGCTTGGGATTGTCTTGGCTATACAGGCTCTTTTTTGGTTCCACATGAAATTTAAAGTAGTTTTTTCTAATTCTGTGAAGAAAGTCAATGGTAGTTTGACGGGAATAGCATTGAATCTATAAATTTTGGACAGTATGGCCATTTTCATGATATTGAGCCTTCCCATCCATGAGCATGGAATGTATTTCCATTTATTTGTGCCCTCTCTTATTTCCTTGAGCAGTGATTTTATGACTAAAACACCAAAAGCAATTGCAACAAAAGCCAGAATTGACAAATGGGATCTAATTAAACTAATGAGCTTCTGCACAACAAAAGAAACTATCATCAGAGTGAACAGGTAACCCACCGATGGGAGAAAATTTTTGCAATCTATCCATCTGACAAAGGGCTAATATCCAGAATCTACAAGGAACTTGAACAAATTTACAAGAAAAAAACAAACAATTGTATCAAAAAGTGGGCGAAGGATATGAACAGACACTTCTCAAAAGAAGACATTTATGTGGCCAATGAACATATGAAAAAAATCTCATCATCACTGGTCATTAGATAAATGCAAATCAAAAGCACAATGAGATACAATTTCATGCCAGTTAGAATGGTGATCATTAAAAAGTCAGGAAACAGCGGATGCTGGAGAGGATGTGGAGAAATAGGAAGGTTTTTACACTGTTGGTGGGAGTGTAAATTAGTTCAACCATTGTGAAAGACAGTATGGCAATTCCTCAAAGATCTAGAATCAGAAATACCATTTGACCCAGCAGTCCCCAGCAATTCCATTACTGGGTATATACCCAAAGAATTACCAGTCATTCTACTATAAAGACACATACACACGTATGTATCACAGCTCTACTCACAATATCAAAGACTCAAACCAACTCAAATGCCCATCAATGATAGACTAGACAAAGAAAATGTGGCACATATACATCATGGAATGTTATGCAGCCATAAAAAAGAATGAGTTTATGTCCTTTGCAGGGACACAGATGAAGCAGGAAAACCATCATTCTCAGCAAACTAACACAGGAACAGAAAACCAAGCATCACATGTTCTCACTCATAGGAGTTGAACAATGAGAACACATGGGTATAGTGAGGGGAACATCACATGCCAGGGCCTGTTGGGGCATGTGGGGCAAAGAGAGGGATAGCATTAGGAGAAATACCTAACGTAGATGATGGGTTGATGGGTGCAGCAAACCACCAAGGCACGGGTATACTTATGTAACAAACCTGCACATTCTGCACATGTATCCCAGAATGTAAAGTATAATAATAAAAAAGAAATAATATAAAGGTATGTTATGCTAACTTTTCCAATAACAACACTCTGCATACGCAAAGATTGTACGAGTTTAGTTATTTGAAAAGATTCAGAAGACTTGCAGAAGACACTCATGTAACAGTTTCATTTAAAGTCAAAAGGTATAATACAGTGCGAGAAAGACAGTGCACATCAGCACCAAGGGACAGAGAGATAACCAGGTGCAAGCTCTCTAGGTTCCTATTCACACATGGATAGACTTTATCTGTGGATTGGACTACCAGGGTCTCTATCACAAACAGTGGCTTTGGGTTAGCTAGGGCAGAAGTTTCAGTGGAGTCTTTTTATCACCCCCAAGTCATGTAGCCAAGTCAATAACTGGTGGTTTCAGGAGAAATCCACCAGTAAGCAAACTGGATTTGGTTGCCACCAAACACATTTTAAACTTTAAACTGCATGTCGTAAATCCAAGTTCCTCTAATGAGACCAATAATCAAAGATAGATACTAAAGCCTCTCCAAGGATAATCATAAAGTTTTCCCAATCTAGCTATAAAATAACTCTGCCCTATACAGTACATCAAATACAAATGAAGAACAATGTTGTTATGCTAGAGGGGATATAAGTAGCCTCGTGTTGTAACAGTAGCAGTTTTTCATGACACCCAGAAACACACTTGCAACTCTACTACAATTGCTTTATCTCTTGGGAAGATCCTAGATTCTTTTGCATATATGGACACCAGTCTCTTCAACGCCAGTCTGGAACCATCCAAAACAGAATCCCTTGAAGACTGGGACTAATAATTTATATTTTGAGTAAGTTTCTTAAAAGTTTTAGATTCTTTTTCCTTTTCTTCCTTTTCTTTATTTTTTATTTAGGATAAATTTAAATTTATCCTAAATTTGAGAAACATTAGCTTTGCCATCTTGAGGGAATTAGCTATAATGTCAATTTTGTCCAATTATGTAATGTCATGTTATGTGGTTTTTTTCGAGGTCCTGTTTTGAAGTTTTTAAAAAACAGTTATCCAACCTCTAGGTGTGTTTGGCTATTCCAAGACTAGAAAGAGGGGAGACTGCCTTCAACCAGTGGAGACTGTGTCCACCTGACCCCAGAACTCAAAAGGGGGACTTTGTGAGAGTTGTGCATACCATATCTGAACCCTGAGAACTTCAGGTCCTGGCAAGCATTTATGATTAGGGTTATTACAGAGAACTCAGAGCTCTCAGACAAGTCAGTTCCTTCAAGCTGACTACAAATTACTGAGCAAAATCAAAGAAAGGTAGCAACAACTCTGATCTGAGGACTGGTAGCTACTTCTATTTTTTGAATCAAATGTTGTGCCTATAAGATCCAGATGTATTAGAGGAGGATGAAATTTGCTATCAGACTTTTTTCCAACTAGGTCAAGTCAAATTTAACATGAATTAAGGAATAAAATTCTATGCAAAGGGTCTTGGGGTAATTCATAACATTTGCAATATTACATCATGATTATATAAAGCTTCATCAAAATGCTTCCCTGATTGTTTTAAAATTAGTATAAATAGTAATTCTATTATAATTCAATGAAATTCTACCAGGTGAAATTCTGTTTGTAATTCAGTGCTCAGTTCAAATGTCCCTTCTTCTGAAAAGGCTTCTTTCTTCCCAGGGAAAAATAGCTGCTCCATATTTATCTGACATTTTACACATAACTCTATTGTAGGACTTATAGTTGGCTGTTTACATGGCTAGTTTCATATGAAGCTCCTCCCTTATGATATAGACATTGCTTCATTCACCTGTATATTCCCAGTTTTTAAAAAGTACTTGGCACAAAACAGATGGTAGTGTTTATTACAGAAGGAAATGAATTAGTAGATTCTAGTGTAAGAGGTTACAACAACTGTTGGGATGGAGAAAAAGTTGTTAAAATTAGTTAATGTTTATAAAGCATTTTCTGTGTTTTTTTTTAATGAGAAAATGTGACGTAGTCTGCCTTTTTGAGGAATGTTATTTTATTTTTACAAATAAATTAGTAGCATTGGATTACATATAATTGGTCCACAAATTGTTAAACTACTGTCAAGCTGTGTATCATGGCAGAAAAGATCCCTGTTTTTGTATCACAAGAAATAAAGTGTGAGATTTAAGTGCTGAATTAAAATGTGCAATTTCACAAGAAGAAAATATGAGAAACTTTTTAACAGCTTCAAAAAGCACTTTCTCTAAGAAATATACTAATTTCTTCATAGCCAAAAGAACCGCATTTCAATGGAAATAAAAATCACAGTAAACCTGTTTTTATTCATTAATATTATAATGTATGGAGTATATATTAAAAGTAGCTAACTTTTAAAGTGATTTAAAGTATCTTTTAATCAACTATTAAAATATTATGTATTTTAAATGCATAAATTTAAGCATTTTTAACTATTAAAAATAAAATGTATATTTTACTTCAGTAGAATACACTATTTTTCAAAGTTAAAATGAGAAAATTTTAACTAAAATTTAGTAAAAAAAATTACCCATAAATCAAATACCTACTTAAAGGCAATGTGTTTACTTTTCTGAGTAATTCTACTGAGTTTTAGTATTCTGTTCCCATGGGTTTTCTCATTTCACAACTACCGCTACCATGGTAACACCCACAACACATTGGCATGGACTATGCCCTTGCTCTGTGCTTGACATGGCACCAAGCAAATGGTAAATGGGATTTCATTTTCCATTCATGTATGAGACCAAAAGAAACACAGAATCAATATGGATCATTAAAACATAAGTATAAATTAGAATGAGGAATCTATATTGTGAAAGACCCTAAAGATAAGATTTGCAACATCATCTGAATATATGACCGAATCATAGCTGCATGACTACTGTTATTAGCTAAGGGCACAGTCTGAGGAGTTGCTGGCTCAACTCATTAGAATGTTGAAGTGACTTTTATGCATACAATAGATCATGGCATATTAAATCGTTAGAAATGTAATTGTATTAATATTCATCTATTTTTAATCAAGGAGAATTTTAAAAATATTTTACCAAGTTAAAGATCCCTAATCAATGGAAATGATCATTCGGCAGTGGACAGAAAATATACAATAATACCACAATAGAGCATCTCCAGGGAATAAAAGGCATGACCTTGAGTTCCAGTATTACATCATATCAGGTTTTTTAAAAAAGTTTTTTTATCTTAATATTTTAACATAGGATAGAAATTTTTTTAGTGTGTGAGATAAGCCCTAATGAAAGTGAAATAGAGCAGTAGGAGAAGTTTGAGAAAGCCCAAAAAATGTAGATAAAAGAAAAATGCTTGTACCTCAAAGCCAAGACTTCTGACTCCTGAGATTAATCTGATAAAGAGGTCACTTTTGTCTTTGAGCTTCTTCCTAGTCAGCTGTGATCTCAGTCAAACAGATGAGCGGGATGACTGTCAGTCAACCCCAGCTCTCAAACACAATGGCCATCTAAGCGGACCTACTTATACAAGAAAAAGAGGCCTGGTAGGAGGCACATGCTATGAAGGAGGATAAAAATTTGAAGAGAAATAGTCTAAGTGGAGGGAAGGCATGAGTCCAAGATGAGGTTGGAAAAGCTTTTCCAAGCCAGGCCATTGCAGGCAACCATGGCAGAGTGAAAGCATTCATTAGATCCAGTGACAAACAATCTTGAATTCTCATGGTGGTTTTTCTATTAACCAATTGCATTGATCTCGATGACCTTGGGTGAGTCCCTTCTTCCTAATTACCTCAATTTAACAAAAGTGTATTAAGTAGCTATTATGTTCAAGGCATCAGGCTATGTGCCAGATCTGGTGTTTCTCTGTGGGTGGGACAGGGAGTAATTGCATCAGGATCTTCGGAGTTCCACTCCAGAATGAGCAAAGGGGAATCTCTGGAGGTGGGTAATTCCTGGGTAATTTTTAGGCATGAAATTTATCTGGCAAATAAAAAGATGAGTGAGATGAAGTTCATACCTTCAAAAATGTTCTGATCTACTTTTCTTCTCTTTAAAAAGGACCTTTGTACTAGATGACTTATAAAAGCTTTCTGCTGCTCAGTTTAATTTTTTCCTAACAAAATTAACATTTTACAAGGTATTGTGACTTAGTAAGTATAATTTTAGTTACGTGACCTAGTTCTACTTACCTAGTCATTTTTGACGTATTTTGAATAAACTGCATGATTTCTTAGTTGCATATTCTTACTTTGAAACAGGTAAAAAAGTGTCCAACCATCACGAATATTACACTTTCGGATGATTTTCAACAGCATCCAGAAAGGCATGGAGTCAGGTGTTAGTGGTCTAGGTTCTGCTTCTCACTATTTTCCTGACTTTGGCCATATGACTTCACCTCTCTAGTCCTCAGCTCCCTCTTTCTAAGATGACAAGATAAGGGGCTAGATTATTCAGATGATGAAGTGTCTATGTATTTAGATAAAGAAAAGCCTCTATGGCTCCTAAAATTTATGCAAAGTTTTATGAATCATTTCTCCTCTGTAAGCTCATAACAAGGTCTGTGAAAAACAAAACTCATTTATATGAACATCACTCTTAGGAAACTTACAAACTCATATAATCAATCCCTCTGCATTCCGTTGGTTTTACTAGTGAATCATCTGTTGCATTCATTTATTCCTTTCCATTCCTACTCTAGCTGCCCTAATCCACTCCTTTTCAAATAACTTACTTGCATCAATACAACAACTTTCTATACCACCACAAGAAGCATACCAGAAATACAGATATCATGATGTCATTCACCACTTTAAAATTCTTTGGTGATTCTCCTGTGCTTAAAGCCAAAGTCCAAACATGTAGAGGAAAGTCACACAGAAGCACTCTACCATCCCACCAGTGTCCTTGTCGATTCTCATTTCTGACCACTACTCTACTGGGCCGTTGTGCCTACCTACCAATCCCACATACTTGTCCTATGGTTTTCTGCAAAGGTGTCATCAACTTTCATGTTTCCTGTGTTCTACTTTAGGCCTGAAATTCCTTTCATCTTCTTGCCTGCCTAACAAACTTTACGCACCCTTTATAGATATCTCTATTATTTCAATAATTATATTATGTTTTATTATATTTTTCCATGTTTCTTCCCTGATAGATTTTACACAAAATAAAAGCTGGGACATTTACCTTTCTATTTTTAGGGCCTACAGTAGTGCCTCATCCATGGTAGATGTTCAAGAAATGATTGCAAATATAAATTCAGGTGGCCAGAAATACCTTCAAATACAATTTAAAGAAAAACAGAAAACAACTCTATAACAGCATAGCCTACCACACATCAATTCATTGTTATTTAGATTTACAGGAACTTTCTTTTCAATATGGATTATAGAAAACGTATGAGGTTTATGCATACTCCTTGACATGAGGACTAAAAAGTGTGCATTGTAAATTAACATTGAGAAGACATGAGCTAATCATTCTCATTTGAGCGATGGACACATTGGAAAGGCAAATAGTCAGGGACAAGGTTTCCAAGTGAGGCAGTTCCTACCTGTTAGATCTGCATTGGGCCACCATCCCAAGTCACAAGCTTTGCAGGTGAACTCATCTTGCACATATTCATTCTCTTTGCAGGCCGTGCAAATCCAACAGCAACTCACTTCTCCCTTCCGTATAACCTATAAGATAGATATTTCATGAATTTTAAAGATAGTTTTCCCAGAAAAGTTTCTATTTCGGATGAGGGCTTGTTTTCAGACTACAAATAAAGAAAAAAAGACTAACTATGAAATAATCTTATATGCTGAGGAATCTTAAGAATGTGAATTTGCATATACTTGATTATTTTAGAGTTCAGATGGAAATGTCAATTCACTCCATGCTGAGTTTGGAGGCTTTTCAATAATAATTTATTCTATAGAGTTATTTGACTACATTTTTTTTGCAGTTAAAAATGAAACAGTTTAATTTAATCCTTGTTTATATTAATATTTATTACTCTCAAAAAAGTAAAAAGTATACATTTTTCCTCTCTGAGAAAGTAGTTTTACCAAAAAATGTCTGTAATAAAACCTTATTAATTCATAAAAGCTAAATAATTATAAAATTTTTGTTGTAATTATGAAAAACTGAATTATTAGACAATTTCACTCAAGAGCAACTATATATATGTAAAAACAGAATGATACCTAAGAATACAGAATCAAGTATTGCTCTGCCTTTCTCTAGTGAATTCAAAAGATCATAACAAGTATTGGCAGCAACATTACTAGTTCAAAATTATTGGAGAGCTGCTTAATATCTGAGCAGTTTAAACTTTCCCCCATTTTCAATTTGTTTGGTGAACACTTTCACACTCCATAGTACAAAAATAAACATAAAAACACATTGCATTTAAAGTGAGTGTTTTGTAGACAACACACAATTTGGTCTTGCATTTATCTCTAGCCTGGAAACTTCTGCCTTTTATTGCTTAGTACATTTACATTTTCTATAATAATCAGTATGGTTAAATATAAATCAGTCATCTCTTATTTTTCTTTTATCTGTCCTATCTGTCCTTTTTTTCTACCTTCTTTTTAGCATTCTATTTTATCTCCATAGTGGCTTATTAGTTAGGCCTCTTTGCTATGTTTCAATGGTTGCTCTAAAGTTGACAATATGGACCACTAATGTATCACAGTGTACATTCAGATAAGATTATACTACTTTATTTATAATGTAAGAACCCAACAGTAATATGCTTCCATTTTCCCCTCCCATCCTTTAGGTTATAGTTTTATACATTTTACTTCCACATATTTATGTAATGGACCCTCCCCAAATGAATTATTATTTTTGCTTTAAACAGTCATCTCTGAAATATGTCTTTTAAAATAAGAAAGACATTATATTTTATATTTACTCATATATTTACATTTCTGGTTCTTTTAATTACTTTGTATAAGTCCATATTTTGGCCATATTTTCTTCTTCCTGAAGACTTTTCTTCAACATTTACAGCAATGCCAACCTGAGAATATGACCTCCCTCATCTTTTATTTGTTTGAAAAACTATTAATTTTGCCTTAGTATTTCAAAAATAACATTTTCACTTGGTATGGAAGTTTAAGTTGAGTGTGTGTGTGTGTGTGTGTGTGTATATATAATGTAATATATATATGTAAATATATATATAATGTTATATATGTAAATATATATATAATGTAATATATATGTAAATATATATATATATTATTTCAGCATGTTATATCATTCCATTGTCTTAGGGAATAGAATTCTAGGTTAAAGATTATTATTATTATTATTATTATTATTATTTCTGCTTTCAGTGCTTTAAAGATGTTACTTCTTTCTTGTCTCACCTATAGTTTCTGATAAGAAGCCTGCCATAATTGTTATTTCATTCCTCTGAATGTATCACCCTTTCTTATTTTGGATAATATTAATTTTTTATCATTAGTTTTTAGCAACTTAATTGTAATGACTTCTTTGTGTTTATCCTGCTTAGAATTTGCTGAGCTTTATGGATTTGGGTTTACATTTTCATTACTTTTAAAATTTTACAGCCATTATTTCTTCAGGTTTTCTTCTGACTTGCTTCACTCTCCCATCCTTTTGGAGTTTCAGTTGCACTTATAGTCTACCCCCAGGTATTACTCTGAAAGTAACTGAGAGTCTGCTCATTTATTTCAGTATTTAATTTTTTCTCTTTGTGCCTCATTTGCCTGTTTCCTATTGCTATGTTTTTCAGTTCATTGACCTTTAGTTCTACAACAGCTAATGTGCTGTTAATCAAATCCATTAAAACGTTTTTTTCTTAGATATGTTATTTTTCATCTGTATAACTTCTGTTATTTTTTATATTTTCATTTTTCTTCCTTTTATATTTATATCTTCTTTTAAATCTTTTAGCACGTATTTATCCTTGTGTTTTAATGCCCTTGACTGCTAATTTCAACATCAGTGTAATTTCTGGAACTGTTTCTATTGCTTGGTTTTCTTCCTGGTAATGTGACACATTTTGCTGCTTGGTCAAATCTACAAATTTTTGGCCAGATGCAAGACATTGTGTGCATTAAGGTGTAGAGTGCGGATTTATTTGTATTCCTTTTTTAAAAGAGTGTTGGACTTTGTTTGAGCAAACAGTTAAGCAACTTACAGCTCAGTTTGTTCCCTTTGAGCTTTGATTTTAAACTATTAGAGCAAATCTAGAATAGTCACTATTTGAGGAATAGTTTCGCCTCATTATTAAGATGTGACCTTCCAAGAGCTTTTACTTAATTCCTTATATATTCAGCAACATATCTCTACTCTGGCTGGTGAAAATTGGAAAATTCCTGGCTCTATGTCAGCTTTGGGAATCCATCTCCCTAGTAAGTGTTCCTTACCTGGACTCAAAATTCCAACCGGCTGACATGTAGACTAGTATTCAATCAAATACTCAAGCGAATGCCTATGCTAATTTCTGTGACTACTTTTTTGCACAGATCCATCATCTTCCATATACTTTGCACTACAAATTCTAGCCATTTTGGTCCTCCCAAACTCTGATTCTGTCTTCTTAAATTAGCAATATGGCCAAGCTCCATTTGTTTTCTCTCTCAAATGAACAACAATCAGGAAATTGTTTCTGTCTTTTTGTCTCCAGGCAGAAAGCATGAGTGATTTTAGGGTTCACCTTATTCGTTTCCCCTCACTTCCATGAACTCAAGGTCATGTAGTGTTTTCCAATGTTTGAACACAGTTGTTTTGTATACTTGATCAAGATTTCTAGTTGCTTATGGCAGAAGGCTAAGTCTGGACTCTGTTAAACCCTCATCTCTGGGAACAGAAGTTCCTCTCTAACACAATAAAAGTGATCAAATATTCCCATATGTAAAATCAGAAACTAAACTCTAATTACTGTCATACTTTAAAATGATAGAAACTCTAGCCTTCATAAAAATAAAATTATCTTCCTGCACATCAGGTTGACATTTATACCACTGTTTTAGAATTACACAAAAAGATTAAATGACAGAATATTTTCAGCAAGTATATAAGGTTTTCTATTTCTACTTGTACTTCCAAATAACTTTTGAAAGTAGAGCCAAATTAAGTCTTTTTGAAAAAACTCACACCTATCCTCAAAATAGGCATGAGAAATTTAAATCATAAAAGATATCTTTTCTAAATGATACAAGAAAAATTGAATTAATAAATAAATGCTACTGTCTTACTTTAATTAGGATAAGCAGTAGAGTAAGAGCCATCACGAATTACTGTATTTCACTTCAACCAGCTGTATCTTTCTCTCCATATAAAATTAGTACTGCTAATTAGACAAATTCAAAAGACAATAATGCTAAACAAATTTACTCATGCAGGATGACTCGTGAAAGTACATTCTGCAAATAACTAGTACATGGAAGCGCTTTGACATTAGTTTTTGACTGACTGAACACATTAATGAATAAGTTATTAGCTTATACCTTTAATACAGAATGAAAAATAGAGATGTTTAAATGGAGTTACTTTTTAAATCCTCCTTCTTTATGCACCAAGTGCACCAAGCATGTGTACTTTCACCATATAATATCTGTAAGATGGTATTAGGTCTAACATTTAAGTCTCTAATCCATCTTGAATTAAT
>NW_012118410.1:1427701-1433355 GCF_000951035.1 Colobus angolensis palliatus
CATATGTAACAAACCTGCACGTTCTGCACATGTACCCTAGAACTTAAAGTATAATAAAAAAAAAAAAATAAAAAAATAAAAAAAAAAAAATCTGTAAGATGAAATTTATCCTTTCTATCTTCATAGTCACCCCTCTAGACTCAGACTTGGGTCCTTGATTCCATGGCTTGACTCTTGAACTACATTTCTGGATCTGCCTTGGGCCAGAGGGAAGCCCAGTGCCCTGAAGGGTATGTCCCATGCCAGGCAGCATTTACGACAAGCTGACTTCAGAGACTTGGGCCTTAAGGGAACATCAGGGGTAGTCTGCCAGTACTCCTTATGGCCTGGGGTGGCAGTAACTATGAAGTGAGTCTCCTTTACCTTCGGAAAGATGCCAAAGGGTACTCTGACAGATGCCTTTTGGAAAGGGGAAAAGAGTGTGAAGAACTGCATCTTGTGGTTTGAGTGCCAGCTCAGCTACAGTATGATAAAACAACAGGTAGACTTCTAAGGTTTTCAACTCTAGTCCTTGACTACTAGATGGAACTTCCAAATCCACACAGGGCTATGGGAGATTTTGCTGTCCTGAAGGGAAGAACACAGACCTGGCTGGCTTTGCCACTTGCTGATTGTAGAGCCCAGAGCCTTGAGCAGACATAGGTAGCAGAGAATGGCTACAGCAGACCTTGAGAAAAACCCAGTACTGTGCTGACTTGCGATTTGACCTGGAAAAGTCATAGTTGTGGTGGCCACAGGGGTACTTGTGTCACTCTACTCACAGTTTTAGGTGGCTCAGAACAGAGAGAGAGAAACTCTATAGGTTTGAGAGAAAGTAAGGGAAGAGAACAAGAGTCTCTGGTAACCCAGAGATTTGTCTTAGATTTTGTCCAAGACCTCGTTGAGTCTGCAACAACCACAGCATTATTAGGGTTGGGGAGCCCCTTAAAGCAGATACATCTTGGATCACAGCACCCAAGTACTTTCAAATATCTGGAAAGCCTTCTCAAGAAGGATGGTTACAAATAAGCCCAGACAGTAAAAGCTACATTAAATACCCAAATCCTCAATGCCCATGCACCAAAGAACATATACTAGCATCAACACCATCCAGGAAAACATGACCTCACTAAATTAACTAAATAAGGCACCAGGAACTAATCTTGCAGAAACAGAGATATGAGACCTTTCAGAGAGAAACTTCAAAATAGCTATGTTGAGGAAACTCAAAGAAATTCCAGATAACACAGAGAAGTAATTCAGAATTCTATCAGATAAATTTAGCAAAGAGATTGAAATAATTAAAAAGAAACAAGCAGAAATTCTGAAGCTGAAAAATGTAATCAACATACTGAAGAATGCATCAGAGTCTTTTAATGCAGAATGGATCAAGCGGAGAAAATAATTAGTGACCTTAAAGACAGGATATTTGAAAATGCCTATCAGAGGAGAAAAAAGAAAAAAAAATAAAGGACACCTACAGAATCCAGAAAATAGCCTCAAAAGGGCAAATCTAAGGATTACAGGCCTTAAAGATGTGGCAGAGAAAGAGAGAGAGGTAGAATATTTTAAAAGGTAGTATCAGAGAACTTCCCAAATGTAGAGTAAGATATCAATATCCAAGTACAAGAAGGGTATTGTATGAGTCTGTTCTCATTCTGCCAATAAAGACATACTTGAGACTGGGTAATTTATAAAGGAAAAAGGTTTGACTCACAGTTTCACATGGCTGGGGAAACCTCACCATCATGGCGTATTACAAAGGAACAACAAAGTCACATCTTGTATGGTGGCAGGCAGGCAACAGAGAGAATGTGCAGGGAAACTCACCTTTATAAAACAATTCACTTATTCACTATCACGAGAACAGCACTGGAAAGACAGGCCCTCATGATTCAATTACCTCCCACTGGGCCCCTCCCATGACACATGGGAATTATGGGAACTACAATTTGAGATTTGGGTGGGGACACAGCCAAACCATATTATTCTGCCTCCTGGTCCCTCCCAAATCTCATGTCTTCACATTTCAAAAACTATTATGCCTTCTCAACAATCCCACAAAGTTTTAACTCATTTCAGAATTAACTCAATAGTCCACAGTCCAAAGTCTCATCTGAGACAAGGCAAGTCTCTTCCATCTATGAGGCTGTAAAATCAAAAGCAAATTAGTTACTTTCTAGATACAATGAAGGTACGGGAATTGGGTAAATAACATCTCTTCCAAATGGGAGAAATTGGCCAAAAGAAAAGGGCTACAGGCCCCATGCAAGTCCAAAATCCAATACGGCAGTCATGAAACCTTAAAGTTCCAAAATTATCTCCTTTGACTCCATGTCTCACACCCAGGTGATGCTGACGCAAGAGGTGGGTTCCCATGGTCTTGGGTAGCTCCACCTCTGTGGCTTTATAAGATATAGCCCCACTCCCAGTTGCTTTCACAGACTGCTGTTGAGTGTCTGCAGCTTTTCCAGGCACACAGTGCAAGTGTCAGTGGAATGGATCTACCATTCTGGGGTCTGGAGGATGGTGGCCCTCTTCTTACAGCTCCACTAGGCAGTTCCCCAGTGGGAACTCTGTATGGGGGCTTACACCTCACATTTCCCATCTGCACTTCCCTAACAGGGGTTCTCCATGAGGGTTCCACCCCTGCAGCACACCTTTGCCTGGACATACAGGTATTTCCATGTATCCTCTGAAATCTAGGTGGAGGTTCCCACTCCTCAATTCTTCCATGCACCCACAAGCCCAACACCATGTGTAAGCCACAAAGGCTTGGGGCTTGCACCCTCTGAAGCAATGGCTTGAGCTCTACATTGGCTCATTTTAGCCACAGCTGGGATGCACAGCACCAAACTAACCCAGGAAGCCATTTTTTTTCTCCTCGTCCTCTGGACCCAAAGGTTTCTCACATGCCCTGTAGACATTTTCCCCATAGTCTTGGTAATTAGCATTGGGCTACTCGTTACTTATGCAAATTTCTGCAGCCAGCTTGAATTTCTCCCTAGAAAATGGGTTTTTCTTTTCTAATGCATCATCAGGCTGCAAATTTTCCAAACTTTTATCCTTTTCACCTCTCGAAGGCTTAGCTGGTTAGAACTTTCTTCCACCAGATACGTTAAGTTGTCTCTCTCAAATTCAAAGTTCCACAGGTCTCTGGGGCAGGAGCATAATGCCACCAGTTTATTTGTATAGCAAAAGTGACCTTTACTCCAATTCCTAACAAGTTTCTCATTTCCATCTGAGACCATCTCAACCTGGACCTTATTGTCCATATCACTATCAGCATTCTGGTCAAAGTCATTTAATAAGTCTCTAGGAAGTTCCAAACTTTCCTACACTTTCCTATCTACTTCTGAGCCCTCCAAACTGTTCCAGTCTCTGCCTGTTACCCAGTTCTAAAGTTATTCCACATTTCCAGGTATCTTTGCAACAGTGCCCCACTCCCAGTGCCAATTTACTGTATTAGTCTGTTCTCACGCTGCTAATAAAGACGTACTCACGACTGGGTAATTTATAGAGGAGAAAGGTTTAATGAACTCCCAGTGCAACATGGCTGGGGAGGCCTCACAACCTCTAAGGCCTCACAACCAAATAGAAAGCAAAGGAGGAGTAAAATCACATCTTGCATGGTGGCAGGCAAGAGAGAGAGAACATGTGCAGAGAAACTCCCCTTTATAAAACCATCATATCTTGTGAGACCTATTCACTATCGTGAGAACAGCACCAGAAAGACCTACCCTCATAATTCAATTACCTTCCACCAGGTCCCTCCCATGACATGTGGGAATTCTGAGAGTTACAATTTGAGATTTGTGGGGACACAACAAAGCCATATCAATTATAGAACTCTGAGCAGTTTGAACCCAAAGAATGCTACCTCAAGGCATTTAATAATCATAGTATTAGGTAAAGGATGAAGAAAGGATTCTAAAAGCAGTAAGAGAAAAGAAACGATTAACATAAAATGTAGCTCCAATATGTCAGACAGCAGACTCCTCAGTGGAAACTTTACAGGCCAGGAGACATATTTAAAGTGCTGAAGAAAAAAAAAAAAAACTTTTGTCATAGAATAGTATATTTGATGAAAATATCCTTCACACTTGAAGGGCACATAAAGGATAAATAAAGACTCCCAGATAAAAGCTGAGGGATTTAATTAATACCAGACCCATCCTACAAGAAATACTTAAGGGAGTACTTCCAACAGAAAGAAAAGAACATTAATGAACAATAGACAATTGCCTCAAGGTACAAAATTCACTGGTAATAGTAAGTACATGGAATAAAAAGAATATTATAACACTGTAACTGTGGTATATAAACTAATCTTAAGTAGAAAAGCTAAATAATGAACCAATCAAAAGTAATAACTGCAACAACTTTTCAAGACATAGTCAATATAATAAGATATATATAGAAACAACAAAAAGTTTAAAAACAGGGACACGGGACACAAAGTTAAGGCATATAGTTTTCACTAGTTTTCTTTTTTGTTTGTTTATTGAAACAGTATTAAGTTGTTATGGGGTTAAAATAATAGGTTATAAGATAGTTTTTTTAAGCCTCATTGCAACATCAAAACAAAAAACATACAATGGAAACACACACAAAAATGAAAAGCAAGAAATTAAATCATGTCTCCAGAGAAAATTACCTTCACTAGGGGAAAACAAGAAGGAAGGAAATAAAGAAAGGAGGGAAGTCCATAAAACTACCAGAAAACAAATAACAAAATGGCAGGAATAAGTCCTTATTTGTCAACAATAACATGGAATGTAAATGGACTAGATTCTCCAATCAAAAGACATAGACTGGCTAAAAGCTGCTGCCTACAAAGAACACACTTCACTTATAAAGGCATAGTTAAACTGAAAATAAAGGGATGGCAAAAGATAGTCTGTGCTAATGGAGACCAAAAAAAGCATAGATTGCTATACTCATATAAGACAATATAGATTTTAATACAAAAACTACAAGAAGAGACAAAGAAGGTCACCACATAATGATAAAAGGGTCAATTCAACTGAAGAATATAACAATTTTACACATATATGCACCAAATACTGGAGCACCTAGATAGGTAAAGGAAATATTATTAGAGCTGTAGAGAGAGATAGGCCGTAATACAATAATGACTGGAGATTTAAACAACCCACTTTCAGCATTAGACAGATCTTTCAGTCAGAAAATCAACAAAGAAACATCAGACTTGATCTGCACTATAAAACAAATGGATCTAATAGATAATTACAGAATATTTCATCTAAGAGCTGAAGAATACACACACTCCTCCTCAGCACTTCCTCTCTTCCTCTTTCTCGAGAATGAGTCATTATCAAGGATAGATCATACATTATGTCAAGAAACAAGTCTTAATACATTCAAAAAAACTGAAATAATATCAAAGATCTTCTCTGACCACAATGGAATAAAAGTAGAAATGATTAACAAGAGGAATTCTGGACACTACGCAAACTACATGGAAATTAAACAAAATGCTCCTGATAGTGGGTCAATAAGGAAATTAAGAAGGAAATTGAAAGGTTTATTGAAACAAATTATAAAACACAATATACCAAACCAATGGATAGTATGGATAGCAAAGACAGTATTAAGAGGGAAGTTTAGAGCTATAAGTGCCTACATCAAAAAAAGAAAAAACTTCAAATAAA
>NW_012118410.1:1433426-1457481 GCF_000951035.1 Colobus angolensis palliatus
AAACCAATGGATAGTATGGATAGCAAAGACAGTATTATGATTGGAAAAAAAAAAAAAAAAGAAAGAAAGAAAGAAAAGAAAAAGCTTTAAATGAACAATCTAACAGTGCACCTTCAAGAACTAGAAAAGTGAGAGAAAAACCAAAGCCAATATTAGTAGAAGAAAACATGAAGATCAGAATAGAAATAAATCAAATGAAATGAAAAACAACAATATGAAAGATCAATGAAACAAGAAGTTATTTTTTGAAAAGTTAGCAAAGTAGAGAAACTTTTAGTCAAACTAACAAAAAAAGAGAGAAGATCCAAATAAATAAAATCAGAAATGAAAAAGGAGACATTACAACTAATATTGCAGAAATTCAAAGGATCATTACTGGCTACTATGAGCAACTATATGCCAACAAAATTTAAAAATCTAGAAGAAATAGACAAATCCATGGATACACAAAACCTACCAAGATTGAACCAGGAAGAAATCCAAAGCCTTACAGAATAATAACAAGTAATAAGATTGAAGCCATAATAAAAGGTCTCCCAGTAAATAAAAGCCAGGGACCTGTTTGCTTCCCTGCTGGTTTCTACCAAGTATTTAAAGAAAATCTAATACCTATCCTATTCAAACTATAACAAAAAGTAGAGGAGGAGAAAATACTTCCAAACTCATTCTATAAGGCTAATATTACCCTGATATCACAATCAGATAAAGATACACCAAAAAAGTATAACTACAGGCCATTATCTCTGATGAATATTGATGCAAAAATCCTCAATGAAATAGTAGCAAAACGAATTCAACAATATGTTAAAAAGATCACTCATCATGAACAAGAGGGATTTATCCCTGAGATGCATGGATGGTTCTACATATGCAAATTAATCAATGTGATACATCATATCAACAGAATAAAGGATAAAAACCATGTGATTATTTAAATTGATGCATAAACATCATTTGATAAAATCAACTTCTCTTCATGATAAAACTCCTTAAAACTGGGGAAGAAAGGAACATATCTCAACATCATAAAAGCCATGTATTACAGACCCACAGATAGTGCCCTACTGAATCGGGGAAAATTGCAAGCCTTTCCTCTAAGATGTGGAGCACAACAAGGATACTCACTATCAGCACTGCTTTTCAACATAGTACTGAAAGTATTCACTAGAGCAATCTGGCAAGAGAAAGATATAAAGGACATCCAAATTGGAAAGGGAGAAGTCAAATTGTCCTTGTTAGTAGATGATATTATCTTATATTTGAAAAAGACTAAAGACTCCACAAGAAAACTATAAGAATTTGTATACCAATTCAATAATGTTACAGGATACAAAATCAACATACAGAAATCAGTAGCATTTCTATATGTCAACAACAGTGAACAATGTTAAAAGGAAATAAAAAAGTCATCTCATTTACAAGAGCCACACTGATATGGTTTGGCTCTGTGTCCACCCCCATCCCCAAATCTCACATCAAATTTTAATCCCCAGTGTTGGAGAAGGGGTCTGGTGGGAGGCAATTGACTCATGGGAGTGTTTTCTAACAGTTTAGCATCATCCCCCCGAGTGCTGTCTCATGATAGAGTTTTCATGAGATCTGGTTGTTCAAAAGTATGTAGCACTTCCCCTTTCAGTTTCTCTCTTTCCTGCCAGCCATGTGAAGGTGTGCCTGCTTCCACTTCACCTTGTGCCATGATTGTACTTTTTCTGAGAAGCAGAAGCCTACACAACCCACAAAACCATGAGCATATTTAAACCTCTTTTCCTTATAAATTACCCAGTCTCAAGCAGCTCTTTATAGCAGTGGGAGAAATAGAAAAAAAAAATCCCAAAGTTTATATGGAACCACAAAAACCCAGAATAGCCAAAGCTATCCTAAGCAAAAAGAACAAAACTTGAGAAACCACATAACATTACCTGACTTCAAATTATACTACAGGACTATAGTAACCAAAACAGCACAGTACTGGCATAAAAACAGACACATAGGCCAATTCATCAGAATAGAGAATCCAGAAACAAATCCACACACCTACAGTAAACTCATTTTTGACAAAGGTACCCATAATATACCCTGCAAAAAGACAGTGTCTTTAATAAATGGTGTTGGGGAAACTGGATATTCATATGCAGAAGAATGAAACTAGACCCCTATCTCTCCCTATACACAAAAAATCAAACAAAGATCAATTAAAGACTTAATATAAGACCTAAATTATGAAAATGCAAGAAAACACTGGGGAAAATTTCCAGGACATTGATCTGGGCAAAAACTTCTTGAACAATACCCCACAAGCACAAGCAACCAAAGCACAAAAGAACAAATGGGATCACATCAAGTAAGAAATGTTCTTCACAGCAAAAGATACAATCAATAAAATGAAAAGACAACCCACAGAATGGAATTAAATATTTGCAAACTACTCATCCTGGAAGGAATTAATAACCAGAATATATAAAGAACTCAAATAACTCTATAGGAAAAAAAATCTGATAATACAATCAAACTATAGGCAAAAATTTGAATACATGTTTCTTAAAAGAAGACATACAAGTCTTCTTACATACAAGGCAAACAGGTGTAAGAAAAAGTGCTCAACATCATTGATCATCAGAGAAATGCATATCAAAACTACAATGAGTTATCATCTCACCCCAGTTAAAATGGTTTGTTTATATCCAGATGACAGGCAATAACAAATGCTGGAGAAGATGTGCAGAAAAGGGAACCCTTGTACACTGTTCATGGGGATGTAAATTAGTACAATCACTATGGAGAATAGTTTGGAGTTTCCTTAAAAAACTAAACATTGAGCTACCATCTGATCCAGCAATGCCACTGCTAAGTACACAACAGAAAGGAAATCAGTATGTTGAAGAGATACCTGCACTCTTATGTTTGTTGTAGCACTTTTTCTAATAGCTAGGATTTGGAAGCAACCTAAATGTTCATCAACAGGTGAATTAATAAAGAAAAGGTAATACATATATACAATGGAGTATGAATAATAATTCAGCCATAAAAACAATGAGATCCAGTCATTTGCAACAACATGGATGGAACTTGAGATTATTGTGTTAAGGAAAATAGGCCAGGCACAGAAACACAAACATCACATATTCCCATTTATCTGTGGGATCTAAAAATCAAATCAATTGAACTCATGAATATAGCAGAAGAATGGCTACCAAAGGATGGTACATCCCATGGGGAATGGGAAGGAGGTGGAGATGGTTAATGGGTACAAAAGAAATAGAATGTATTAAAGCTACTGTTTGATAGCACCATAGGGTAACTATAGTCACTAATAACTGGATTGTACATTTTAAAATACTGTAAAATTGTAATTGGATTGTTTATAACTCAAAGGACAAATGCTTCAGGGGAGGAATACTCCATTCTCCAAGATGTACTCATTCTATGTTATATGCTTGTAAAAATATCATGTACTTCATAAATATATATACACCTACTACGTACCCATAAAAATTAAAATAAAGAGTAGAAAGAACTGTGGGAGAGTCAGCTGTAAGAGAAAGGAGCTAGTTCCACTGGCCTGTGTCCCTATAGCACTTCAGATCCTCCTTGAGAGTTTGGGCAACAATAGAATCTAATTACTGATCTGTTTTTTCCCCAGCTACACTATGAGTTCCTCAAAAGAAGAGGCCATGTTTATTTCCTTTGCATTCACAGTGCTAGCACAGTTCTTGGCACATATTAATTACTCAACAATGTATGTGAAAGAATGGAAAGCAATAATATAGAATATGAGAGAAAGAAAAAATGGAAATGAAGAATTCAATTGTAATAAAAGAAAGATATAGAACTACACAAACATATCATACAATGTAGGACTACATTGTAATTTATCACAGACAAAATATAATAAAATGATAAGAACATAAAGTGATCAAAAAGTTGACATATATTAAGTCAAACTGTGTGCTAGGCACTCTATATAGAATTACACGAATCTTGGCAACTACTCCACAGGGTGCAGTTAATTATGTACATTTTGTAAATGAGGGGATGTGTGTAGATAGACTGAATACCTTGCACAAACCTCAGACAAGTTATTTCCAAGAATTAGGCTCTTCCCAGTATCACAATGGCTGCCAGCATGATGACAGATTATGATGAGAGCCAAAATTGCATCTCAGGGTTTGGCATATATATATTCAATTAATCAACTTTTTTTAGTGACCCACTGTGGTCGACAAGGTGTTATGCATGTCAATAAAGAAATGGAAAGACCTGATATTTGAAGTTAAAGAACTCAAAAATCTTATACAACGGATTAAGTATATCTCTAGAAGGGGAAACAAAATGTCAATGAATAGACATTTATTCAATTATTCATTAATTCCTTCACTCACCATTTATTCATTTTCTCATCCAAAATTCTATTTGAGTGCCTACAATGCATCAGGCACTATGTCAAGGTTAGAAATAATCAGTGAACAAAGCAGATAATATCACTACCTATGAGGAGCTGTCATTCGGGAAAAAGGCTATGGAAAAAGCTAAATCAAGAAAGAGAAATAGGGTACAGAGCAGAAACGGAGGTGAAGAAAGAAAAGGGCCTAGGGAACAAACTTAAAGAGACCTTTCCTTCAGTTATATGCAAGTCTTCACTTAAACTTGCACAACATCAAGAGAGGCTGCATCCTTAAAAGGGCAAGAGTAGCTATACTCATATCAGATGAAACAGACTTCAAGTCAAAACTGTAAAGAGAGACAAATGTTATATATCTCTTTATTTTATAATGACAAATGGATCAATTCAACAAGAGGATATACCAGTTATAAATATCTACGCACCCAACATCAGAGTACCCAAATATACAAAGCAAACATTCTTAGACATAAAGAGAGAGATAGACGGCTATACTATAATAGTTGGAGACTTTGACACTCCATTTTTAGCAATGGACCAATCATTCAGACAGAAAATCAATAAGGAAACATTGGAGTTGAATTACATTTTAGACCAAATGGACCTAACTGACATTTACAGAACACCCTATCTAACTGCTACAGAGTGCATATTCTTCTCATGAGCAGTTCATGTAACATTCTTTAGGATAGATCATACATTGGGTGACAAAATAAGACCCCAAAATTCAAAAAAAATCAAAATTATATCATATATCTTTTCAGATCACAATAGAATAAAACTAGAAATCAATAACAAGAGTAATTTTGGAAATTGTAAAAATACAGGGAAAATAAATGACATGCTTCTGAATGACCAATGGGTCCATGAATAAATTAAGAAGAAAATTAAAAAATTGAGAAACAAATAAAAGTGGAAACACAAGATACCAAAACCTACAGTACATAGCAAAAGCAGCAATGAAAAGGAAGTATACAGCAATAAATACCTATATCAAAAAGATAGAAAAATTTCAAATAAACAACCTCATAATGCACCTAAAAAAACCAGAAAAGCAAAAATAAACCAAACCCCAAATTAATAGAAGAAAATAAATAGTAAATATCAAAGTAGAAATATAAAACAAAAAAATACAAAAGATAAAAAATTAGTTTTATGAAAAGATAAACAAAATAGGCACATCTTTAAATAGACAAGCTAAGAAAAAAAAGAGAGAAGATCTAAGTAAATAAAATCAGAGATGAAAAAAGATGGCATTACCATTGATATCATATAAACACAGAGGACCATTGTGAACAACTATATGCCAACAGATTGGGAAATCTAGAGTAAATAATGTCCTGAATACATATAACCTACTGAGATTGAACCATAAAGAAACAGAAAGCCTGAACACACCAATAATGGGTAAAAAGATTGAGTCAGTAATAAAAATCTCTTAACAAAGAAAAGTCCTGAATCAGATGAATTTACTGCTGAATTCCACTGGACTTTTAAAGAAGACCAGTACCAATTATTCTCAAACTATTCCAAAAAATTGAAGGGAAGTGAATTCTTCCAAACTCATTCTACAAAGCCATCATTATCCTGATACAAAACCAGACAAGAACACAACAAAAAAGAAAGCTACAAGTCAATATCCCTGATAAACATAAATGCAAAAATCCTCAACAAAATACTGGCAAACCAAATTCCAAGGTACATCAAAAAGATTTTTAACTACAATCCACTGGGATTTATCTCAGGCATTCAAGGATGGTTTAATACCACATCAACAGAATGAAGAACAAAAACGGTACGATCATTTCAATAGATGCAGAAAAAGAATTTGATAAAATTCAACATCCCTTAATAATAAAAATTCTCAACAAATTAGTTATATAAGAAATATCCATCAACATAATAAGGCCATATATGACAAACCCCCAGCTGACATTTTACTGAACAGGGAAAAATTGAAATCCTTTTGTTCTCAGATATGGAATAAGGTAATGTTGCCCACTTTCACTATTTTTATTCAATATGGTACTGGAAGTTCTAGCCAGAGAAATTAGGCAAGAGAAAGCAATAAAAGGCATCCAAATGGGAAAGGAAGAAGTCAAATTGAACTTGTTTTCAGATGGCAAAATAATCTATTTAGAAAAATCTAAAGAGTCTACCCATCCCCCACCAAAAAAAAAACTGTAGAAACTGATAAATGAATCCAGGACATTTGCAGGATGCAATATCAACATACAAATATTATTGGTATGTCTATATGCCAATAGTGAACAATCTGAAGAAGAAATAAAAAAGCATTTTTCATTTAAAGTAGCTACCAAAAAATACCTATAAATAAATTTAACCAAAGAGATTTTTACACTGAAAAGTATAACACACTAATGAAAGCAATTGAACAGGACACAGAACAATAAAAAGATATTCCATGTTAATGCTTGGAAGAAATAAGATAGTTAAATGTCTATACTACTCAAAGTGATCTACAGATTAAATGCAATCCTTATAAAAATACCAATAGTAATCTTCACAGAAGACACATGTATTCATGTATTCATCATAGCACTCTTCACAATAGCAAAAAATAGAATCAAGCTAGATGCCCATCAATGGTGGACTGGATAAAGAAAAATGAAGTACATATACATCATAAAATATTACACAGCCATGTCTTTGCAGCAACATAGATGTAGACCATCATCCTAAGCAAACTAATTCAGGAATGGAAAACTTGCAAACACTGCAGGTTCTCATTTATAAGCAGGAGCTACACACTCGGTAAACATGGATATGAAGATGGCAACAGACACTGGGGACTACTACTATGAGGGCCATGGGTTGAGAAACTTCCTGTCTGATACTAGCTCTCTAACTGGGTGATTGGATCATCCCCACACCAAACCTCAGTGGCATGCAATTTATCCACGTAAAAACTTTGTACCCTCTGGGAAGTTAAAATAATAAAAATAGAATAAAAAATTCTAAAATTCTCATGGAACCACAGAAGAATTCAAATAACCCAACAATCTTGAGCAAAAGAACAAAGCTGGAGGCATCACACTATCTGACTTCAAAATGTGCTACACAGGTAGTTAATTAAAGCAGCATGATTCTGGCATAAAAACAGACACATAGGCCAGTGGAACAGAAGATAGAGTCCAGAAATGAGCTCACATATTTACAACCATCTTATTTTCTACAAAGACTCCAAGAAAATACACTGGGGGAAGGACAGTCTCTAATAAATGGTGCTAAGAAAATATGGATATTCACATGCAGAAGAAAAAAAAACTAAACGCCTATTTCTCACTATATACAAAAGTAAATTCAAAATGGATAAGAGACTTAAATGTCAGAGCTGAAACTATGAAACTACTAGAGAAAAATATTGGGCAAACATTTCAAGACGTTGGTCTGGGCAAAGATTTTCTGGATGAGACCTCAAAAGCACAGGCGACAAAAGCAAAAATAGACAAATGAGATTATATCAAGCTAAAATCTCCTTCACAGCAAAGGAAACAAACAATTAACACAGTGAAGAGACAACCTACAGAATGGGCAAAAATATTTGCAAACTATCCATCCAACAACAGATTAATAACCAGAATGTGTAAATAACTCAAACAACTCAAGGGCAAGAAAACAAATAACCTGATTTTTAAAATGGGAATAAAACCTAAATAGACACATCTCAAAAGAAGGCATACAAATGGCTAATAGGTATATGAAATCCTGTTACGTGCAGAAACATGAATGAGCCTGGAGGACATAGTGTTAAATAAGCAAAGCACAGAAAGAAATATATCGCAAGTTCTTACTCATATGTGGGAGTTTTAAAAGTTGGTTTCATGGAGGTAGAAAATAGAATGCTGATTACCTGAGGCTGGGAAGGGGAAGGAGAGGGGTGAATAAAGAGACACTGGTTAATGCGTATCAAAATACAGTTAGATAGAACAAATAAATGTTAGTGTTTGATAGCACAACAGGGGGACTGTAGTTAACAATAATTTCTTGTATATTTAAAAATGGCTAGAAGAGAACATTTGGAATGTTCCCAACACAAAGAAATGATAAATATTTGAGGTGGTGGATATCCCACTGACCCAGACTTGATCATTACACATTGTATGCATGTATTAAAATATCATGTGTACCCCATAAACATGTACCATTATTATGTGTCAATAAAAAGGCCTATGCAGAGCACATATATTCCGTCATTCATTGACTCTTTCATCCATTCATTCATTTATTTGAAATATGCATTTGATTGCCTAGCCTACATACAACGTGTCAGGCACTGTATCAAGGCCGGAAATAATCAGTGAACAAAACAGATAATATCCCCACCTTTAAGGAGCTGTCATTCTAGAAAAAAAGGCTTTGGAAAAACTGAAGCAAGAAAGAGGAATAGGTCATAGGGAAGAAACCAAGATGAGGCAAGGAAAATGTCTAGGGACCAAATTTAAAGAGACTTTCTCCCTCAGGGACATGCGAGTCCTCACCCAGCTTGCAGGACCTTGAGAGTGACCGCCTTCTTGAAGTCTGTACCATAGGTGCCTGCCTTTCTCTGGTCCTCATCCTGATAGGAAGACACCTGAAATACGGGGTTGCCTTTTTGTATATGGTGGTCAGGTAAGGTCCTACTAAGATGTTGCCATTTGAGCAAAATCTTGAGGGAAGGAAAGGGCGTAGCTGTCTGGTGAGAGAGTGCTCTAGGCAGAGGGGACAGCTAGAGTAAGGCTAGGTAAGGTGCGTACTCTCCATACTCATACTTGTGCCATCCTCTGCTACTTTCCTGTGTGTACATTATACTTCAATAAATGCCTACTTAAAAAATTAAATGTGCCCCACTTTTGTCACTGCCACCAAAGACATGTCAGCCTTGCTGTGTCTCCTGTTCTGCCCAATAGCCCATGATTCGCAGCGTTTCTCCATGGGGATCTGTCCCTGAAAATGATGAAGGGGCTGGATCTCAGGTAATAACAGAAAAGTTCAGTGAGCAAGAGAACAGCACAGATATAGGTCAGAGCGGGAGTGATGAAGGTATAGGCATTACTCAGAGTGGTTGTGGATAAATTAATGATACTTCCATGGAATTTTTCACATTGATCTGTGTTTGTGAAGTTTCCCCTCCTTCAGAGATACTATAGTAATTTCATTTTTTTTTTTTACATTCACAATAAGACCTTAAAGACAATGTTTGTGCTTCGATTCCTTTTCAAAATTTTAGTAGCACAGGCAGATCTCATCATTACGTAATTATAGAGTTCTCAGGTACGTGATTTTTTGATATGCCTGTGGGCAATTTGTACTCAGAACTTGCCATTTTGCAGTAGAATTGAGAAGATATTACACAGTGGAGGAACTGAACCATTGTTTTACTGGATGCCAAAATGGTTACATTAACTATATGATTTAGATGGTTAGCTTGTTTTGATTCACAAAGAGGGAAAAAGCTGGGGTGGATGTGACAGATATGGCTGAAGATGTTATTGTTAACTTTCTTAGCTGGTTTGACGACTATATGATAATGATATTTATACCTTTTAAATGGTTCTGAAAAAAATAGAAGAGGGAGAAAGAGAGACAGTGAGAGAGGCATGACATGCTAAAAGATTTATAATTCTTGAATGAGATTGGTGGATATGTGAGTAATCATTGTACTAATCTTTAATATTTTCTTTTATGTTTCCAAATGAGAACAAAAGATAGGTATTCATTAACTTGGTCAAAATTATAAGACACAGCTGAACAAGAATAAAAATACTCATTACAGATGGGAAAGTGTTCAAAGATAATCCACGTTAGGAGGCATGAAATGGTTAAAGAAAAAGGAATAATCTCATTAAGCTATTGCCAGCTGGGGCTGGCTGGACTGGGTCATGGGGAAAGGGTAATGAGACGCCAGTGCCAATCAGATAGTAATCAGATAGTGATGATTGTTTGAAGAATAGGATAATTTACTTGAGGTAGATTTCGGTCTAAACAATTCTCTTTCTATCACATTCAAGACAAAATTCCTCCTCACACTGTCTGGAGGAAAGCAAATGCATACAACCAATTTTGAAGCACATGCACTGGAGGAGAAAGAAACTATTTCTATATTCTATGGTGTAGCCTCTAAAAACAAAAATAAATAGCTAGAGGTGAAAGGAAATACAGCCACAATGTGACACACTTTGAACTCTGAACTTGGAGCAATTGCAGATGGAAAAATTGAGTATAAAATCATCAACCCAGCATTATTTACAATGTGACCTAGAAGTAAATCAGCAGATGAGCTACTTGCATTCAATGTGGGAGTAGGAAAGGTGGAAGCGGATGCGTTGTCTATCCTCTTCTCAACACCATTTTCCTCTGCCTTTTCAGGCTCCCGTTCCCTCAACCTTCCAACCACTGCCAGCGAGATCAGAGGGGCAATATCTTTCGAGTGGTAGCTCTTATCAGGAAATGGTGTTATAGGTTTTTTTATCTTATATTTTGACAAACATGTTGCAATGTTTCCATCACTGCAAAGTAAGTGGAATCATAAGGCTTTTCAAAGTTCATCTAGCTGATTTCCATAGAATACTAGTTCCATCTATCACATTATTAAAGTTGTTTTCCTCCCTGAGGACATCATCTGTTTAAATAGCTGAGAACACATCTATTTCATGTAGCTGTTTCTGTACAGAGCAACAGGAAGAACTGATTACACATAGTAGAAATATATTAATAGTACACCCACACATATGTGTACATACATACACATACATAGACACATATACACAGATTTTATATTAAGTTCTAGAGTATCAACTTTCACCTCATCACATTCCTTTTCTTATTATCAGGAAAAGTAGGGTTGTACTAATTGCTTGTCTATCGTGGTAAAGAATGGGAGCATGGGTATCCAAGCTTCCAGATAAACAGCATCTTTTACCCAGTAATGTGGAAGCTAGGCTAACTAAGCAACTGTAAATATAGAGAGCTCTTTGAATAGCAGAAAAATGTACAGAGGAAGAGGGAAATGATGTTAAGATAAGGGAGCTAAGGAAGAATCTTAGGTTGCTGATAATGACAAATGCTCTGGAATCTGAGACTCTAATCCCAGTCTCTGCAGAGTCTTGAAGAGACATGACCGAACACAATTTGGCTACTTTTTAATCAATGGCCTGTGTTGAAAGGTGTCAATCTGAAAATTAATATGAGCAATTTTATTTTTTTAAAGAAGGATATTATTAGAAATTATAAGTTTTCTCCCTTGGCGATTTCTCTCAAGTAGCTGTATCTAATAACAGGAAAAGCCAGACACGAACTCCTGTAGTAGCATTATTTAATAATGCTCACGGCACAAACCTAGGCACATTTAACGTTCCAATTCCAGCCAAATATAAATGGTTTCTTAGTGGACCTCTCTTACTTCCATCCATTTTTAAGAGTATGTTAGGTCGTAATGAGAATGATCATGTTCCCTTTGCTTTGATTCTCAGTGAATCTGCTCTTTGGCCTCTTTGCTCATCCGTGGGAAAAATCAGTCATATAAGAAGCTAAAATTGAGCAAGGAGCATGCTAGAGGTTTAAATTAAGCAGGCTTCTTTTGCTAGGGCTACATTTCTAACGCCTTTTAAAATGAACATTTTATTTCTCTAGTAGATAATTCCAAGAAATCAGACGAAATGTCTTATCTGGTAAATGAAAACAGTTAATTCTGAAGTCTACAATGTGTAAGATATGTGGACTTTGTTCCATATAAATAAGGTGCCACTTTACTATACAACAGCAGGGCATGTGTAAATGAGGAGAAACATTTATGATGTATGCCACATTGACCTAATATCTCCAGAATTCTGTCATGATTGGCTGGGTGATGTTAGGAAGAGGTAAGATTATCTCTATTCTCTTACCCCAACCTCCCAACCCAAAACCAACATCTTGGAGAAAAGAATTCAAATATAAACTTAAGAGAAAAAGAAAGCAGAAGAGAGCAGGGAGGGGAGAGGGGGGAGAAAGAACAGGAGGCCAGTGAAATCAATCTTCAGTATCCTTGCCCTCACTTCCCTGTCAATGTCTCAGTCTCTATTAACCCTGCCAGCCTCCTTCAGAAATATTGCTTCCTGAATTCTGGATTCTGCTCCCTCGGAATTTTAAAAGTGGATCATTACTTATGATTTTATTGTGAGCTATTGAAAAAAATTAGGCATAGAAGTTGAAATATGCGTTTGTAGGAAATGTGCCAGTTCATATAATGAAAGATAGTTGAACAACATGTGTCCGTGGGATGATAACAGCTTTGAGTTGGCTCCAAGCCCAGCTTTGGCAATTTCTAGCTGAGAGCTTAGGGGCAAGTGACTCAATCCCTCTGGGTCTCAGATTCCCTCATCTATAAAATGGGGGGATGAAAATACCTGCTTTCAAAAAGGGTCGTTTTAAGGAGTAATTGAAATGATGTCTGTAAAGCATCTATTGTACTTGCTTAAGAACATACTTGATCAATGTTAGTCCCTGATGTTGATTACCTCCCTGCTCCTTTCCAACACTTTCTTTTCCTTTACCTTTCCTCCCCTTTCTGCCCCTTTCCTGTCCTTCACTACAGCAAGGAAAACAGCAGTGGGTTCTGTATGTGAGATCAACACACACACCAGGTCCCTGATGTTTGCCTGCACAACACTGTTCAGATTTTATCTGTCGCCCCATACTCTCTTTGGCTGCACTTGTGTCTTGGACCCTTGGCTATCAACACTCGGAGAGTTCTAGACATTGCTGTTATGTCTGCTACTGCAGTCTCGACCACTGCTCCTTCATCTCTGTCATCTCTAGTTGTCTCTCCCTCCCTTTGAGTAGGCTCTGGGCTCCAGAACTGTCCCTGTTGGACTCACCGTAGCAGGACCCAGGCCAGACCATAGGAGACCCACCTAGGCTCTCACTCCTCACATTGCTTCCAGAATCTGAAGAAGCGCTGTTACAGGGGCTGGGCTCTGGCTTCCTCAGCAGCTGCCTGACGGGATCTGGTGATGTAACTTCCTGTGAGCATAAACCTTGGCCACACGAAGCAGAAAAGAGGATGAAGTGAACACATTCATTCCTCTCCCATCCTTCCTCCAATAGTCTGAATAGCCTATCCAGAGACCTCTTGAGGCAACGTGATTAGTTATGTGTGGTGAAGCAATCTCCTCCTCAATAACGTGTCACCTTGTTTTGTTTTGCTTTCCCCCATCCTTCCATATCTCACTTCCCTTTCCCCTTCATTCTTGTTTCTCTAGGATTGAATCTTCCATGAATGTATTAGCAATTAAGCCTTGCATAGTTAGTAGGGTTCAAGGGAACCTGAGCTAAGATACTTGTGAACTACATTTTCCAGGATCTCTTGCCAGTTGTCTTCTGGATGGATTTGGTAAAGTAAGAGGAACTAATGGGAGGCAAAAGAGAAGGAGAAGAGAAAAGTCAGGGTGCCCTCACTCTCCCACTTCAGAGACAGCTCAGAGGTAGTAGCTATGAGGTTTCCCTGGGTCCTTCTAGCTCTGGAGTGGGAGTAGACACTGCTGTTGGTCACCTTTGAGTTGCCTCAGTACCCCATTTTACTTTGGCAACCATTTTCTTCTGTTAAATTTCCCCTTGTAAACCATCTGGCGTGGGCTCTTTATTTCTTGACAGGACTCTAAGGTTACACACAACAATAAAAAGTATTATTTTATCTACCTGTGTTTGTGGTACGACTGTGATATTATCTTTATAAGATACATTTGTAATTGTAAAAATCAATAACACAAGAAAACTGGGTTTTTGACAAATTCAAAGGAAATGATCATAAGAAAGTTCTATGGGTTATCAGAAAAGACATCAAATTATTATTTTGGCCGTTTAAATGGCTTCCCAGTTAATACAAACGTATGTCCTACAATCACCTTGTAAGCTGCCCGTTTCTCTTATATCTTGACAGTGGCTACTGATCTGACTGTATGCATCCTGGGCCTGGTAGGTGGCAAATTAGTGATGTTAGAATGTGCATAATATTATTTGGTAAATGGGATTCAAATTTTATTTGTTTCCATACCTCCCAAGGTGCTTATGAGAAACAAAACAGACATCCCCCCTTACCTCCACTCCATGTTAGTATTGAGAACACACACATTTTCTTTCTGCAGTGTATACAACTTTCTAAAATTGGCCCCCAGGTGCTTTGCATTTATAGTGAATGCTCTGTAATGGCTCAGCAACAACTTCTGGGATTTCCTTCGATAACACGCATGGGCATAGTGTAAACATGATGGCAGAAATACTTCAGTGTCTAGGTGCAGGGACATATGTGGACAGGCTTGCCCCTGAATTGGGGAAAACAAAGGCCTCTCCTCTGGAAGGTGTAAAGGGGAGCACACGTGGTATGTGAGCACCCATTCACGGCCATCTGGCAGTCAGAGTAACAGTAAGGAATTGTGAAAGGGAGCTTGAAAGGACAGCAAATCCTTGCAACAATTTGTTTTTTCCTCGCCAGGTTTTATTTTTTCCATACAACCTGCAAAACTGAAGTTTGTAGTTCCAAAAACTCTTTCCCAGCCATTGTCTGCATAATAACCTCAATGCTACACCCACACTGGAGAGACAGCCTGAGCCAACATGTGGCATCCTTTGGGTGGCAGAAGTGCATGTGCTCAGGGCTTCTGTCCTCTCCCCACCTATGACTTCAGTCCACAGATATCCTGTTTTTTCCCACTATCTAGAAAAGATGATGCAACCAGAATGCCTTGGTCTGGAATCTCATGATAACAGGCAAGGAGAAATTTGGGGCCTCTGGATTTCAGAGAACATACCTTATATCATCAGCAGCCTCATGTGGAAATATTCCACCTAGACAAGAATCAACCCATACATACTACTTTTATACATTCTTAGACTATTGAAATACTTCTGCACTGCTTGGAAGCTAGCAGTGTCTCCATATCTCCTGAATCCCCCACATGACCCCAGCCATGTAGGACACATTGGCCAAATCTTCCCATAATCCACCAATTCAAAGATTTACCATAGCCATGGCATGAGGCCTCCAATACCATGTCACAGCATGAGAATGGAGTCTATGCTGATTGACTGGTTGTCATAACAACTATTAAATAATTTAATATAACTTCTGCAGAGAAGGTACAAGATACTTAAAACTAGCATGATTCATCTCAGAAGTTTGTTTCTTTGTCCAAGTGACTAGAGTGACTGAGAATTTGAGTCCACCAGGATAGCTCTTCTCAGCTGCCAAAAGATGTTACAGGTTGCAGATGGTGCATTTTCTTTAGTCAGTTGAGATAAAGCATGTCCAGCCTCTGTCTAAACTTAGCATTATATGACGAGATTCTTGCCCTGGGGACCCTTCCGTGAACTTATCAGAGAATCTCTCCTGCATGCGTGGTTTTGCAGCTCCCAAGCAAAGAATGGCATGGCGGCAAGTCAGCATGGTGGAAGCCAGAGCCTCATGCCTGATCTACCCCAGCTCCAGCTGTGCTGTGAGACATTTACGTGACAGCCTGTCTGTGCCTCAAGATGAATCACAGAAAATTAGGGATGCGAAAGACCTATTAGGTCATCTAATCCATATCCTGCCATTCACAATCCCTCCCCTATGCTCCATTTCCTAGTGCATCACCCAGTTTGGTTTTAAATAGCCTGGGATATGGAAAGTGTTGCCTCCATGCTTTCTCCATCAAGAAGCCTCTTTAGCGCACCCAGCTGAGGATTTGATGCTTGATTATTGTCATTTTCTATATATAGTGATGTCATAGTTATTCACTTGCCCCACTCCACCCTCCAAATAGCTCCTGAAAATAGTGAGAAAGTGGGAACAGTCTCTTTTATCGAAAAAAAAAAAAATGCCAGTCTCGGAAGAAACAAAGTACTTGGTAGAGAAACGGAAAATGATAACCAGTCTGTGTTACCTTATTTCAACTTCTGGTATTTTAGTTATTTGCTTATTTAGCATTGTTCAGCTTCTGCTTTCTTTAACAATAGCTAGAAGTATGACTAAGCACTATTATTGGCTTTGGTTTTCACATTTACTTCTGTTTTTGATTTTTAAAATTTGATTACTCATCCGTTTCCTGCCTAGATTGTATTGAAGATTCCAGCCCATCATTGTGATTCAAGTTAAGACTATGCAAATATTCTAAGAGTTTACCCACTCTGTTTCCTAATCTTTGTCTTTCTAGTTTTACCGAAACTCAAGAGCCAAAACTGTAAGTGTGGTACACCCCTTCTTGACAGTCATGTTTTTAAAATCGTCTGTGTTGTTCTTTACGAATGTCCAGGCAGCCGACCTCCTCACAGATAGCATGCAAGAATGCATTTGTGGCTTACCTTAATCTGGCCTTTTAAGCAAGGCTCACTGCACACAGACCGCACCATTCCACTCTTGTTCATCTGGATTTTGTAATCATCAATGTTCAGCACTCCTTCATGCCAGGTTCCAACGTGAACATAGTCATAGCGATTAGCTTCAGTGTACTGCAGATTCATGATGTCATACCTGCAAGGAGCAAAACATGCATGTCTTAGAGAATACAGACATAATGTAGAAAACAAAGAAAGTTGGGAAGTAGATAATAATGGAAATAAGAGAACAGCTAGAATCATCTTACATCAGCTACTGCCAATATTTTAGTTTATTTCTTATGTTTCCTCTGATTATCTCAAATACGTATATTCCATTCTTCAATCTCTGTGTATCATCCATAATCACTAAAAAATAAATTACTCTTGTACTTTTCTCTCTGCTTATCCTCCAAAAAATAATGTTATGTTTGCTAAGTTGATCATGTCCTTCAAATTATTGTTTACTAAGTTATTCTTTGAGTAAGTATCAATAAGAACATTAATTTTTTTATTTGATTACTTTAATCCAAATTTCTTTTTCACATTCAATTGTCATTTTCATTACACTGTATTAAAAGGGGTGAGTTTTATCAAGCCTGGAACCTTTTTTAAGGTGCTAATAGAGCAAGAAATCTGAGAAAGGCATCTTTAATTAATAAGGATATTGAGGATTTAATGTCTTGTGCACTGACATTTAAACTAATCTCTTCCCTGATTAGGATAAATATTTTTGAAACCAAATAACTGGTATCAGTTATTGCAGTTATTTGAAATGCCGGAACACTACACAATGGCAAAACTGACGCTTAGAACTCTTCACTATAGTAATCATTTCACTATATACATACAGTATATCAAAACATCATGTTGTACAGCACACACCATGTATGTATATGATATAGGACATTCTCCGATGCAATCTAAAGAACACAAGATCTAACATCGGAATGTACAAGCTGGTCTCTTTTCTAACATTTTAACAGTAGATTATACTACTTAGGAATGCCACTAAACTCTTTAAGCCTCATGTGATTCTTGTGGAGATTTATTAAGATAGGCATGTAAAAAAGTGCTTTATAATCTGGACAAATGCACTTGTCCTATGGTCAAAATGCTTATGTTCACCCCCTTCCATTCATATGCTGAAAATCCTAACCCCCAAGGTGATGGTATTAGGAGGGGCCTTCAGGAGGTGAGGTGATGCAGCCATGAGGACAAAGTCCTCATGGATGAGATTAGTAAAAGCAGCCTTAAAAAGCTTTCTTGCCCCTTCCACCACACAAGGAAACAATTAGAAGGCGCCATCTGGGAACCAGAAAGCAGGCCCTCGCTAGCCACCAAATCTGTTGGTGCCTTGTTCTTGGGCTTTCCAGCCTCCAGGACTGTGAGCAATACATTCCTGTTATTTGTGAACCATACAGTTCATGATATTTTGCTATAGCATCCCAAATGAAGAAAGACAATCTATAAGGCAATAGCATGATTTCATTCCTATTTCTATTACTATTCATGTCCTAAAATACTCTGGTTATTTTCATTACTATATGAATACTGGAGAACAACTTTGTACTGGCATAACCATTTATGTCTCAGTCATGGGAACTCCAGCATTCTTACATCTCCTTTCCATGTTGCTGTTCACTCTGTAATCAATGCTGCAGTTTCCCAAACCTGCATGCTTGGTTGCTCCTTACTAGTTTTGCAAAGTGGGTTTCTTTTCCGCAGTACCTATGCAAAGTGCTCATCCTCCTGGAGTAGAAGATGAATCATGAACTCTTGCTCTTTGTGCTTGACTGAAGGAAATGGCAATAAATCAACACATATTCTTCTTCATCAGCTCTCTTCATCCCTCTCCCATCTCACACACTCCTGCCTAATCCCTCCTGCAATTATTTCTCTCTAAACTGACTCATGCTCACAATCCCTCTCAGCCTACCACTTCAGGAGGCTACAGCCAATCAAACTAAGTTGGCATCTGAAACCTATTGGCTGTATCTAGCCTAGACTTATTATTATTATTATTATTTTATCTAGACAAGGAATGTCAGTTGATTGGTTTTTCTGCCTGTTCTTAATTTGCAAATGCATTCTGTCACCCAAAGGGTAGCTAATGGCTTCTCCACCTCCAGATTCTTGCAATTTCTACAAATAGTTGTCCCCTAAAAGAAAAGGGTACTCTGGGAAAGTAAAAAAAAGCTCTCCTTTGCCAGGTAAACAAAATGCACTTAGAATGAGAAGAGAGAATGGTACTCCCAGAGCACATTTTTCATCTCTTTGCTGTGTGGACTTTTGACTAATACAGAGTTATTATCCCTCAGTTGCTAGACATACCAGAAAGTTCTTCAGAGTATCTTTCTGAGTGATATCCAAGTGAGAATTAACTGTAGGCTGCTGGCTCACACTCATCCTGTTGATCAATGACACTAATCTACACCTCTGATATCTTTCCATTTTAAATTCATTAGAGCTATAGAACCTCTTGTACTGTTGTGAGTGCTTGATGTGAGTAATTTCCATTTTCATTTCCAGGAATTTTTGTGTTTTATTTCAGATTACATTATTACAGCTTCTCACATACTCACAAAGAAGGCTTTGCTACAATGCTGGCTCTAGAATGTCTTTTTCCTTTAAATCAGTTTCCAAAGACTTTATTTTAGCTTCCTCATTTGCTTTTTCATAACAGAAATCAGCTCACACTTCATTAGCATTTAGAAACAAAAAAAATTCACAATATTTTGGTATAAAACACATTTTTAAAAAAAGTCCCAAAAGCTAGGAAAAAAAACTATTGAAAAATGTCAAGGGAAAATTACCGACTTCTTTTTAAAAAGCCTTCCTCATACTGCGTGTGTTACTGAACACTGCCTTTTCTTTTGACCCCAGGGTTCCTTCCAGGCATGTTGGTCTTTATTTTGGAATTTTTTATGCTATAAATTACATATTCACAACATCCTCTCAATGCATTCAGTTTACATTGTGTGATGATTAACTGAAGTAATAAGCGGGACCAAAAGCATGAACACTGGTATGACAGGAGGAGGACGTACAGGGAGATTTTCGAAACAGAAATTGAAAACGGATTATGCTAACCAATTGCAAGCAAAAGGATATGATCCCTAAGAAAAGACCCAGGGGAAAGCTTAAGTAAGATCTGAATATTTAATTAAAGATGGAGAAGAAACAAGCTAAAATTATGCACCTACATTTTAGATAACTTGTAAAGAGACAGGAGTAAACTTGAATTTATGAAGTATCAAAAATGCATCTGGCCTTGTGCTAGGCACATTGCATGCTATCTTTGGGAATCACTGAAGGAAGGTTTACATTCTAATTCTGAGCCCTTATTGAGCCTAGTGTCCAGTGGAACACAGGATGAAAGAGGATTTACAGATGCTGGTAGTCAATGTTCTGAATCTCAGACCCACTTGTTGCTCCTGGTACCATTTCCTTGAAGCTTTTCACATGCCCAGTTCCTGAATTATTCCATCTACCCCACTTGCATTCCAGTCAAAACCTGCTCCCACCTAACTAGCAGCTTGGAAGAAATCTGAAAAATTGATCATTTTAATTGCTGACAATGACTGATATCATTTATCCTTCCTAGAGCTGTCAGATTTTAACAGGGAGAATCCAGTTAGCTCTCACAAGGTACTCCCTAAGTGCAGGACTTCAAGCTGACAATAAAGAGATACATGGAGGCTTATTTAGGGTCAAACAGTCCCTTACAGTACTTCTGAAATGACATTAAGAAGGTTGCCAAGGTCGGGCATAGTGGCTTACACATGTAATCCCAGCACTTTGGGAGGCCAAGGTAGATGGATCACTTGAGGTCAGAAGTTCAAGATCGGCCTGGCCAACATGGTGAAACCCCATCTCTACCAAAAATACAAAAAAATTAACCAGGCATGGTAGCACACACCTGTAGTCATAGCTACTTGGGAGGCTGAGGCAGCGGAATCCCTTGAACCCGGGGGGCAGAAATTGCAGTGAGCCGAGATTGCACCACTGCACTCCAGCCTGGGCAACAGAGTGAGACTCTTTCTCAAAACACAAAAAGAAGATTGCCAGCCATGTTGCTAATTTTAGGATCTGCTAAAAGGCAGTGTGATGTTGCCTGATTAGAAGCCTCAGAGTGAGAGCACTTGCCTCCACAGCTTGCAATCTGTGGACATTAGGTGAGTTCCTTAGTTTCTCTGATATCCAGTTTTATTATCTTTAAAACAAAGACAATGATCCACCTACAGCAATGGAGATGACATGATTTGATGTTCCACTTGAACACAGCATATGCTTTTCTAAAAAGCTCTAAGTCTGGGACGTCATACACTGAAAGGTTACAGGGCCTATAAGGCCCTGGGCTTGCTGAGTGGCAGCCAAACTGAGGGCCTTTTTCCTTCCTCCTGAAGGTGTTAATTCTTCTGCCATTCTGATTATGCCTTTCCTAGGAAATTGCGTATGAATGAACACAACTATTCTTGATACTAACAAAATTTCCTATGTACCAATTATGCTTGAGCTAACTGGTAGTATCAAAACAAGTATTGCAGAGCAGACTGTATGTAAAATGGCTTGGAGAGGATTTTATGCATATACCTTAGTTTACTTTTTAATCTGCTTTTTGTTTGATTAATTCTTTAAAAGCCATAGGGACTCAATTCCAAAAAGAAAGTTGTTTCCATTCTTGCTCCAGATATGTTAGCAGAAACATAAGTTAGCCTGAGGAGAAGGGAAACATATATGCAGGACTTAGTTCTCTTTGCATATTGAGCTCTTTAACCGAGTGTAATAGTCAAAATATTTCATAACCAGAATGGTATATAGTTAATCAATCAGAAAGACGCTGGCCCAGTACTGGCAAGGTCGGAGAGGTCTCTGCTGGCCAAGTGTACTTTCTTTAGTTTCCTGGGCTTGCAGGGATGTCCCAAGCATTCTGGAAAAGGGGTCAAGTGATAGCTGAGTAAGGGGGTGGCACTGGTAGAATACTGGGTATCGGGTGTTGAAAAAGAAGTATTTTAATATTTTAAAAAGTAGTGTGGTCTTTGGTAATTTCATCTGATATTATCCCTGGACTTTTTGCTACCTAGTTGTTATCTATCCTCATGACACCCAGAAACCATGGAACCAGATGAAGCCATAGTTGCCATCTGTCTGGCACAGGAAGGCTCACAAGGTTGTTTAGATTCATTACTGAAAAGATTACCTTCCAGGAGCATCTCCTTTCTCATCAAACCACACCTCCTCTCCAGATACGCCGATGAATGAGGACTTGATGAGGAAGTCCAGGAGCTTGCTGCCGTCGATGGGCTTCATGGCATCGCAGAGGCCCACATGGCCAGGGCAGAGGGCATGGTGCATGTTCTGCAGCCCATGTGCCATGGCATAGATGGCATTGATGACAAACCCCATCTTACTGTCCTGGACATAGTTTTCTTCTAAGCTTTCATTGCCTGTAACAATAAAAATACATCACTACCAAGGTCACAATAATAAAGACTAGGCTCCTAGGTTTAATTCTCAAATGCTTTTGGGGATTCTCAGAGGAAGGGAATGAGCAGTGACACTGGCAGAAGCCAAGCCCACCTGTGCAAGCTTTGAACTTGTGGCTAGCTCTAGTGGATTCCACCTGCAAATGGTTTATTCAGTTTTATTCTCTCCATTCAATAATGGTTTTATGAGATATAAAACAAATTCCAGAGAGGTGAAAATAAAGGACTTTCAAATATTGTAAAGAAATCCTGAAGGAGTAATGGAAATAACTCTTATTCCCCCTTTGTTTACAGGAATTTATATGAAAAATCTCCTATATCATGGTACTGAAAAAACATTTTTTATTCCTTTAGGACAATCCACAGTTTACAGAAATTCAGTTTATGCATTATCTAAACCATGGTATTTTCTTTTGGTGATTCTACTATTTTTTTCATTTCCAGGGCCACAAAACTCCAGAGGTAGAACTGGTCAGTATGAATCTCTTCTTATACAAGGTTGATGGGACAGAAATATTTAAATCAGATTTGCTAATTATTGGAAACTCAAGCAAAATGTTTCTTGATGAAAGAGTCACACTACACATTAATTTTAACCTTTAGATTTTACCTGTGAATTTCAAAAAGCCTGCAATCAATTCTACCTATGTCACAGGTGATCAAAACTCCCCTACTGCCAAGCAGGTTCATAAGAATGGTATTGTGTTAGATATAAGCTCCATATTGGAAGTCTAGACTTCAGGACATATATATGGATGAGAAATTTGGGGACCAACTGGGTTTGCTGACATAAAGGTAACAGGTTTGGAAAACAAAAAATATATTTGGGAAACATCACTGGCATAATTCAGAGACTTTAGTTGATTCCTGAAGTTTGCTTCTCTCTGCAGTGAACTTTTCCTCCCTCATTTGACTGACAGTGGGGGGTTGATGTGATGTGTGCTTGAAGTACTAGAAGGTGGGAAAGTCAGCAATTTAGCTGCATATGGGGTTGAGAACAACATGGGGCTCCTCACACTCCCTGCTAGCTGCCCTCTTTGTTGCAACCTAAATAGGTCACTGGACACTAAGGTCCCCAGGCTAAGACTAGCAGAGGAATATTTAGGAAGTTAGACAGTTTGAGTCTTTAGAAGAAACGGTAAAGAGTTTTGACTTTGATGTCGAACTTGGGACAAAAATGGACACGTTTAAAGAGTTCTATTTAAAAGCCTATCTATTTAGATGTAGTCAAAAGTTTGAAAAAGATTTACTTATATCTACCCTGAGAGTGAGATATAAAATACCCAGGCTAGGTTAAAGGGGAAGAAGATTAGATTTTAATCCATTTTCGAGCTTTTCGTGATAGGATATTGTTAAAAGTGTAATTTGCTAAAGCAATATTTTCCTGATTGGAAGGAAATTTTCCAAGTGGAAATGAGGAGTAAGATAGACAGGAAGGGCATTTTAAAATCAAACTGCACAAAATAAGTATAGAAAGTTATATAAGAAAGAAAGCAAAGATCCTCTTTCCAAAAATTGCAGAGTCATTTAAACAGAGTAGCTTATGTCTGTCACCCAGAACCCATGGCCATTTTTGTTGGTTTTCTTTCTCTCCCTCTCCAACTTACTGGGACTATAAAAGAGGCAAATTTGTGCCATCTGCCTGGTAACTCTTAAGCAAGCCCTTATAGGCTCGTCCAGAAGACCAAATGCTAAATATTAAAGCTACTAGAATCAGAGAAATTGCCAAGAGTTAAAGAAAAAGAAAGAAAGAAAGAAAGAAAGAAAGAAAGAAAGAAAGAAAGAAAGAAAGAAAGAAAGAAAGAAAGAAAGAAAGAAAGAAAGAAAGAAAGACAAA
>NW_012118410.1:1457531-1499462 GCF_000951035.1 Colobus angolensis palliatus
GAAAGAAAGAAAGAAAGAAAGAAAGAAAGAAAGAAAGAAAGAAAGAAAGAAAGAAAGAAAGAAAGAAAGAAAGAAAGAAAGAAAGAAAGACAAAAACTGAGTGGCAAAATAACCTTCAAGACAGCAGTCCCTTAAAGGGTCCTGGTCAATACTAAAACCATCATCCAAAGTGGAGTCATTACAGCCAACACCAGGATCAAACTGTAGAAAAATATCAGAAGAAACACAGAACATACTTTACCAAATGAAAAATCATCTGTTAGGGACAAGCCTTACGGACACTGAGTTTGCTCTTCCTGTTGTTTATAACTACTATTTAAGATTTACTTTACATAGATAAAAAATTATGTTGGAGTCCCCAATACAAATTTCTTAAGCCAGTGCCAATGGTTGTCTAGTGGATACTTCATTCATCAGCACTGAGACAGGAACTGTTCTCATATATCTGTGAGATCAGCGTTTTCCCTTTGATCCTCATTTAGGGTGATCATATAACTTATGACTCGGGTCATTTTTTAGAGTGAAAGTTAGTGTTGACAATAATTATTTTGAGAACACAGGTGTAAACAAGGCAAACCAGGCAAATTGTGTTATCTCTCTTAAGCCAGGTGCCTTCTAACTGTGTCTTATCTTCTGAGGTTATTATGGGTAAGATTAATGTACAAATATGTATGTATAGACACATGTAAACATAAGTACATAGATTTATACATATGTGTATACAAACAATAGTCAGTAGAATGTTATTATTTTTTAACTAATTTCACACATCTCATTTTTAAAAGATTTGTTTGACAAATATTTATTCATACCTATGATATATCCGGCACTGCTTTTGTCAATGGGGTATTATGTAGACAAAACATACAGGAATACCTGATGTCACAGGACTTAAATTCTTGTAAAATGCTACAAAAAATGTTTTTAAATTAACACAACTAAGAAAATTATGTAATAATTACAATCAAATCAGTGTTACATAAAAAAATAAAAGAGAACAGGAAAGAAAAAGTGGGTATGTTGAGACAGTATCATGTTGATTGGTTAGAGTCGACTTCACCAAAAAGAGGACCATTGAGTGAATAATGGAAGAATAGGGAGTGAATCAGGCAAATATCTGGGCAAGAGCATTTAAAGTAAAGGCAATAGCTTCATATCTACAATAATAATAACACAGCCGGGCGCGGTGGCTCACGCCTGTAATCCCAGCACTTTGGGAGGCCTAGGTGGGTGGATCACAAGGTCAGGATATCGAGACCATCCTGGCTAATGCAGTGAAACCCCGTCTCTATTAAAAGCAAAAAAAAAAGAAAAAAGAAAAGGAAAGAAAAAAATTCGCCGGGCGTGGTGGCGGGCGCCTGTAGTCTCAGCTACTCAGGAGGAGAATGGCATAAACCCGGGAGGTGGAGCTTGCAGTGAGCCAAGATTGCCCCACCGCACTCCAGCCTGGGCGACAGAGCAAGACTCTGTCATAATAATAATAATAATAATAGCTACCACTTCTTGAGTGTTTGTTATACACAATACTTAATAAATGAGCTATAAGGCTTACCATAATCCTGACAACTAAACATTAGTCCCACTATTTTACAGGTGAGGAAAGCATGTGGTATAATTTGGATCCAAATGCCTCCTCAGTCCTTGTTCTTCCTGTCACATTTAGCGGCAATGCAGGGGCAGGTATAGAAATCTACAGAGGAGACACTTTTCTGGTGACAGAGGACAGGGCATCCTTCAGTGCCCTGGCATCATTGTCAAGCCTGGTTTAGGACTTCTTTCTGGATCATTCCAGATATGCACAGCTCTCTCTCTGACTGCAAGTACTGGCACCCAATCTACCAATAGTAAACGATGACAAAGAAGCCCATTCTGTCAGTGCCATATAGAGAGGTGGGGAGCTAGATACATGCTTCCGCGGAATATTTGCAATAATAGCTCACACCCCTTTCCAAAATAGACACAAAGTTTGTGTGTTTGTGTCCATCTGAAGTGAGTACCTGTGCTCTCTTACTCTGCCAGTTCCCTGGCTCTGTACACCCAAGGGGGTCTTACTGTTAGGAAGAACTCTCTTCAGCTATTACCTCAGTCTCAGCCCTGCTGGCCCCAAGTCTAATAAACTAGCATGCAGGGACATGTGACATAAAGTTGGAAAGTCATGTGGCTTTTACAGGGCCATTTCCTTTACTACAGCAACCGTCCAGATAATGTTGTAAGGGTCTGTTATTGAACAAACAAAATCTACTATAAGATGCCCTGTCCTCTAAAGATCCTATATTTTCATGGCTAGTGAATAGAGAATTGTAAACCAATAACATTGTCACTTGGTGGGAAGGTGAAAACACTTTGGTTTCCTGGGGTTTAGTGCCTTTTCATCACACTTATCTCAGAGTTATTAGTGAGAAGGAGATTTTATGAATCATTTTCTGTGGTACGTTAACTATTTGGGACCACTAGGATTCATTAAACCATTACTTTTTGTAATATACTAAATGGAACCAAATAATTGCAGTTGACTCTGTTTATTTACTTTCAAAAGAATACCTGCCTAACTGCTTCACAGTGGGTTATGAAAATGACTGCCTTGGTTCTAAATAGTAATGGTTTTCTTATTGTGAAAGCTCAACAAGGACTATAAACTGCTACCTGAGTGCAGCAGCACACAGGCTCTCCATGGGGACAGGAACAGAAAGGGTAGCCTCTGAAAACAGGACATTTATGGTGACTGGGAGAAGGGTCAGCAACTCTATCTGCTGTCATTTAGGATGGTTTTTCAGCAGAGTGGTGAGGCAGAAAGAACTCTGGACGAGGCACATGAGCAGCTGGAATTAGATACAGTTCTGCTATATCATATCAACAATGCATTTCTGACTGAGCGCCTCAGCTCATGCCTGTAATCGCAGCAGTTTGGGTGGCCAAGATGGGTGGATCACCCGAGGTCAGTAGTTCAACACCAGACTGGCCAACGTGGTGAAACCCCACCTCTACTAAAAATACAAAAAAATTAACCAGGCATGGTGGCAGGCACCTGCAATCCCAGCTACTCACGAGGTTGAAGCAGAATTGCTTGAACCCATGAGGCAGAGGTTGCAGTGAGACAAGACTGTGGTACTACACTTCAGCCTGGGCATCAAGAGAGGAGCTCCCTCTCTAAACAAAAAACAAACAAAAAAAACAAAAACAAAACAATGTATTTCCAAAAAGCCATGAAGGTTGGACAAGGGTCTTGACCTCCTTAGGCCTCAGTTTCCTAATATATAAAATAATAAAATAATGAAGGGGTCATATTTTTCTGTGGAACAGAAATGGATAACATAAATGGATGAGGTTATCTTCCTGAAGATCTCTTCCCCCTCTAAAGTTTTATAGTTTGTTCCTCCAATTCCGCATTTATTGATACTTGGCAAAGCCATTCACACTACTGTGTGAAATAGGTTCTATTATCACCATTTCTCAATAGAAAAGACTAAAGGGCAAAGCTAAGTTATGGGTGGGGAGGGATACCCTCCTTTCCCTTCACAAAGGGAAACAGACTATTGCCTTTTTGTAAACAGACTCACATTAATTTCTGGAGCCTCTCTTACCTACTAGGAAGAGAGAAGTGTTTCTACTAATTGGTGGATTAGAAAAAAACAAAAACAAATAGAGGGCATGTTCAGCTCGGTCTTTCCTCTTATTTGGAACCAGGCAGTTGACTTGAAGATTCGGATTGGCTCTTCATCCTTTGGTAAATGTGGACTGTAGTTGTCCAGTTGTATCAGTGACTGGATGGGTTAATCTATCTAGTTTGGAGATCAAGTACTCAAAAGTCTATTGTGGGCACTATCAAAACCATGTCCCCGATCCAGTTTTGTCTTTTGTTTATCAGTTAGTTTTGTTTTTCATTGAAGTATAAATCACACATAGTAAAGGGCAGAAATCTTTACAGGTCAAAAAGGTTTTACATATGTACACATTCATGTAACTGCTGACCAGGTCATGGTATGGAGCATTTCTAGAAGAAAGTGTTCATTTATTTAGTTTTCTTAATTTATCCCAGCAATTTTTTTATTTATTTTTCAGTGTGTAGGCTCTATGTGTTTGATTTTTTTGATGCTACTATAATTGTCATATTTTTATTTTTTAATTGTTTGTTGCTAGTATACAGGAATACTGTTGATATTTGCATATTAACTTTGAATCCTGCAAGCTGCTAAATGTACTTATTAATTCTAATTTTTTATAAATTTCTTGGAATGTTCTATGTATACTCACAAGTCTATTCCTGGGTCTACTTCTTATTCGGATCTAAATTTGGGAAGGAAATACATTGACTGGCCCACTAACATCCCGGAGGTCCTGAGTTCAAGGTCACAGACTTAGCAAGGACAGATGAGGAATTCGTATGCAGGCACTCCCTGTTAGGCAGCACTGTGCACGCATGCAGCAGCCCTACCCAACTAGTGGAGCAGTCCCATTACAGACAGCAGGACATTCGTTAGCAAAAATCATTAGCTTAATTAATGCTTGTTCTGAGTTCTTAGTAATATTGTGCCCGTTTGAATGTTCAGAATTAATAAATATTGAAAGAATGTTTAGCTCAATAAAGTACCTTTGTTGATGCCTGTTTGATTTCGTTAATGCAAGCCCATCACTATGCACATAGGTCCAGTGGTACCTTTCCAAATCTAAATTATTGGCATTAACTTCAAATTAAAGAATGGACACCACAAACATGATTCTATCTCCTCATAAAGCAAGGAAGCATTCGGGGAAACAATGGTAAACGTGACTCCGCCTGGAGAAAATACTCTTCTGATTTTTCGACATTTGTAGCTCTCCACTGCTTATTTTTGCCTGACAGAATTATATATTCAATGCTTAATTTGATACAATCTCAATTCAGATCGAAATAGAAAGGGCTGTAATTATTTTATATTGTTAAAATATCGAGCAAAGAAAATGAAGTTCGTATTCCTTTAAATTGCCTGATTCTTAGATTTACTGAAGGAAGACTAATCAGGTCATTTTTTAAATGATGACCTCAAAGGGATAAAGTGCCCTCAATTTTGCTTGAAGGCCTGGCTGCTAAAGTTTCTTTATGCTCTTCCAGGGAGAATTTGAGATAAGATTCAGAACTGTCTAGCCTTGCCTGTGCCCAAGTCTAGGACCTGGGAATTGTTTCTTCTGACACTATATTTTACTCTTTCCCTAAAGGGTTATCTCTGCTCACATCATAGAAAAATATAACAAATCCATTATTTTCTATTCAGTTTATTAAAGTGTAAATTAACTCCTATGTAGGATAGAAGAGAAGAAAGAAAAGCTCATTTAATCAAGCACATGTTATTATCACTGTTATTATTAGTTGAATTTCTATTGCTTAACCCCACCTGGGCTTTACATGTGCAAACAATCAGACACTTTTCTAAATGCGTCTTTCCAATCTATTGTTAAAACAGAAATTTCTCATGCGCGTGACACATAAACAGCAGGCTCTTCGCAAATTGACAATAATGTATGGTAGATCTTGATTCTCTGAAAATACAATTGCATTTAGCTGATTCATATTTCAAAAAATCATGGTGTATCTGGAAAACAAATAAGGGCAATCACAAGGGTGTTAAAGTGATGCCGAGGATCAGTCAGTAACAGTTGAATTGTGGGGGTTTTTGTTTCTTTAAGAGAGAAAACAAGGGCTGCTTGCTGTGTGCCTTTGCTGTTATTATTGATCTGGCTCAAAACAGTGTTGTGGAGTTATAAACCACTCCCCCGAAGTAACTAATCTTTGCAGGTCTGCAGGAGGCATTTGGCAGGTAATCATAGAGACAGAGTATGCCACAGAGAGCTGACTGCTTTAGCCAGTGTGGAAGTTAGACTGTTTTAAGAATCCATCAGGAACCAATTCCTTACTCAACAACCTGCTGGGTCAGAATCCTTGCCAAGCCTATTCCTCTTGGCCTCTCCCACACTCTAAGAAGGCAGATCTATGCTCATAGGACCACCTCTATTTATTTATGGGTGACAGGAAAGATGCTTTCCTTTAGATATGTAAGGAAGCTTCAAAGTTTATGCTATTATAGACAAGCAATGGTATGTCCTTTCTGAGTATCTCTATTTTCATGCTGCAGTGATTTAGGCTGAGCTAATAACACAAAGGGAATAATACAGAGTGAAATACAAGAGCTGTTGTAAAAACTCTACTTATTTCTGGCCTGTTTCATTAGGGTCTAACGCAACATCTTCTGCTAACCAATACAAGGTCTTGCTTACCACAAAAACAAAACCATAAATGTTATATGGCATTAACATTATAAATCTACTTTTATGGTTGACTCCTGATGAATGCAACAAAATACCTATAACTTGACAAAATGTTGCACTTAAAATGTCTATTTTAGGACATATTACAGAGTATCCTTCAGCCATTTTCCTGGAATTAATATGCCAAGTAAATGAAATGGAAGCATGGAACAGAAGCTGCCATGTTCTGAACAGACTTTGTGATTTAAATATAGACCATAAGGTTTACTACTGTATCAGCAACACATGGGAATAAGATATACTGTGGAGTTTTGACTGGGCTTGGTGGCTTACGCCTATAATCCCATCACTTTGGGAGGCTGAGGTGGGTGGATCACCTGAGGTCAGGAGTTTGAGACCAGCCTGACCAACAAGGAGAAACTCTGTCTCTACTAAAATACAAAATTTGCTGGGCATGGTGGTGCATGCCTGTAATCCCAGCTACTAGGGAGGCTGAGGCAGGAGAATCGCTTGAACCTGGGATGTGGAGGTTGTGGTGAGTTGATATCATGCCATTGCACTTCAGCTTGGGCAACAAGAGTAAAACTCCATCACAAAAAAAAAGAAAAAAGAAAAAAGAAAAAGAAAAAGATAACGCTGTGAATTTTTGTTTAAGGTTCATTTCTTCAGGGCACTATTAGTTGGTACTTTATGTAGACTTATCAACCCAGTTAAATGATGACACTCTGTCCCAGTGTTGTAATTGTGAAGATTTCTTGAATGTTACCTTTTATGTGGTGTCTCCCAATAGCATCTCCTCAAAGAGTCAAATTTAGAATTCCTAAGGACCTAATAAAAACTCATGGCTAGTGAAACTTTAGTCAATATCTATCCCAGAATTTAGGAAGATTAATGTTGTCAAGAGCACACAGGCAAGGAGGTCGCAGTAACATCTGTTGATAAAATAAATGTAGGGTCCAGACTTCATGCAAATCTATTTGGATATGTCAGCCACTCTGCTCAGGTTGTAAAGGGCATATTTACAGAAACAAGAATGACAAATACAGATTCTACAATAAAAAGGATCACCTTGAGAGGTCACAGTCTGAGCAAAATCTATTAAAATTACACTCAGGAATGAAGTATCAGCACTGCACTATGGATAGTAAAGTTGTCTCTCATGGGGTATGTGTTAATAATTTTCAAATAGCTACACATACATATATGAAGACTGAACAAATAAATGAACAGCAGGTGTTAGAAGCCAGCATTTTATCACTGTTGGGTTGGGAGGTTACAAATAAGCAAAAGGAGAAAGCTAGAATAAACCATGTGGTACAGAAAAAAGGTTGTTGCAAACATCAGCATGAATTTAAATTTTGTTTGGTATATAAACTGATAAACTTACACAGAAATGATTACAGATACATGTTTACATGTGGTCTGGCATACATATATTACCTAGTTCTTTTCATAGAATCAACAACACTCCAATAGCAGTAAGCACACCCAATGCCCAGATCTTGGTTTCTAACACAATTCTTCAATAAAAGGGATCAGGACTTTTTGGAGAAAAAAAAATCATGTGTGGTGCAGGTGAAGGAAATATACAAGATGAGTCTAGAGCACTTTGTAGTGCCAGAAAGTGAAGAAGTGCTCAAAAAAAAAAAAAAACAGTGGAGGCCAGGCACCATGGCTCATGCCTGTAATTCCAGCACTTTGGGAGGCTGAGGTGGGCAGATCACTTGAGGTCAGGAGTTTGAGACCAGCCTGGCCAATATGGTGAAACTCCGTCTCTACTAAAAGTACAAAAATTAGCCAGAAATCACTTGAATCTGGGAGGCAGGCAGAGGATGCAGTGAGCCGAGATTGTGCCACTGCACTCCAGCCTGGGCAACAGAGAAAGACTCCATCTCAAATAATAATAATAATAATAATAATAATAATAATAATAATAATAACAATAAATAAAAACAACAACAATAACAATTTAAAAAATGGAGATATGTCAAAGGGACACAAGAGCCAACTAAAAGACTGCCAACCATCAGAGCCAGAAAAAATCAAGTAACAAAATAAAAAGGATGATAGCAGATTATAATCCAATGTATAAAATAAACACCCATGCTGATATAAATAAATGATTAAGTAAAAAACAAATGAGAGGTCGGGCGCAGTGGCTCAAGCCTGTAATCCCAGCACTTTGGGAGGCCGAGACTGGTGGATCACGAGGTCAGGAGATCGAGACCATCCTGGCTAACACGGTGAAACCCCTTCTCTACTAAAAAAATACAAAACACTAGCCGGGGGAGGTGGCGGGCGCCTGTAGTCCCAGCTACTCGGGAGGCTGAGGCAGGAGAATGGCGTAAACCCGGGAGGCGGAGCTTGCAGCGAGCTGAGATCCGGCCGCTGCACTCCAGTCTGGGTGACAGAGCGAGACTTCGTCTCAAAAAAAAAAAAAAAAAAAAAAAAAAAAGAGAGATTAGAGACAAATCTGTACAGGAGAATTTCAAATAATTTATGTAGATACTCTGTTCTCAACAAGTTGAAACATAACTCCCCATTCTTTAAGTGGGTCATACACTGAGTGACTAGCTTTCAAAGAGCATAGCACTTTTTTTTTTTTTTTTTAAAAGGCATAAAAAGTAAGTTTATGGTAAGTCTGGTAAACACCACCTTAGCCGAGTGATCAGCGTTAACATCATGAGTGATAAATTGATTATATATACTTGAGAATGTCGCTTTATCTTTTGGCCTTCCTCTCCCTAATCCCAATTGAACTATGAGAAATAAGCTAGCCAAGGTCAAACTTAGGGACATTCTACAAAATACCTGACCAGTACCTCTACAAACTCTCAAAGATATCAAAAACAAGGAAAGGTTGAGGACTGTCACAGCCCAGGGAAGCCTAAGGAAACAAGGAAAATAAATGAAATGTGATGTTCTGGATAGAATTCTGGGAGAGAAAAAGGAAAAAAAAAAAAGATAAAATCTGAAAAAAATAGAGTTTAGTTAATAATAATGTATTAATGTTGGTTCATTAACTATGACAAATGTTATGTGGCAATATAGGATATTAATAATATGGAAAGCTAGATGTGGGATATAAAACAACTCTGTGCTATCTTGGCAACTTTAACAGTATTCTAAAATGCAAATGTTAGTTTTAAAAATATGTCCAAGAACTAGTCTAACATCTGAGCCAGTATCAGGTAATAAGTGATAATGTGATTAAATGCTTGCTCTGTGATAGGAGCTCCATTAGGTGCTTTACATGTGCCATTCTATTCATTTCACAAGGACTTACGAAATGGGTGATAGGACTAACCTCAACTTATCGATGAACAATCTAAAGACTAGTGGGTCAAATAACTTGTCCAAGATCACACAGCAGGATGTGGATGTGGCAGTCACTAGATTAACACCCAGCCTGCCTGACTGCAACTCTCACTCTTAAGTGTGAGGTACTTCTGTCTTTTGCTTAGTTACTGTCCAGGAGTAACATTATACTCAGCAAGCTAATGGGAAGATGTGATATTTGTTGCAATATTAATAAATGTTTGTGTGTGCAAAATAAAATTTGTCCCTGATTGCAGACCAGATGTAATCTATAAAGAGACTTTCCACAACATTGTATCACATGTAATGTTGCTGTGATTTATTTCACAGGAAAGATGTTAATATGGAGACAGAATTTTTGCATAGCTCTTTATATAGATGCTTTGTTCATCACTGCATAGAGAAGGTTAAAAATCAACAGGCAAAACTAATTTGGAAAGACGCTCACCACTAAAAGTCAGTATTATAGATTCTACAACCCTCAGACCAACACAGCCACAATAAACTATTAACTGATTCCCTAAGGGTTTGTCTGAGTTCCCAGACTGTTACGTGTCACTTCTTCTGAACATAATCGTTGTTCATGCACCTAAAAAGCTTCAAGTGCGCCTTCTCTTCTAGGAGTAAATACACAAAAACGGTTAACTAAGACTCTAATTAAATGAGCGGCCCTTGAGGCAGGCATACAGTCATGGTTGTTGATATTCATTTAGAGCCCAAATAATAATAACAAATTTTAAAGAAGCTCTAAGGTGCCACAAGGAATTATCTCAGAGAAGCAGAGCCTACGTCTACAAGGCTTCTCATTAAGGTTGGCTGTACCATTGGGGTTAGGTCTTTGCAAACAGACCTTGCACAAGCTTACCAAAACACACTCATCAGATATGTGATTGAGGAACATATGGAGTTTAGCATCTCTAGGCCAATATTTCTGTTGACTGTGGAACTTTTTTAGTGCTTTGGGGAAATTCGCTTTCTAGAAAGTCACGTGTTATTCCCTTTTTGGATGATGTCTTCAACATGGGATTCAGTCCTACCAAAATACTAATTGGGCAACATATCAAGATTCTCCCTGATGGTTTCTAGTTATTTTGAGATGAGAATACATGAGACAAACACAAATGTGGTCAGGTGCTTATTTGTCTACACTTATTCTATGTTCGTTTTTGTGCCAAAAGTAGATTATTTTCTAATATTACAAGAAAAACATCTTCAACTAGAGCTTGGAATTTAGATGAAATAGGAGTGGTCCCTCTACCCCCTCAATGTATGTATTTGATTCTCAAAAGCGCATAAACAAGGAGCCAATTCTAGAGAGAAGGAGGGAGACAGAAATTTTAACATACTGCTAACCACTTGGTTTTTCTAACCAAAACTAAGAAAACAGAAAAAATAGACCATAGTTAGTCATACATAACCAAGGCTAGATTGAAGGAATAAGCAATGGATACCTTTACCTCAACGTAAAGGAAGAAGTCTGGACTAATGTATGAGATTTACACCAAAGCTTGTGTTAGTCGAGGGCGGTCCTGGTTCTGGGTACAAAATGCACTGGTAGTACAGCAGAACTCTCTCACCATGTGTGTGCATGCACGTGGGTTTGCACATGCTTTGGGTTGAATACTATAACGTGTGCATTCAGAGGACCCTATTATTTTGGGGCCTATTGTTTTGTAGCATCCTCCAACTGAACTGAACACTGAAAGAGGCAACCTTCTCAATAAGAGGACATGCTAAGCTGCGAGTGAGGTTAGAAATGTGGCTTTGGGGCTGGGCGTGGTGGCTCATGCCTGTAATCCCAGCACTTTGGGAGGCTGAGGCAGGCAGATCACAAGGTCAAGAGTTCAAGACCAGCCTGGCCAACATAGTGAAACTCCATCTCTACCAAATAAACAAAAATTAGCTGGGTGTAGTGGCACATGCCTATAGTCCCAGCTGTGTAGGAGGCTGAGGCAGGAGAATCCCTTGAACCCAGGAGGTGGAGGTTGCAGTGAGCTAATATCGGCCACTGCACTCCAGCTTGGGCAATAGAGTGAGACTTCACCTCAAAAAAAAAAAAAAAACAAAAAGAAATGTGGCTTTGATTCCATGCTCTGATTTCTCTCATCCAAGTACTAACCAGGCCTGACTCTGTCTAGCTTCTGAGATTAGATGAGATCAGGAGCATTCAGGGTGGTATGGCCCCTGCACTAATTTCTTACACAGCTAGACACAAAAACAAAAATGCAGCAGCAGAGATTAATACGGCCTTCAACAAGGGACAAGAAAGTCATTGCAGAGACTAGTTTGCTGAAAAATGGGCACTAGTACCAAGATAGGTGTATTAATTCTGTATATGCTCAGAAATAGTTAAGAAAGAAAAGCCAGGGAAAAGATTGATGAGTACGATACTGCCTCACTAATTAAATATGACAGATTCTTCTATGGGCTAGGTCAACAGGAAAACCATTAACAGAAGCTTCTTTAAGTACAAACCTGGCATTGATTTTTCAGTAGTGCCCCCTGAAAGCTCACAGAATCTAAAGTGAAGGCAGGAATGATTTCCTTTTGCTTCAACAACTGCTGAGTCATAGTCACCAGGCATGTCTGCAAATGCTAATGTAAACTGAAACAGCATACAAAATTCCTTGCTGGATTGTTTTCAGACTGTATTCATCAAGGAGGAAAAGCCTGTTTTGTGTGCCAAGGGATGTTGCAGTTTAGTGGGTTTCCATGGTCCCTGGCTTCCCGCAGTGGAATGTTATGGTGGTACAAGTTATAGAAGCCCAGTGTAGCTTATGATGTTAAGGGAAAGGATAGCTGAGGGCTAGTGTGCTAACAGAAATGCAGCACAGCACTTCCCCTATTCCTGCCGCCAACTGCAAAACCTTCTTCGTGTTGTCAGAGTAGACTTTGATATCAGCACACTTTGCTTATTTTCACGCAGTTAGTAAGTTATTTAGACAATTGTCTTTCATATTATCTCAATTATTCTCAGAGTGAATGACTGACAACTCTGCAATAGGATGACGATCTAAGTGAAGCATGATTATTATTGATGGTGACAATACATTTAAGAATATTCAAAAGAAAACCCGATATGATGACTATAAGGTATCACTCAAGATTATTGAATAAAAGCTGTAATACAAAATGAGGTGTCTATTTAGTATATTAGTCAAATCCAGAGCTCTTAATAGCTGTGGAAATAAAATAAGCTGTGTATAAAAGGAAAAAATGAAAGGGAAAAGTTCAGATTATTATTTTAGTCTGAAACAGTGAGATGTTCTTCAAGTCCCTTAAATGTAGAAAAAAATTATGTTCCATGTTAAGGTTGTGAATTGAGTTTGGGTGGAAGGGAATCGTTGAATGCTCATGTCCATTCAGTTCTTTGGTGGGATGAAAATCTCAGCACCTGATATAATAGGAATTTTTACTTGCTTTTAGAATAAAATTAAAATGAGAATGCCAGTTTATCCTTTGAAGTTATTCAAGAGAATAAGAATTTAATACTGCAGTGATTGCATTTCCACTTGGAAAAGTGCCTACTTAGCTGTTCGTGGAGTATGTTTCATATGTTTAACTCTGTGCTATTTGTATATAATAGAGTCAAGCCTTGTGGGTCCAACTATAAAGACAAGGATTTAAGAAAGGCTGCAGTCACTGTGGCATCCCAGGGAAGATTTGCGGAGGAGGCTGGGCATAAGATGGCTATTAAGCAAGAATAAGACACAGAGTAGAGAAGAGAAGAAAGGGGAAGGGGCTGCTAAGTAGCAATGGAATTGATAGTGGTGCAAACAGAGAGGAGACACCGAGTGTGGAGGGGGCAGGGCAGATCCAATCCTTTGTGAACTTGGTTAATAAAGAGTTACTCTGGGCTTCTATAACTTGTACCACCATAACGTTCCACTGCAGGAAGCCAGGGAATAATAACAGATATTTATTGAGCTTTAACAAATCAGAGGGCTTTAGATTTGAAGCAATAAGTCAAAAGGAGCCCCTGTAGACTTTCAGCATAGACAGACTCAGTAGACTATCATTTCTTTGAAGGTCTTATCTACTAGATGGTGTTCAGTACACAGTGACTATTTTAAACATACATAAGCTCACAAGTCCTACTGTAAGCCATAGACATGCAAGAGGCCCTGAGAAGGATGTGTGAAGCGTAGAGGCAAAGAAAGCAATGTTAACACTCTGATTAGCTGCGGCTTGGGCCCCAAACCAAATTCAGAATTCAAACAGGATACGATAGACCACATAGAGGACTTGTTGGAACTGAGCTTGTTAGATGCCAGTAACTCCAACCCTGCTCTGTCTTTTCCATGCCAGTCTTAGGAACTTTTGAGCTTGGATTATATCACCATGGAAAAAGCCAATTCATAGCATACCTGACACAGCCCAGTAAAATGGAGCCATTATAGTTTGTGGTAAAAATATATTAGCATTTATCTAATATTTGACCTGTTGGAGATTAGGAATATGGGAAGTTTTTATTTTGCCTGTTTGCACACAAATATTTCTAGCATTGCATAACATGATCATTTCCTTGGTATGAATCATTTGCAGTAAATTTGTTCAATCAAGATGTTTCTTTAGACTCTTGATTCATATTGGAAAATTGCCCTCCAGGAAAAATTGTACAACGTATTTTACCATTAGCTGCATATCTGAGCGCCCATTTTACCACATCCTGACCAGCAGTAAATACTATCATTTTGTAAAATATATGCCAGTTTGACAAGTGCAAAATTATTCTTTTTGTTTTCTTTAGTTACTAGGGGAAGTAAACCATTTTCTTTTGGGGGAATTGTATATTCCTATTTGTGACCTCATTATTTTAAAATTATAATGATAACATTTATTGTAATATTTTTAAGTTGTTATAATTTTTTTACTTTTGTTAATTTCCTGTAAATAAACACAAAATTTGAGTCTGATACACCAAGTACATCATTGTGCTGTATCTTTAGAAGAGAGATTTCCTGGCAGGGAAGAAGCTGGAAGCAGCGTTTTTGAATGTCTGCCATAGCACACAGACCCTAAATTTCATGAGAAGGCCAAGTCGTGTGCAGGCAGCAATCCCAGAGACTAGGAAGCTGGCTTAATATCCCTATCCCTTACTTTCCATATATGGCTTAGTTCCTTTGTTTACGCTGTCCAAAGAACATTTTAGGAATATCTCCCCCAAGTGAGTTGATTGAAACATTTAATTTCATTATTAGTTGGCCAAATATGAAACATTTGACAGCCTCTTGTGATTTTCCAATTTTTAAAAAAAATTAAAAGTGAAAAAGTATTACAAAGAAACAGGCACAGAGAAGTAAAAGCATTCCTGAATTCATATGGATTATCTCGAGGCAGAACCTGGGACATGAGAGAGACTGAAAGAGGCTGGATCTGGGCAGTGGGCAGCCAAGTTCTGCTGCAGAAGAGTAGTCCTGAAGCAGAAACTTACCCAAGGAGTACTGCCTGGACTGCTGTACTGCACATCTCCAGAGGGCACCATCCACAGAGAACATGATGATAATTGTGCCCTTGGAGCTCTGTAGTGTGGAAGGCCTTCCTGAAACCAGGAAGAGGGACAGGCAAATAAGTTCAGCAAGAAAGGGAAAACCCAGGTTGGGACCTTGGAAACAGGCAGTAAAGGAAAAGTCATGCAGACACCAGTAACCTGAGGGTACCCAGAGAGTGCAACCTTTCAATGGACAGGCCCCAGGGCAGGACATCACTCTTTAGGAAAAGCATTATTCAGAACAAGTTTTTACTTAGTGGTGTTATCACAGAAGCTACCAAGAAAGGGACTCGGACACAAAAATATACAGAGTCAGGTACTGGAACTGGGTTCAAAGTGGGACTGTGTCTCAGCATCAAATCAGAAGAGTTGCCAATACGGGAGAAAGGGAAAAGCCAGGAGGTCAAGGCTAGGAGCAAAGGTGACTTTTGGTGAGTGTAGAGATGGAGCTGATACTTTTGGTGACCAGCCTAGATCACCTTATCAACTAGAACACTCACAGCACAGTTGATGGAGTGTTGCTAAAATCAACCCACAGCTGGCATCTTCTGTACAGAATTGCTCTCAGACGAAGAGGAAATGCATCATCAGGAAGACTCTATTCCCCCATTCTTTGCCCCATGCCAGAACTCAACCAATGACTGACATTGGAGTTCAAAAGGTTGGACCCCTTGTTAACTCTCAGTCAATCTGTGTTTCAGAGGATTCCCTGGAATCCGATTGCAGCTTCTTTCCAGCTGAGACATTGCTTAACTTACTCCCTAGTCCTAGCCTACTTCCTTCCTCTCCTCTTGACAGCACACCTCAACAAATCATTTGCAAAGGAATCTCTGCTTCTGGCTCTGCTTCTTGAGAACTCAATTCAAGAAAGAATGGATGACCTAGATTCTACTACACCATAATGCTCAGGCTCAAGATACTAACACTCTTTCCAACTCTCCCACTCCACATCCAAACTGCTTGTGAGATATATTAGTCCATTCTTAAGCTGCTGCAGAGACATACCCAAGACTAGGTAATTTGTAAAGAAGAAGAGGTTTGATGGATTTACAGTTCCACATGGCTAAGGAGGCCTCACAATCATGGCAGAAGGTGAAGGAGGAGCAAAGGCACATCTAACATGGACACAGGCAAGAGAGCATGTGCAGGGGAACTGCCCTTTGCAAAACCATCAGATCTCCTGAGGCTTCTTCACTATCACCAGAACAACATGGGAACAATCTGCCCCCATGATTCCATTACCTCCCACCAGGTCTCTTCCGGGACACATGTGGATTATGGGAGCTACAATTCAGGATGAAATTTGGGTGGGGACACAGCCAAACCACATCATGAGGTATTTAAAAAATTATAAGCATTGTATTCTTTTAATGTATCTGTTAAAATGGAGATTTCTGGGCTCATCATAGACCTACACATAAAATAATCACCATTTTGGGGACCCTGGGAAAGTTTCTTGAACTTTAAAGATTGAAAATGATGTTCTAGGACTTGGAGTAGGAAGAAGTTATTGACGGAAATCAAGTGGGTGGGCAAAGAAAGAGAAAAGGGGAACAGGAGCTGGGATTGATGGCTGAAGCAGAAGTTGAGACTGAATGTGTATTTAGCACAATGTGATATAAATAAGACACATCTCAACAGTGAACACAGCTTTCCTAGGGAGGCATTCAGAGCACAAAGAAACCTCCTAGAGTTTTATGTGGTCTTTGCTAATTTGTGTCACTTCATTGACCCTTAGGGTCCCTATTTATAAATGGGTACAGTGAGGTCTTCCACATTAACAACTCATTTGCATGTTATGTAGATAGACTGAAACAATGCGTTTGGTACTTTGTGTTAGGCAGGGATCTAGAACGGACATGGCGGCGCCACTCGGCATAGCAGGCCCTTTGTTCGAGCAGGTCTTTTGTTCGAGACTTTCCTTCCTCTTTGAACACACCCTCAGACTTACATACGTCAGAGGTTCCGGCTGGGCAACCACACTCCCCCATGACCTGCAGCTTACCTGCATTCCACAAGTTCGTAAACAGCAGTTTTGGTTAACAGTTTCCAAAGACCCCTTCCTCGTGACCCTTACTCAACTCCTTCCCTAGTAGTTTCAAGACCCTCCCAAGCCCTGTTTGCACAACCAGCTTCCCTACCTCTCAGGCTATAAGAAGCCCCTACCCTCCTCCCTCAGTGCGACTTCCTCGGCCCGCACCTTTGGACCGAGGAATCTGGCCCACGAGTCCTAATAAAGGCTATTCTCACTGCCATTTGCCTTGTGTCTTCGTTCCCGGTTTGGCTCCAGCCTCAGTTTACCTTTACACTTTGAACCAGCTGGAAGAAACAGCATTACATAAATACAAATTATAACACCATTAATACCTCCCTGGCTGAGTTTCAAAGCCACAGCCAAGTTTTGAAGCCTTACAATATTAATTAAGTTCAAGAGGCTGCAGATTTCATTTGTAAGATGTCAGTCAATAGGAAGGCTTTCTAATCTGATATCTAAATTGCTCTTAACTGTAAGCAGATAGCACCTATAAGACCTCTGCAACTGGAGAGTCATATTTGCTTTAAAAGCAAGACCCCCATAATGAATAATTTTTTGTCATTAAATTTTGGCTAAATTTCAAAGGGAAAAAATTCCAATAAAGAGAAATTCTTTACACAGGAATCCACGTGACAATGAGGTCTCATCATATATCACCAAGACTATGAAATGCTCTTGAACTGAAAGAAAATGAGGTTGTCAAGACAAAGGTCTCAAGCTTATAGTGATTTATTAGTGGGAAATAAGGCATCCTGGAACACAAAGGGCATGTGAAGATGCAAATAATGATCCATCAGGTGCTTTCCTCCCCACCATCCACTCTATTACAGTAAGTACGCTTTCTCTGCAACTGTTCAAAACCTGGCCAGACATAAGTTGGTGGGAAGCCTGTATGGAGAAAATACACTGGATTTGCATTCTTGTCTTAGTTTATTCATACTGACCAATACAACTTTCAGTAACAAATCCTGAGGATAGAATGGAGAACCATATGTATGAATGAGGATCACAGGGGCAATTTTCTAAATATCGTATGAGGAAATAAATGTACATGGTGTTTTTGTTCTGTGCCCATGCAGAAGACCATTATTAGTTGGCCAAATGTGTAGAAGCATTTGATGGCTTCTTAAGATTTTCGGATATTTTTTTAATTAACAGAGGAAAAGTATTAGAAGGAAACAGGCACAGAGAAGTAAAAGCATTCCTGACATCATATAGTTTGTCTTCAGGCAGAACCTGAGACATGAGAGAGACTGGAAGAGGATGGGTCTAGGCAGTGGGCTGCCAGGTTCTGCTGTGGATGTCTGGTCCAGAGGCAGAAACTTTTACCCAAGGAGTACCGTCTGGACTGCACATCTCCAGTGGATGTCATTAACAAAGAATATGATGATAATGGTGTCCTTGGAGTTCTGCAGTGTGGAAGCCCTTCCTGAAACTAGGAACAGGGACAGGCAAATAAGTTCCGCAAGAAAAGGAGAACCCAGGTTGGGACACTGGAAACAGGAAGCACTGGAAGAGTCATGCAGACACCAGCAACCTGAGGGTACCCAGAGTGGACATCCTTTCAGTGGGCAGGTCCCAGGGTGGGATTTCATTTATTTTCCTTATTATTTACTAAACTCCTTTTTTTTCCAGATTTCATCATTTTTTGTTCCTTTTTCTGTCCCAGAATTCTACCCAGGATATCACACTTTGTTTATTTTCCTTGTTTCTTTAGGCTTCTCTGGGCTGTGACAGGTCATAAATCTTTCTGGGTCCAGGTTTTTCATCTTGTAAAATAAGAAAGGATTATCTAGCTAAGCTCCAAAAGCTCCCACTTGGGTTCTAAGTATGCCCAGGTCTTTATAGTAAAGGCCATCTATAGGCTACTTGGATTGTCACTGGGATCCTGGGGACAAGTAATGATGACTAAAGAGCCTACTTTTCTGGCCCCTGGTTTTCACCATCTCATTCTCCAAACCACATATCGGGCTGATAATTAGAGTAAGATATAACTGTCATTTCTCTGCCACCGTTTGCTTCCTGGTAGAAAATACATTAGCAGTGAAATGGCTGAAGGACAAGTAAGCCAAAGGAAGGAAGAAGAGAAAAGTAGCCTGAAGAACAAGGATTTTACAATCTTACAGTAATAATGTGTGATTTTCCTTAATTTATCTTCCTACACTAAAAGGAAGTAAATACTAGGGGAAAAAAAAAGAATCAACACTGAGGATGTAGGCTTTTGTCTCTTGGTCCTTTAGGAGTTCACTCACATCCCAGGAGCCATTGTTTGCACCCTTATGAGGGAGAGTCTAAGAGTATCCATGTAAGTAATGGTCTCTTATCAGCCAGCCTGAGCCTTGTGCTAGCTGAATCCTACCAAATGACAACAGATGGCTCAGCATCTACATTTTCCCACATCACTACTAGGAAATTTGGTCAAATATATTTTTAACTACTTTCCTGATTATTGTCCCATATAATATTCACAGACAAGTATTCAAGTGTAATGAAGCATAGTTATCAATAAAAGCCACTTTCTTTTAATTTGATAATCTAGAAAATAGATCCTACAACTAAGAAATGTAACAGGGATGGGGGAAAATACTTAGTACTCATGTTAGGAGGGAATCTACAAAAACGAGTAAGTGTATATTTGAGGCACAGCAGTCAGTGTCATGGGAATACCAGGAACTAACCCTCTGAGAGTTATATTATGGGTATATTAGATGGCAGGGTTGCCAAGCTCATGGAATTGAAATAAAAGAACGACTTTGAGTAGGATAAAATGCCCTACAAAACTGATACAGAGTAATAGCTTTTAACCTTTTGTGGTGGGCAGAATGGCCCCCTATAGATGTCCACACCCTAATCTCCAAAACCTGTGAAAGTTATGCTTCATGGCAAAGGAATTTTACATGTCTAATTAAGATTAAGTGCCTTAAAATAATGGGGTTAGTCTAGATGGTTCAAGTGGGCAAAATCCAAACCATATGGGCCATTAAAGTGAGAACTTTCTCTGCCTGGGATTAGTGAAACAGGGCACAAATTTAATGACTGGAAACCCAGGAGGTACTGAGCCCATTGTTGCCAGAGAGGTCATGTGGAAAGCATGAAAAAGGATGTGGACAACCTACAGGAACAATCTCTAGGAACAACTGCTAGCTAACAGGCAGCAAAGAAATGGGGACTTCAGGACAAGAGCTGCTGGGAAGAGAATTCATGCAACAACTAAAATGGGCTTAGGATTGATTCATCCCTAGAGCCTTATGAGATGCTAAACAAGACTCAATGGAGCCATGTTCTACTGAGACTTCGGACCTACATAACTGTTATATACCAAATGGGTGCTATTTTCAACTGCTAACACCATGATAATTTGTTAAGGCTGCAGGAGAAAACTAAAACATCTCTCATTGACAGATATATATGATGCATTCCCCCAGTCTTGTCCATGGAAAAGACAATGGGCTTTCACATTTCATGAAATCTACCATTATGATCAATACTGTAGTGGTCTAAGAGTACTTCCTCTGAGTATTTAAGAAATAAAGAGTGCTCATGTCCCTCAAATGATAACTGGATAGTGTACTGTCTCCATACTAGTCCTATGATTCTTTTTGATTCCCAAACTATCACATGACAGTTTCACTCTGAAGGCCAATTTTTTTCAACCAATAGCTGACCTTAAGGCCATTCTTCAAGGGCAACTGATGACAAGACTAGACTTTTTACTGCTACTTAGCACAAGCTCAAAGTCATCTTCAAAAATAAACATGTTGGCCGGGCACGGTGGCTCAAGCCTGTAATCCCAGCACTTTGGGAGGCCGAGACGGGCGCATCACAAGGTCAGGAGATCGAGACCATCCTGGGTAACACAGTGAAACCCTGTCTCTACTGAAAAATACAAAACACTAGCCGGGGGAGGTGGCGGGTGCCTGTAGTCCCAGCTACTCGGGAGGCTGAGGTAGGAGAATGGCATGAACCCGGGAGGCAGAGCTTGCAGTGAGCTGAGATCCGGCCTCTGCACTCCAGCCTGGGCGACAGAGCGAGACTCCGTCTCAAAAAAAAAAAAAAAAATTAAACATGTTTGGGATTAGAATATTTTTAAGGAAAACAGAACAAACTAGCATCTATTTGTATTCTGTTTGTCTCCTTTCAAACCTTATGAGGAAGATACAAAGGCCCTCATTTCTACAAAGGATGAAATTGCCTTTGCTCCGAGACCCATACCTAGTAAGCAGCATACTAGAGATGGAAATTAACTCTGCCTGTTTCTTAAACAGGCATCTCTAGTCTTCCTGATAGCAACAAATTATATCCCTTGCTTATGACAGGTTTGTAAGTTTATTATCAGGGTTTTAAATCTATACATGTACACACCCTTCACATTCTCTATTATATGTATAGTGAAACAGTCTCTCTTATTTGCTTTGCACAATATCATTTTCCATTATTTCTTGTTTATTATCCATTTTTTTCTCTAGCTAGTAAAAATGTAAAAACACAATATTGTCTTGCTCTACAGAGATTTATTCTTTTTTCCCTAATGTGTTCTCTCAGGGCTGTTACAAACTCTTAGAGCCTTGGCCGTGGTGTGACATAGCTCTAAGAGGCCATGAGACAAGCACATTCCACCAAACAGTCCAGTATAGTTCATGGATCATTTCCAATAGTGACTGGAAATCCATTCCTGCTCCTCCTGCTGCCAGGGCAGCTGCCCATATCAGCTGCTCTTCTGAGACTCCTTCCCTGATGATACAAGCACGCTACAGGGCGCTCTTGCACTCTCTGTCTTTCTGCATGAATCTGAACTTCACAATGAGCACATTTTGCATAGTATGTGCTTCCCTATCCTATCAGTCTGCATCTCACAATTTGGCATGCTAGAATTTTAGCTTATCTTGCTGTTATATATGATTAGGTCCTATTAGTCAATTGAATCATGTAAGTATGCCCCAACACCTCAACTAGACTATAAACTTCTGTGGGCACAGATATACATAGTCTTTTTCAGCCCATAGCATGTCCTTACACACTCACAAGTTAATTGCGATGTAATAGTATATAATGAACATCTGCTAGATTTACTTACATTTCACACCAAGTAGTTAATTGATTCTTCCCTTGTCGCAGAATATATATATTAAGCCCTGTTAGTTTTCCTCAAAACATTAAGGAATTTAAAACAAAGCAGCATTATACATAAAGGTAACCAATAGACTGGGGATAACACCAGGCTGATGATGTATTGTTTAGACTTGCCAGAATTAAGAGAAGATAAGGGAAGGGCTACAGATATATTGGGAAGGGAAAAAGATTTTTTTAATCCAATATAAAATTGAAAAATTAGATTACAAGACTGGATCAAAAATATCTCTGTAACATGTAGGAGTTTGTTTTGTATAGGATAAAAGTCTATAATATAAAAAGACATGTGATGGCAAATTTGATAAAGTGATGGAAGTGTGGGAAAATTTCCAATAGGTTTTCATTGTAATTTTACATTGTTCCCCTAGTAAAAACTCATTAAAAATACACCAAATCTCTCCAGAAACTTTTCTCTTTAGATCCTGAGTAACTTTCCAAGATAAATCAAACAATTGTATCTAAGGCAACCAACAAAAATCCATTTAACAAGAAAAAATAAAACCAATGTAGCATGAATCTTCACTATGTTTCCCTCCCAGCCAGCAGAATTAAAGGGAGGTCCAGGCTTCCTTGAGTTGTTCAATCATAACCACACAGTCATCCTTTCTGCCATTCAAGAAACTTGCTACTGCTCCATTTGGTTAACTAGGTTCTTATAGTTTTACACATTTATTTTCCTCTGAAACTAGCAAAAAGCCTACTTAATTAACACTGGCATATTAGACCTCTCTGTAAGAACTCTTGGGAAGTTTGAGAAATACCGGCAGTCCCTGACATACAATGGTTTGACTTACAATATACACATTCAGAAGAAACTGTACTTCAAGTACGTATAACCATTCTGTTTTTCACTTTCAGTACAGTATTCAATCAATTACATGAAATATTCAATACTTTAATCTAAAATAGGCTTTGTGTTAGATGATTTTGCCCAGCTGTGGGCTAATGTAAATGTTCTGAGCATATTTAGGGCAGGCTAGGCTAAGCTATGAGGCTATGATGTTTGGCAGGTTAGGTGTATTCAACACATTTTTGATTTACAGTACTTTCAACTTATGATGGGCTTATCAGGATGTAACACCATCGTAAGTCAAGGACCATCTGTGATTTGCAGGAAACCACATAAAGTTATGTTTAGAAATTTAACAAGGCTTGATTTTGGTGCCTTTCTATCTATATATCTTTGACCACTCCCTCTAAGGAACCCAAATTCTTGTCATTGCTTTCATGATGTCCTCTCTCTCATAACACCCTGCCTTAGTCAAGCAAGACAGATGTCTCAAGATCCTAACTGCTTGTGACCTCAATCCTCCACAAAACACACGAGCTTGTCCTTCAGATCCCTGTCCTCCACTGTGGAATTTGCAGTAGCATTAAAGCTGGTAAGGTGCCCCATCTGAAATAGCACTTGAATTATAATAGGTAATAAGAGCTTTGAGGCAGTGAGAGATTCATGCCAGGAAACTTCTGAGGGATGCTCAACGTCATCTCTTTTCCATTCGTTCAGCTCTGTGTATCACACATTCACCTTTTCGTTGTGCTTGTTGGGGAGGCAATAGAAAAACGTATCCTACACTCACAATCTTCAGGGAATCTATGATCTAAGAGAAAAGTTTGACAATGGCAACAAGGAAAACAGAGCTTCCTCCGGAGGAGATCAAAGATGTGCAGATGGTAACAGATGGTCCCAGGGTGTGGTAAGGTGGGGTTAGAAGGGTTCACACTAATGGCATTTACCGTCAGATGGGCAGGTCAGGTTGGCCCATACCACTGGCATAGCCTGCCCTATTGAGGATGAAGGATAACATGCCCATGGTAGTGTCTGTCCTCTGTAGGGTCATGGGTCCTTTCTCCTTAGGTAAGGATCAAATGAAGATCAAGACAAATTCCCAACTGCACCTAATCAATACAAATTTCCCCTGAGATGAATATCTTGAGAGCCTGTGCATAGATCTGACAACTGGAAAGATGAAGAATTCAAAAGAACAGAAAGAAATACCAGGGGAACCTTATGACAAATATCACAAAGGAAAGGGCATATGGATCTAATTGTGATATGGAAGATAGAGATCATATATCATAATTAGATAAGTAAAATAGTATTGAATATATGTACACTATGTATGTATATATAAAGAGATAAAGAGTATTGTTAAGATAATATTACTATTTAATGTTTGTTTAGGAGGATCACATAATTTATTTCATGTTTCATTGGCACACTGCTTACATATGAGGCAACTGAGGCCCAGAGATATTAATTTTCCTTTCCCAAAGCTACACATACCAAGGAGTAAAGCCAGAAATCAAATAAGAGTCTACTAATCCTAGCATACAGATCTAGGTCAGTGATAACAGTTGTTGTGTCAGTGTGTCTTTATGTGTATGTATTTTGTCAGTGTGTGTATGTGTGTGCGTATGGGCTTAGGGATAGTGTGTAAAGCTTTTATTTTAATTGCAGAGATGATTTAATTGACAATATTGTTCACATAGGAATTCTAAATCTAGAGAACAATATAAATGATTGCAATTACAGAAAATCCCATCTGGTTTTTGGCATATTAGAACTGCATAGAGAAGGTAGCTTCAAACTTTTGGCAACCATGCACTATAGACAGATGTGGCTAAAGAAAATGTGTTTCATTTTTATGAGCAGCTGCCCCTGACCAAATAAACTGTGATGTACGAAAAAACAGAGCAGGCAGCTATCCTACAATCTGCAGGCTGCCTCAAATCCATGCCTGTGGAAATACAGTCCCTTATAGTCCCACCAGCCTCAGCAACTACCTGACCTGATGTCCACTGACCCTAAATCCCCCATCGAAATCTCTCTTCAAAAAGCTAGGTTTAAAAGTCATTTGCTTGTATTGCATCAAAGAAGAAACTAGGGAAAGTTGGGGGCGAGGTGGACTCGGTGGGTATATTGTGAACTACACACAGTGATGACTGAGTTGGATAGTCTTTTCCGGAAGCCTGGAGAAGAGCCCTATAGGATCAGCTACCTATTATTTAAGGGAAGTTTCCCAGCCCTCTGATGCACTTGCCTAGCTTCATGCCTTTACTCCACTGTGATCCTTCCTCCCCACACCTGAAATGCACTTAGTCATCACGACCTTGGCTGACCTCAAAGATGCTATAGAAAATAGCCTTTACAAGCCATTTTTTGCTTTGCATAAAAATATGTTAAGGAAAATGCTTAGGATACTACAAAGTGGTCTCTTATTGAAGGCTGTACAAGGAGGTTATCTCAGGACTCACTATCAGGAAGTGTTTCATGTCTGTGAAGCATTGTAAACAGTGGGTATATTTGTTTCTTTTGGACACTGTGGATTCGAGGTGACATTTGCTGCCTACCTCTAGCCACAAAACATAATTTCATAACACCTATTTTGTCTCTAAATGCAACCTTGAATTTATCTGATTTTACTTTACACTTATTATAGAAAGTTTCCATATTTCAAAAAGTCATTAAGAATCACAGTCAAGAGACTTATGGTGATATGATGACTAAATGCACAGTGGTATTCTTTGGATGGCATCCTGGGACAGAAAAAAAATTAGATAAAAATTAAGAAACTATGAATAGCAGATGGACTGTAGTTAATAATAATGTATCAAAACTGGTTATTTGATGGTGATAAATCTAACATACTAATGTTACATATTCCAGTGGGGGAAACTGATTGTGGAGTATATAGAAACTTTATTCTATTTTCACAATTTTCCTGTAAATCTTTAAAACTTTCCTGAAATTAAAACTTCATTTAAAGAAAATCAAGGCACATATTGGGCACCTTATATTATACCACAGCTAACTTCCTGGTATTCTTATTTTCTGTTCACTCAACAGCCCCCAGTCATATTGTCAGAATTTTTGTACACTGCCTTAAGTACACTTTGGAAAACAGCTGGGTATTAATGCATAAAACATATCCAGCCAGGCATAATACATAAATTTTTGGTTATTCATAAATAAATAAATAAATCATAAATAAATAAATTCATTGTAAAGTTTTTCATAATGTTGTTAGCTAATGTGTGCTATGCCGTGTAACTGGGACATTGCTGCACAGTACTATATGTTATATCTTGATTTGCTTTCTACTTATTAATTTTACTATTATTTATTCATATCACTTTTTTTTAACTTTTAAGTTCAGGAGTAAAAGTGCAGGTTTCTTACATAAGTAAATTTGCGTTCTGGGGGTTTATTGTACAGATTATTTCACCACCCAGGTATTAAGTCTAGTGCCCATTAGTTATTTTCCCTGAAGCTTTCCCTCCTTTCACCCTCTGCCCCTCAAAAGGCCCCAGTGTGTGTTGCTCCCCTCTATGTGTCCATGTGATCTCACCAAAGTGAGAACATGTGGTAGTTGGTTTTCTATTCCCATGTCAGTTTGCTAAGGATAATGGCATCCAGCTCCATCCATGTCCCTGAAAAGGCCATAACCTTATTCTTTTTTATGGCTGCATAGTATTCCATGGTATGTATCATATTTTCTTTATGCAATCTCTCTTTAATGGGCATTTAGGTTGATTTCACGTTGCTGCTATTGTGAAAAACTGTGATTTATAGGCACCTCCTCAAACACAATTTAACTTTTGTTTCTATTTTTATTTTCAATTAAGTCAATTCCAGTAGGCTTGTGACCGCTTCTCTGACTTATTCACCTCATTTTAGAATCCAACACTTATGTATAACTAAATGTGTTCTTACTTACAAACCAACCCTTCCACTAAGGACATGGTTTTGAAAACTTAAAGGCCAAAACTAATTTTCTACATGACTTAAGGGTTTAAATATAAGGAGGTAGATGTTTTATATTAAGAAATTTAAAATAAAACCAATTTTAATTTCAAGAAAAGGCACTCTGACAAAAGACATAAGCAAAGAAACTCGGAGAAGATAAAATTATAAAAGCTGAGAAATTATTCAGCTTCAGTGATATATAAAAAGATATAAATTAAAATATGACAGAAATCTTCACAGATTAATTTAAGGATTTGAAAAGTATAATGCCTAATAATAGTGTTCCAAGGACCCTTGGACAATTTTGTGAAGAACGTTGGATCAGAGAATGTGGGATTCTTAGCTGTTTGCTACATAACAATGTTTCCTAACCTCTGCACATGTAGACTTGGAAAACTGTCTCTAAGACAGCGTGGTACAGCCAGGCTGAGGCTATTTTATTCCTAGGGTATGGTGTAAATAAATCCCTTTCAAATGGATGAAATACGGACTTGAGGTGTTCAACAATCTTTGTACCATATTATAATAATTTGTACATGCTTGTTCTTTTGCAAGAGCAATCTCTATTGTTAGAAAAGATTATATTGGTTTCTCATACCCATGCAAGAAAGGAAATTCTACAACTGCTCATCAGTGTCACTTATCTCAGGATAGATCTGTAAGCTGGTATCCCCCTGTAGAAAGAAGATCATTATATTGGGTGGACTATGTATAAACTCCTTTCTTTTTGTCCCTCTTATGATGAAAATAAGCTTCAGTCCTACTCAAAACCTTTAAACAAAGAAGAAGACTTCACCAGCGAAAACATGAAACTCAGGACAGTAATGCCTGATTATTGCTTAATCTTACTTTGATTAGAAAATAAAGCTATTTTGTTGACAAGTTCTTCTGACAAATATCACTCTGTCTTGGAGCTTGGAATATTTCATTCACTGCCTTAATATAAAGTACCTACAATTAATTTACTGGAGTCTTGGTAGAGAAGGAGGAAATTTCTCTTCATCTTTGGTAAAACATTTCTCAAGGCATTTTAACACAGTAATTTTGACAGTTAAAATTTTAATTAAGTTTAAAATTTTAGGTGGCTGGCAAGATAGTCGAATGGGAACCGTGCAACTCTGCAGCGTCCAGCAAGATCAACACAGAAGGCAGATGGCTTCTACATTTCCAACTGAGGTACATGGTTCATCACACTGGGACTGGTTAGACAGGGGGTGCAACCCACGGAAGACGGGTTGAAGCAGGGTGGGGCATTGCCTTACCCAGGAAGTGCAAGGGGTCAGGGAACTCCCTCCCCTAGCCAAGGGAGGCTGTGAGGGATGGTGCCCTGAGGGACGGTGCACTCCCTCCCAAGTACTACGCTTTTCCCGCTGTCTTCGCAACCAGCAGACCAGGAGATTCCCTCAGGTGCCTATGCCACCAGGGCCCTGGGATTATAGCACAAAACTGGGCAGCTGTTTGAGCAGACACCGAGATAGCTGCAGGAGTTTTGTTTTGTTTTGTTTCATACCCCAGTGGTGCCCGGAATGCCAGCAAGAGAGAACTGTTCACCCCCCTGGAAAGGGAGCTGAAGCCAGGGAGCCAATTGGTCTAGCTCAGGGAATCCCATCCCCATGGAGCCCAGCAAGCTAAGATCCACTGGCTTGAAATTCTCACTGCCAGCACAGCAGCTGAAGTTGACCTAGGATGCTGGAGCTTGGTGGGTGGAGGGGTGTCCACCATTACTGGGGCTTGAGTAAACAGTTTTCCCCTCACACTGTAAACAAAGCTGCTGGGAAGTTTGAATTGGATAGAGCCCACCACAGCTCTGCAAAGCCACTGTAGCCAGACTCCTTCTCTAGAGTCCTCCTCTCTGGGCAGGGCATCTCTGAAAGCAAAGCAGCAGCCCCAGTCAGGGGCTGGTAGATAAAATTCCCATCTCCCTGGGACAGAGTACCTGGGAGAAGGGGCACCTGTGGGAGCAGCTTCAGCAGACTTAAACGCTCCTACCTTCCAGTTCTGAAGAGAGCAGCGGATCTCCCAGCACAGCACTGGACCTCTGCTAAGGGACAGACTGCCTCCTCAAGTGGGTCCCAGACCCCCATGCCTCCTGACTGGGAGACACCTCCCAGTAGGGGTCAATAGACACCTCATAGAGGAGAGCTCTCGCTGGCATCTCGTGGGTGCCCCTCTGGGATGAAGCTTCCAAGGAAGGAATAGGCAGCAATCTTCACTGTTCTGCAGCCTCTGCCGGTAACATCCAGGAAAACTGGGTCTGGAGTGGACCTCCAGCAAACTCCAGCAGACCTGCAGCAGAGGGGCCTAACTGTTAGAAGGAAAACTAATAAACAGAAAATAATAGCATCAACATCAACAAAAAGAGCATCCATACCAAAACCACATCTGAAGGTCACCAGCATCAAAGACCAAAGGTAGATAAATCCACAAAGATGAGGAAAAAACAGTGCAAAAAGGCCGAAAATTCAAAAAACCAGAATGCCTATTCTCCTCCAAAGGATCACAGCTCCTCACCAGCAAGGGAACAAAAGTGCTCAAATTAAAAGACACAGACTGGCAAATTGGATAAAGAGTCAAGACCCATCAGTGTGATGTATTTAGCAGACACCTCTCATGTGCAAAGACACACATACATTCAAAATAAAGAGATGGAGGAATATTTACCAATCAAATAGAAAGCAATAAAAGAGCAGGGGCTGCAATCCTAGTCTCTGATAAAACAGACTTTAAACCAAAACAGATCAAAAAAGACAAAGAAGGGTGTTACATACTGGTAAAGGGATCAATGCAACAAGAATAGCTAACTATCCTAAATATGCACCCAATACAGGAACATGCAGATTCATAAAGCAAGTTCTTAGATACCTACAAAGAGACTTAGACTTCCACGTAATAATAGTGGGAAATTTAACACCCTACTGTCAATATTAGACAGATCAACAAGACAGAAAAGTAACCAGGACATTCAGGACTTGAACGCAGTTCTGGACCAAGTGGACCTAACAGACATCCACAGAAATCTCCACCCCAAATCAACAGAATATATATTCTTCTCAGCACCACATCACACTTATTCTAAAATTGACCACATAATTGGAAATAAAATAGTCCTCAGCAAATGCAAAAGTACAGAAATCAAAACAAACAGTCTCACAGACGACAGTGCAGTCAAATTAGAAATCAGGATTTAAAAACTCACCCAAAACCACACAACTACATGGAAACTGAACAACCTGCTCCTGAATGACTACTGGGTATATAATGAAACTAAGGCAGAAATAAGTTATTGAAACCAATGACAACAAAGGCACAACATACCAGAATCTCTGGGACACAGCTAAAGCAGTGTTTAGAGGGAAATTTACAGCACTAAATACGCACATGAAAAAGAGGGAAAGATCTACAATCAATACCCTAACATCACAATTAAAAGAACTAGAGAAGCAAGAGCAAAAATTTCAAAAGCTAGCCAAAGACAAGAAAGAACTAAGATCAGAGTAGAACTGAAGGAGATAGAAACATGAAAATCCCTCCAAAAACATCAGTGAATTCAAGAGGTGCTTTTTTGAAAAGATTAACCAAATAGACTGCTAGCCAGACTAATAAAGAAGAAAAGAGAGAAGAATCAAATAGACACAATAAAATATGAGAAAGGGGATATAATCACTGATCCCACAGAAATACAAACTATCATCAGAGAATAGAATAAACACTTTTATGCAAATAAACTAGAATATCTAGAAGAAATGGGCAAATTCCTGGACACATACACCCTCCCAAGACCAAACCAGAAAGAAGTTGAACTTCTGAATAGAACAATAACAAGTTCTGAAATTGAGACAGTAATTAATAGCCTACCAACCAAAAAGAAGCCCAGGACCAGACAGATTCACAGCCGAATTTTACCAGAGGTACAAAGAGTTGCTGCTAACATTTCTTCTGAAAATATTCCAAACAATAGAAAAAGAGAGACTCCTCCCTAACTCATTTTATGAGGCCAGTATCATCCTGATACCAAAACCTGGCAGAAACACAACAAAAAAGAAAATTTTGGGCCCATATCCCTGATGAACATCGATGCGAAAATTCTCAATTAAAAAACTGGCAAATTGAATCCAGCAACACATCAAAAACCTTATCCAGAATGATCAAGTCGGCTTCATCCCTGGGATGCAAGGCTGGTTCAACATACACAAATCAATAAATGTAATCCATCACACAAACAGAACCAATGGCAAAAACCACATGATTATCTCAATAGATGTAGAAAAGGCCTTTGATAAAATTAAACACACCTTCATGCTAAAAACTCACAATAAGGTAGGTACTGATGGAATTTATCTCAAAACAATAAGAGCTATTCATGTCAAACCCACAACCAATATCATACTGAATGGGCAATAGCTGGAAGCATTCCCTTTGAAAACTGGCACAAGATAAGAATGCCCTCTCTCACCACTCTTATTCAACATAGTATTGGAAGTTCTGGCCAGGGCGATCAGGCAAGAGAAAGAAATAAAGGATATTCAAATAGGAGAAAAGGAAGTCAAATTGTCTCTGTCTGCAAATGACATGATTGTATATTTAGAAAATCCCATCATCTCAGCCCAAAAAACTCTGTGAGCTCATAAGCAACTTCAGCAAAGTCTCAGGATACAAAATCAATGTGCAAAAATCACAAGCATTACTATACACCATTAATAGACAAACAGAGAGCCAAATCATGAGTGAACTCCCATTCACAATTTCTACAAAGAGAATAATATACCTAGGAATACAACTTAAATGAGATATGAAGGACTTCTTCAAGGAGAACTACAAACCACTGCTCAAGGAAATAAGAGAGAACACAAATAGAAAAACATTCCATGCTCAGGGATAAGAAGAATCAATATTGTGAAAATGGCCATACTGCCCAAGGTGATTTATAGATTCAATGCTCTCCCCATCAAGCTACCACTGGCTTTTTTCACAGAATTAGAAAAAAACTACTTTAAATTTCATATGGAACCAACGAAGAGCCTGTATAGCCAAGACAATCCTAAGCAAAAAGAACAAAGCTGGAGGCATCACGCTACCTGACTTCAAGCTATACTACAAGTCAATAGTACCCAAAACAGCATGGTACTGGTACCAAAACAGATATGTTGACCAATGGAACAGAACAGAGGCCTCAGAAATAATGTGCAACACATGTACAACCATCTGATCTTTGACAAACCTGACAAAAACAAGCAATGGGGAAAGGATTCCCCATTTAATAAATGGTGTTGGGAAAACTGGACCCCTTCCTTACACCTTATACAAAAATTAACTTAAAATGGATCAAAGACTCTAAACGTAAGACCTGAAGTCATAAAAACCCTAGAAGAAAACCTGGGCAATATCATTCAGAACACAGGCATGGGCAAAGACGTTATGAGTAAAACACCAAAAGCAATGGCAACAAAAGCCAAAATTGACAAATGGGATCTAATTAAACTAAACACCTTCTGCACACAAAAGAAACTATTCATCAGAGTGAACAGGCAACCTATAGAATGGGAGAAAATTTTTGCAATCTATCCATCTGACAATGGGCTAATATCCAGAATCAAAAGGAACTTAAACAAATTTACAAGAAAAAAAAAAGTGGGTGAAGGCTATAAACAGACACTTCTCAAAAGAAGACATTTATGCATCCAACAAACATGTAAAAAAGCTCATCATCAATGGCCATTAGAGAAATGCAAATCAAAACCACAACGAGAGACCATCTCATGCCATTTAGAATGGTGATCGTTATAAAGTCAGGAAACAACAGATGCTGAAGAGGCTGTGGAGAAATAGAAATGCTTTTACACATTTCTCCACATATATGTGGAGAATAAACATGGATATATTTCCACATATATGTGTAGAATAAATATGGGAGTATAAATTAGTTCGACCGTAGTGAAAGACAGTGTGGTGATTCCTCAAGGACCTTGAACCAGAAATAACACTTGCCCCCAGCAATCCCATTACTGGATATATACCCAAAGGATTATAAATCACTTTACTTTAAAGACACATGCACACGCATGTTCATTGCAGCACTTTTCACAATAGCAAAGACTGGGAACCAGCACAAATGCCCATCAATGACAGACTGGATAAAGAAAATGTGGCACATATACTTAATGGAATACTATGCAGCCATAAAGAGGATGAGTTCATGTCCTTTGCAGGGACATGGATGAAGCTGGAAACTATCATTCTCAGCAAACTAACACAGGAACAGAAAACCAGAGACTGCATGTTCTCAGTCATAAGTGGGAGTTGAAGAATGAGAATACATGGACACAGGGAGGGGACCATCACACATTGGGACCTGTCAGGGGGATGGGGGGTTAGGAGAGTGATAGCATTAGGAGAAATACCTAATGTAGATGATGGGTTGATAAGTCCAGCAAACCACCATGGCACATGTATATCTATGTAACAAACCTGTGCATTCTGCACATGTATCCCAAAAATTGAAGTATAATTTTTTAAAAAGTTTAAAATTTTCAAGATTCTAACCATAAGGTTTGCCTTCTTATGAATAAATGGCTGTAGTACTAAGTCTGGTTTATTAGTTTGATAGATTGAAGATTACCCCCAAATATTAGGCACCCTTCCCATGAGAGAGGATTATATTTCCTCTCTCCATTGATATTCGGCTTGACTGTAAAACTTGCTTTGGTCAATGAAATGTGAGTGGAAGTGACACCTATAGCTTTTAGTGGAAGCTTTAAACTAAGTTCACATTGGCTATGTTTGGTTCTTTATGCTGCAACTATCAATGTTCCAGATAGAAGCTGTTCTATAGTTTGGCTTCCAGAAAACAGAAGGGAGTTTTAACTAACATATAATGAACATGTTGCATGAATGAGAAGTAATTATTTATTGTTATAAGACAGTAAACTATTTTTAATTTGTTGTCACAGTATATCCCAGCGTATCCTGACTAATACAGAAATTGGTACCTAAAAGTAGGGGGATTGCTATAATAGCAACAAAACCAACAATGAAACATAAAATACAAGGCATATAGATACAGGAAGCAATTTGCAAGAAACTGTGACCGGGGTCTAAAAGGACATAATTATTCCATTATTATGCAACAGCAAAACACTCATTAATATTGTCACCTGCAATAACTTGGAAGGCAGCAGTTTTGTCAACTGAGCTTACATGTTTAGGCAAGGAGGTAGAAAAATTAAATGTGCCAAGACAAAAGTGAAATGGATTTTTATTTCCAACTCTTAAAGAGCAAGCTGACAAGGTCTTTGTACCATAAAAGACCCATGAAAACTCAGATTAATGGCAAGAACCATATCAAGACTCACATTCTTTTGTTAAAAATCTCTGAAAATAATAATTTGGCACACATAAATCTTTCAGATGAAGGAAATGGCTAAGAAACAAGAGACTAAGACACACAAATGGCTTTTCACTAGGAGTCTGTTAGGTTCAATGTACCTAAAAGTAAGTCTGGAAGGCGAGGCTTGTCTAACAAGAATTGCAGGCATGGCTATTAATGCAGGTTGTGCCTGATAAACTAGTTAAAAAGGAAACTACATTTACAATAAGATTTTTCATAGAAAAATTAAAAAGCTGGCAGCCTAGACTAAAAGAGACCGTGAGCATCAGATATCTGAAATGGACCTTGGGCCTTCAACATTTTAGGGTCAGGTAGCAGAGGAAGGCAGCCTCCTGGCCCTCAAAAAGACAGTCCCCAGTCAGAGGAGCATGCTCCATCAGAGGAGGCCAAGGAGGATGATGATGCGAAATAAGAGACTTCCCTGAGACTGGATGCAAGAAGTATATGTCGTCAACTGCCTGGATGTTTTTACCTTTCACAGGAACACAACACAAATGACTTTTAAAATCTGTTTCCAAAGAGTTATATCCAACAGAATCAGGTTGCAGCAGTAGAAGGCACTGAAGAAGCTGCCGGTAGGGACTTAGAGAGACTAATGCCGTGCTGTCTTGACCCCTAGTGTGGTCGACAACATGACAGTCCCACAAAGATGCCCACGTCCTAATCACTGAGCTTGTGAATAAATTCATTTTCATGGTAAAAGAGACTTAGCGAATGTGACTAATCTTCCCTTGAGATGGAGAGATTAGCCTGGGTTACCTGGGTCTCAATCACATGAATCCTTAACAGTGGAGAAATTTCCCTGGTCATGGTCAGAGAGAGGTGGCGTCGAGGAATAAAAGTCAGATAGATGTAATGTTCCTGGCTTGGATATGAAGGAAGGGGGCCATCAGCCAAGACATGTGAATGGCCTCTAAAAGTTAGAAAAGCAAACGAACACTCTCTCCTAAGGCCTTCATAAGGAATGCAGGCCTGCTGATCCTCTAATGTTACCCCAGGAAGACTCTTGTCTTACAAGTTAGGTCATAGGCTTCTAACCTACAGAATTGTAAGATAATAAATTTGTGTTGCTTCAAGACACTGAGTCTTTGGTAATTTGTTATGACAGCAATACAAAATTAATACATCTAAGAATTACCCAATCTGGACAGGGAGGCACATAGTGTTTGGTTATGACTTATTGGTTTCAGAATGCCAATACTTCAAATGCAAAAACAAACTGACCAATAAATAAATAAAACAAACAAAAGCGACTGATTCAGATTAGGAATTACTAAAATCTCATTAGCTATCTCAGATGCCACAGCCAGGGCCAAAACCTTAGCAGGCTCTCAACTTGGACAGGGACAGATGGTTCTGAATTTTGAAAATTTAAATGGCTTATAAATTTTAAGTATGAATTTCTTCTTGTCCTTAAAATAAGTGCTTGGCCTTACTCCAGAGATTCTGATTCAATTTGTATGGTATAGGACCCAGATTAATATAGGAACGTTTTGTGTAAATGCTTTCCCAATGGTCTTAATAAGCCATGCTTGAGAACTACAACTCTGAAGGACCAGATTCTTATTTACATCATTCAAAATCTTAAGCTATTAATTTAGCCAAATGGATTGCATAATAGTATTAAGCTGACTGGAGTATTCAGTCCAGATCTATTTACATCTTTATGGATTCAATTCACTGGCATTTCTTTTTTATTTTTATTTTTTAAGAGACAGATTCTCACTCTGTTGCCCAGGCTGGAGTGCAGTGCCACAAGCATAGCTCACTGCAGCCTTGATATCCTGGGCTCAAGTGGTCCTCCCACCTCAGCCTCCCAAGTAACTAGGACTACAGGTGCATGTCACCATGCCCAGCTAGCTTATTGTAGAGACACGGTCTTGCAATATTGCCCAGGCTGGTCTTGAACTCCTGGCCTCACACAGCTCATTGTTGTGAGGTTTGACAAATAGCTCTTGGGTATAAAATATAACTCCCCAGTACATTACTGTGTCCTGGAGACATAGGAACTATACCACAAATTAACTGGTGGGCTGATTATACAAGGCAACCTCCCAGTCATTAGGGTACAAATGAATATTTTAAATTTGGGTAAGAGGTTAGTTTTTAGGAAAAGCAGTCACTGGAGAATTTATCACTAGGGAACACACTCAGGAAATTGTTCACAGATATGACAACCTTGATTCCATACGAACTAATAAGAAATCATGTTTAGCAGCTATTATGACCCAAGATTTGGCTAATAATACGGACATCAAATATCCCCTTCACCTTAACTGCCACCTGCAAATAAAAAAACGTAATGGAATGATGGAATACACTCTTCAAGAAGCAGTTCAGAAGTTTCACTGGTTTTTGCACTTTAACAAGCCATTTATCTTCTCAGTGTTCAATCCCTTTATGATGCTATTTTCCCAATCATACATCTCCATAGTGAATAGGACCAACAGGTGAATTAAAAGAAGTTAAACACACACTTACCACATGATGCAGCCATTACACTCCTAGGAACTGACCAAAGAAAAATGAAAGAATATGTTTATGCAAAGATTTGTATAAAGATATTCATAGCAGTTTTATTTGAAACAACCAAAACCTGGAAACAACTCAAATGCTCATTACCAGGTAAATAAATAAACAAATTATGATATATACAAATAATGGAACACTACCCATCAATTAAAAGGAGTTAAGTGTTGTTCCAGCACTTTGAGAGACCAAGGTGGGTGGATCACTTGAGGTCAGGAGTTCGAGATTAGCCCAACCAACACGGTGGACCCCCATCTCTACTAAAAATACAAAAAAAAAAAATAATAATTTGGCATGGTAGCACATGTCTATAATCTCAGCGACCTGGGAGACTGAGGCAGAAGAATCGCTTGAACCTGGGAGGCAGAGATTGCAGTGAGCCAAGATCCAGCCACTGCATTCCAGCCAGGGTGACAGAACAAGACTATCTCCAAAAAAAAAAAAAAAGAATTAACTACAATGCAATCATGAATCTCAAAATAATTGTGCTGAGTAAAAGAAGGCAGGCAGAAAAGAGTTTATAATGTACTTTTTTATAAACATTCAATTTATATTGAAGTATAGAAATTATGAATAAAATATAGTGTCAGAAAATCAATAAGTGACCGCCTGGGGATGGGATGAAGACAGGTAGAAGAGAGGGATTTTCAATGAGGCACAAAGGAATTTGAGAAGTAATATGTTCAGTATCTTAATTGCAGTAAATGTTTCTTGGGCATATACATACATCAAAATTGATCAAATTGTGCATTTTAAATATGTGTTATGTATCTATTATACTTTAATAAAACTATAAAAAAGGAGAAAAAGAGTAAATGGGCCAGACCCCAAGTACATTGGGTCACACCCATCCTGAACAACTGTTACTTTTTATCATGACTGAAAATATGACTTTATATGAATTTTCCTGGCAGCAAATGTGTACAAGGCATGAAACACAAAGCTATTCTCCTGAGGAGAAGCGACACCTGTAGAGGACATGGAGAAATGCCATAGAAAAAATCTAAATAGATACTAACCACTACTCATCCAGGGTGAAATCTTTATGAACATACATTTTAATCATTGAAAACACTCACTTCAAACTTGTTCAGAAGGCAAGCTGAACCACATGACAGAGCATTCAACTTCAGAAACACATACATTATTCAATTAGAAGAAAAATGATCTAATTAAAGAATTTTTTAATAGTTTTAACTAAATTCTAGTAATAACTAAAGTACATAAAACTTAGATCAATCTCTAGGTAACGGGTTTGCAGGCATAGTAAAAATAAAATTCACTTGTACATTGAAGATAAAATAGTAACTGTTCAATCTCTCAATGGCATTAGATGCCTCAGATACTTTCAAGTCTGTATCTGCTACTAAAACTTATTTGAGCTTTTTGGGAAACAAATCAAGATTAATATAAAGTAAAAGAATGAATAACTCATGCCCCTGCATCAATCTTTATAATTTTTGGATGACAGAACATGTGCATGTTTCTCTAATTAAAGCCAATATTAAAAATGACATGGATTAAAAACTTAACTAGGCTAGTTAAGACATGCCTGGTCTGTGTGGGAACCAGTCCACCCTGGGTTGGGCATCAGATCTGTAGAAATTACCAAGCAAACTGGCAGCCTTGGCTCGTACCAAAGAGTGAGTCAACTTCCAGCTGTTTTAATTGGTCAGGATATTCAACAAGTCGATCAGTCTCAAATCACTAACTTGTGAATTATATCCAAATACTACAGAAACAATTAAACTTGTATTTGTGGAGTTAGGAAAGTCTAGAGCAGCACTGTTCAATAGATCTTTCTGCAATAGTAGAAGTTTTCTGTATCTGTGCTGTCCAACATGATAGTCACCAACCACACGTGGCTATTGATATATGAACTGTGGTTAGTGAAACAGAGGAACTGAAGGTTTCATTTCATGTAATTTCACTGATTTAAATTTAAACACAAATAGACACATGTGGCTAGTGGCTAACACATTTTGTAGATAGGTAGGCCAATATTGCGCTCATTGAATGGTTACTTTCAGAGCTTCATCTGTGTGACAATAAGATTTGTCTGAGAAATTATAATGTCCAGATAAGACACACAGTCAGTTTACTTCCATTCTTCCAACTAAAATATGTAAACACATTTAAGACTTGTAAAACCTATTTCCATAAAGCAACTTATAAGAGTACTGTATGAGACTGCTTTGAGAGTATTTGTTTGACTCAGTTGTAACTGTATCCCATTTTTTCAGCACTTCCTGTATGCATAGCAGATTTCCCAGGTAGAATAGTTAAATTGCCTTGGATCGCATGGGGCGGGGGGGGGGGGGCTTTAAAATTCTTTTGATTGCAGGATCTATAAAACTTTTTGGCTTTGCTTGATGAGATCCTGGGTGCAATATTGTACCATTCTTCTTATGACGGGAAAAGACTGAGCATTCTACTATTGGGTTGAGGAATTATGTTCCATAATATAATTAAACCAACTATTGCTCCATGGATTATAAAGCTATGAATACCTTTATCAGTTATCAATTGCCACAAAAAAAATGCTGCATAACAAACCATCCCAGGGCTTAGTGGTTTAAAACAATAATTATTTAGCTCATGAATCTGGAGTCAACTAGGAAGTTCTGCTGCTCTGAGTTGGACATAATTCATCTCAGCTTGGCTCACTCATGCATCAACTGTCAGGTGGTGGGTTGGCCAGGGACTGGCTGATCTAGGACAGTCTCAACTGAGAAGTCGTCCTGTTTCTGATCCATGTTATTTCTCATCTTCTACCAGATAAATTCAGGCTTATTCATATGGCTAAGGTAAGGTTCCAGGAAAGAAAATGAGAGTAGGTCAAGTCTCTTAAGGCCTAAACTTGGAGTTAATAAATGGTAAGGTCAATTCAGATTCAACAGGTTGGGAACAAAACCCTACCTCTTGAGGACACAAGTTACAAAGCCATATTTCAAAAAGCATGGATACAAAAAGGGGTGAAGAAACGTAATGTCTTCCACAAACCCCAACTAATAATACCAACTTCTGGGTTGAAAGCAAATGATATTCTTCAGGAGTGCATATTGACATTTGGGTCAAAATTCCTGAGACAAAGAGATGTTATTACCAAAGGACCCAATGGGCTGAAATAAACTGGAACCCATCTCATTTTATGGAACATCTTAATCTGGATCAAACTGTAATGGACCAATCTTATCTGGCCTTACAAAATAAGTTAATTCCAAGTGGAGTTCATAAAATTCCAAACCTAATAAGGCAAATATATTATGGAAATCAGTATCAGTCTAAAATTGTGAATGGCAGCCTCCAAACTACCGGAGTAAGAGTCCCCTTGCTTGAAAGTCTTAAAATGTTTTCATTAGACTAGCTATCATCTTACCAGTCCTGAGCTATTGGTGAGAATTACAGATACCAGCCAAATTCTTTCATTATATCTTGTAAAATAGCCAAATGTAATATAGACTAATTTGAAAAGGCATTGTGCCCATCTGCTCTCAATTGGTAGAAAGAATGTGGAGAGAAAGTAAAATAATGGCTATAACTTTACTGAGCTGTGAAAAAGGCTGATAAGGACAGAATAAACCCCATGAAGTCATACAGTTAATATACTGCTAGCCGCAGCAAATATTAAATATGCAAATATTGCCATACTGTAAGAAAATGCAGTATATATTTTCAAGTGACCCCAAATTTATCAAGTTATTACTAATAATTATATTTGGGAATCTACTGTAAAGGAACAATCCAAAAGCAGTAACAACAACAACTGTGAAAAATCTGTGTACCATATTCAGTGTTTATTTTTTAATGTAAGAAGGAAAATTAATAGTCATCTAAATGTCTGAAAACATACGAATAGCTAGTAGTTATAGTATTTTAACTGGTTAGAATATTATGGCACTATTAAAATGGTGGTTATAAAGACCATGTAGCAACATCAAAACTATGTAAAATATAATCCTAAGTGAAATAAGATACAGAATTGTATGCACACTGTGATGATAATTATGTAAAACAAAATGGAAAAGAATGCATAGAGCGTCAAGCATCGTTTGTAGGAGTTGCCTTTTGGAACTCCTTTTCAAAAGCTTGAAAATGGGTGGGTGCAGCAAGATGGCCGAATAGGAACAGCTCCAGTCTCCAACTCCCAGTGCCAGCGACACAGAAGACCAGTGATTTCTGCATTTTCAACTGAGGTACTGGGTTCATCTCACTAGGGAGTGCCGGACAATTGGTGCTGGTCAGCTGCTGCAGCCCGACCAGCGAGAGCTGAAGCAGGGGGAGGCATCGCCTCACCTGGGAAGTGCAAGGGGGAAGGGAATCCCTTTTCCTAGCCAGGGGAACTGAGACACACAACACCTGGAAAATCGGGTACTCCCACCCCAATACCGTGCTTTAAGCAAAGGGGCACACCAGAAGATTATATCCCACACCTGGCCGGGAGGGTCCCACGCCCATGGAGCCTCCCTCATTGCTAGCACAGCAGTTTGCAATCTAACTGCAAGGCAGCAGCGAGGCTAGGGGAGGGGCACCCGCCATTGCTGAGGCTTAAGTAGTTAAACAAAGCCACTGGGAAGCTCGAACTGGGTGGAGCTCACAGCAGCTCAAGGAAGCTTGCCTGTCTCTGTAGACTCCACCTCTGGGGACAGGGCAGAGCTAAACAACAACAAAAACAAAAAAAGCAGCAGAAACTTCTGCAGGCCTAAACAACTCTGTCTGACAGCTTTGAAGAGAGCAGTGGATCTCCCAACAGGGAGGTTGAGATCTGAGAAGGGACAGACTGCCTGCTCAAGTGGTTCCCTGACCCCTGAGTAGCCTAACTGGGAGACATCCCCTACTAGGGGCAGACTGACAACCCACACCTCACACGGTGGAGTACACCCCTGAGAGGAAGCTTCCAAAGTAACAACTAGACAGGTACACTTGCTGTTCAGCAATATTCTATCTTCTGCAGCCTCTGCTGCTGATACCCAGGCAAACAGGGTCTGGAGTGGACCTCAAGCAATCTCCAACAGACCTATAGCTGAGGGTCCTGACTGTTAGAAGGAAAACTA
>NW_012118410.1:1504187-1544905 GCF_000951035.1 Colobus angolensis palliatus
TTTTTTTTGAGATGGAGTCTTGCTCTGTCACTCAGGCTGGAGTGCAGTGGCGTGTTCTCAGCTCACTGCAACCTCTGCCTCCCAGATTCAAATGATTCTCGTGCCTCAGCCTCCCAAGTAACAGGGCTTACAAGTGCCTGCCACCATCCTGGCTAATTTGTGTATTTTAGTAGAGATGGGGTTTCACCATGTTGGCCAGGCTGATCTCGAACTCCTGACCTCAAGTCATCTGCCCACTTTAGCCTCTCAAAGCGCTGAGATTATAGGCATGAGCCACCACACCCAGTCAGAAATGTTTATATCTTTTGATTAAATTTCTAGAAATTTAACTTACAGAAATACAACTTAGGAAAATTATCCAAAATGTAAAAAAAGAAAGTTAGAATGAAAAATTTTTATTATATCACTGCAACATTTTTAAAAATTGTCAATAACCAAAAACAGCCTAAATAGAAAGAATGAAATGCCTAAATTATAGCTTATCTGAATGCAAAATGTTAAGCAGCCATTAAGAATAAAAGAATTTAACGACAAAGAGAAATGTATCAATGTATAAAACATTTTTAATACAGCAATATATAAAATAATATTAATACACAATTTGAAACTACATAGAGAAAGATGAAAATATACCAAAAATTTAACAATGACTTATAATATTTAGATGAGCAAATTCTGAATTCTCTTCAGCTTTCTAATGCTTCTGTGCATTTTCAAGTGCATGCAATAGCAAATTAAGCACGTATTATTTTTATCATCAGAAAAAATTATAAAAGACTGCATGGGAAAATATAAGAGAAAATATATATATTGACACTAACTGTGTAAGGGTGATTGATTAAAGATTGTTGTCTTGTTTTTTCTAGTTTCCACATCCTGGGATGTAGTTAAGTTAAATTTACAGTTACAAAATCCATAATTTTTATGAAATGATCTACCTCATGACCTCTTTTCTAATAAGACATGACACTAGTAGTAACATTTTACATTTATGCTAAGTATTTGCAGTTTGCAAAGTATTTCACTTGTATTATTATTGTAAAGTAGTTCATTTGTGTTATTTCATTCAATTCATGCAGAGTTCTGTGTGAGGTGAATATTGTTGTCATGTTACCAAAACTGAGGTTCGAGGTTAAGTGAGGTCATGCAAGTCATGCAGCTGATACATAACTGAACTGGACTGGACCCAGTGGTAGTGCTTCAAAATGCTACACCCTATCAGTTTCTATGGAATCTTTCTAATGAGTCTCATCGGGAATGAAAAAGCAGTATGCCATTGCAAACATGATACAAATCTTTCAAGCAGCTAAGACATTTACTGGAACAGAGTGACACTGATTTACTTTACACCTCTTTCCACTGTCCTACAATGATTAATTTTTTAGAAGTTACGCTTTGATGTTTCAGTTAGTGCTTTTCTAACACAGCTCCAATCCCTCGATATATTCAACTAATTAAGCAGTGATGTGTACTTTACATGAAATACTTTTAAATTAGCCACAGTGATTCCTAAACTACTCAGTCTGGGCTCAGGACCTTTAATATCCAAACTGGCAATCTAGTGCCCATAAACTCTTTATTTACATAGTGACATCTGGGATTAAGTTCAATAATGGTTTCTATGGAAACTAATGGCAATATCAAACCTTTCCAAACCACTAGAAGTGACCCAATTAGAAGAGGTAAAAATGAGTGACAGAAACAGTAGCTATCAATACAATGGAAAGGTTAATTCTACTTCCTCACACTAATTTTCATAAATGTCTCTGCATATTCGTTAGAAGATTATGGAATTCATTTGATATTCAAGGATCTCAAATGGATAAGAATAATATATGAAGTGAAAGTTTATTGTTTTTCAATAACACTGAAGCCAATTTCACAGAAATACAGAGATTAAAACTGAAGAACAAGGTAGGTATACATGAATGTATACATTATAGATAATATAGATAAATACTGCTAAAGATAAAATTATAAGAATTTTGCTGCAGAAAAGATAAGTAAGTTTTAAGAATTAATTCCAAATTGAAAAGTTAAATAAACCTCCTATCTTCCTTAGACCTAAAAAAAGAGAGAAATATTTGCTGAACTTGATTCCAGAATAAAATGCAAATATAAACATGTTTCATAAAGATTTTAATCACATAAGAAGCTCTTAAACATAGCTTTGAGATTCAAGCACAGCATAAGAATAAAACAAGATTTGTAAATTGTTATTTCTTGCTGTAAGTACTAACCCAGTTTAAGCTTTAACCTTGACATTTTATGTACTGTCCCAATTGAAAACCCAAAATATTAGTGTAACTTGTTGCAGAGTTTTAGCTTGTTTTGAGAGCTCAGGTAACAAAATATCTTCCTAGAAATCCTTATGTAAATGATCTAAGCATGTATAATAAGTAGTATCCTGAATTTTACTAATAAAACACAATGACAAAATGACATCTATAGTTGGACCACCATCAGATATCTCAAACTTAATTTATCCAAAATCAGCCTCTTGGACTTTCCCTAATCTTTTTTTCCTGAAGTCTTCCTCTGTCTCAGTAAATGGTGACACCATCTTTCCAATTGCTCAGATTACAGTTATTCTTGACAATTCTGTCAGCAAATCTCAACTTTCACTTAACATGTCTTCAGCATCAAATCACTTCTCTTCACCCTGCTTGCCGCTGCCTTGCCCGATTCACCACCCTCCCTTGCTTATTCAGTAGGCTCCTCACTGCTCTTCTCCTTGGACCTTTCAGCAAAACTCCCTACCCTGAATGAAAATGTAAATTAACTGATCAGTTAGTTAACAAGAATTGACTGAGTTCCCAGAGATCAGTGTTGTATAGGGTTCTATGAAGAAAGTAAGATTGCTTTGACTACAGTTGAAGATGGCAAACATTTCTTAGGAAACAATTAGAAAGCAATGAGAGATAACATATTGCCAAATGCTAAGTCTAAAAGTAGGCACTATGGTTCTAGGGGGTGTGGGTTCTCTCTTTTTTTTTTTTTTTGCTGCCATTAACCTTATGAGCCTAGGGAAACTGTTTCCCCTGTTCACCCTCATCACCTCTGTTTCGCAAATAAGGAGACTGTCCTGGATGATTTATTGGTTCATTAGAATCCTTATTCTTGGTGTGTCTATTATTTCAGAGAAAGGAGATGTCTGTTATTTCAGAGAAAGTAGAAATACCTAGGTGGCAGAAGTGGGTTACTGTTTAGCAATGTCTCCCCTTTCTCCTGCCTTTCTCGGCCTCCCTAGAAGCCAAACTGAGGAAGTTCTAAAAGATTGAAACTTCCTTATCTGAAAATAGATTCATACCAGGCAATTTCCCAATGAGCTCTGCTGAACCTTATGAAGTCAAATATACATCAATGCATTTACATATATTGGTATCTGAAAGCATTTTCTAACATCAAACTATGAATACTATTGAAAATAGAAATATTTTATGTAATTAGCCATATTCTTACCATCCCCTGTAAAAACTCATTATCCTCTATTGTTATTTATCTATTTCACGTATGTGAACTGTTTTGATTTGCCCAAAGAGATGGCAAGCCTCGCTAGGTCAAGAGTCATGGATTATATGTTTCTCTATCCATTTTTTTGCTATATACAGTGTTTTATACATGGGTGTGACATGATTCTATGCCTTTATAAATAATGTCTGCTCAGCCTACATACAGGATATACATGTCACACCACTGTTGTACAATACAAATTAGGTCATGCGTAGATTCCATCACCCATTATCATGAGTGCTCCATTATTCTATGCTATCGACCCAGTAAGAACAACTTGCTTTGAATGGCATTACAAAAGGACATAGATGATTTATCTTGGCAGCCTAGAAAATACTGAAAAAGGAAAGGGGACAGTAATGTTCCTATGCAATAATAATAATACTCATAAAAGTTACAGTCTTCAGAATCTGGGTTATGCGAGTACTAGGGGTTGCAAGGATGACATCCTGTGGATTTCACCATGCCCCTAAAGGACTTGGAACAACGTGCTGCTGTTTCTTGGCATGGCATCAGTGCGCAGCGCATGGTGCTCGTCTGTCCAGCTATGAACCATTGTTCTGACTGAAAGATCAGAGTGCAGTTTCTTGGCTCCTGTGCCCACAAACACCCTTGTTGGTGGTGTGGCTTAGGGTCACATTACCTCATCTTCTCCTGACTTCTGTATCTAAACAAGCCACAGAGAAAAAAAGAGGATCTAACCAGTACTGCTGACTTATGTCTACGGCTAAGCTCTCCTAAACATGTTTGTCATAAAATCTCTTCCCTCCGGCTTAAATACTAGACACCTGACTCCTCAGTTTGCTTTTCCTTTACTTCTGTTATCTCTTATCACTTGCTCCAACAGAGACCAAAGTTGTCTTTCCAGATTTCCACGAATCCCTGGGGTAATACACACTTCCTCCTCATTCTAGCATTTTATAAACACAGATGGCAATTTTGTATTTGGAGCTCTAGCCCTGGCACCTTCTATTCTCATTCAACAAGCTGCAATAAATCTAGAAGAGATGACCAAACCTCTGAGTTGTTATTTTGTGAACACAAGTTACCTGTGCAGATTCGTTTAAAGTTGGTATTTTCCAGAAGGTGTCCTGGAAGGCGGCACTGGAACCGATGTTGCCAGAACTCAGGGAACCACGGATTCCTCGTGTTAGTGTCCAGCCTCAGTTTCAGGAAATAATCATCAAATGACCTGACCTCTGGAGACTGCAGCTTTATCGTAATTCCCCCGTTGGCTTCCACCTCATAACCTTCAATGACTTCATCTCTGTCTGCCCATCCATCACTAAAAAATGCAGGGATTGGGGTAGGGAGAGAGAAAGACAAACATCTCACAAATAGAGCTCAGGGTTATATATGAATGAAGCAATCCAGCAAAGGCTACAGTCTATTTTAAGCCAGCATTACTACCCAACAACTATTTTTTTTTTTTTTTTGGTAGAGAGTAGAAAGTTTTGAAGGCGTAATATCCTGTTTGTTTCTTTGTTTTTCACAATTATGAAAGTGGTAATGAGATGATGACAGCAATACTGACAATTAAAGTTCAATGAGTTCACTAGTCATCAGATTCTGTGCTATTCACTTTTACTGAGAGGGAAGATGTTCAGCCAAAAAGGCTATCAGCCACTCTCCAAACCAGAAGAAAATAAAATCTAGGCACCTCAGAGGCTGACCTTCAAAATAAGAGCTCAACAAGGTTTCGACATTGCAATCAAGACCACTACATGAGCTCCATTATATGGAGCAGAAAACTGATATAGCTCTGAAACATGCCAACCACATTTTATCCTCCTGGGACATCATTCAAATCTGCCTCCCATAGAAGTAGCCAGATATTTTCATTTGTTTAATGTTACTTCAAAATAGCAACATTAAACAATCTCACCTCAAATTATAAAAAGAATTATTCTTCTCACAAACTGGGAGCTCACTGACATTGTATTCAGTGAGATAGAATTTTTGAAATGTGATCACCTTCTAGAACATTCCTACCTACCAGGAGTGATGTAGCCCCAGTTTAATTCAGGTGCACATGTGAGCCAGGCCTACGATAGTATCAAAGACAAATTGCACCAGACAAAGTCAAACATCAAAAATGACTCTGTTCAAGACTATTACAAAATATGAGAGACACTGAACCCAACTCTGCTAAAATAAAAGATGGGAAAGTTTTTAAGTACTGGATGAGCTAGTGGAAAAGTACTGGAGGGCCACTGGCATGAGGTTGGCCCATGTGATTAGGCATCTGTGTTTGCTAATTGGCACATTAGATTCCTACCGTCCCACTGAAACTGGAAGGGAGGGGTTTACTACTATTCTGGATGATTACATTTAAAGGGATGGCTGTCAGGTCCTTGTCGTTCAGTAAGACATCCCTGGTTTCTAAATTAGCAAGAAACTAGACGATCTACATCTCAACAAGGCAGAGAAAGAATTTACAGTTTTGGGTTTTCCAAAGTAAATGCTCTTAGAAAAGGGACGTTAGGGGCCTGTACTCAGGAAAAATCCTGTCTAAAGTTTAGTCAAGCTAAAGAGAATATTAAGGCTGTCTTGATCAGGGGATGGATTTATTCTTCTATGCACGGAGTGGTGCCCTGAAGTTTATGGAATATAAAGATGCAGTCTCTGCCAAAGAAAGCATTTTACTGCTTGTTTGTCACAGAGAAAGGACTGGGCAAACATCGGTGCCCATATCTCACCCTGGGCTACCTGAGATCAACTGAGATAAATGTGCTCTTCACTTAGCTGAGCTAAGCAGTTTAGTTCCTCTCTAGAATCTTCCCATTGACCCACACATGAGCTGCATTTTCAACAGATCAAGGGTTGTTGAAGGTATAGATGACTTAACCTGACCCAGAACTAAAGGGACTTTGAGGTACAGTAGAGTCTAGCCAGTTACACCAGAGAATGTCTTTTTTATATGCTTCCAAATCCACTAGGATAGAGACTCTACAATTTTGTATAGATCCTTCTTTTCTCCCTTCCCTCCTTCCTTCCTTCTTTCCTTCCTTCCTTCTTTTTTTCCTTTCTTCTTTTCTTCCTTCTGTGTGTTCCTAGCAGTTACTGTGTGCCAGATGTTCTGCTATGAATTCAACTGAGAATAAGACTCATTATCCTCTGCCCCCATGGTGCTACAGCCTTGTGGGGAAAACAGACACTAAACAAGAATTGCAAACTCTATGAGGCTAAAGAAAGAGAAGTGCCTGTAATCTTAGGACTTTGGGAGGCCAAGGCAGGAGATTGCTTGAGCTCAGGAATTTGAGAACAGTCTGGGCAACATAGAAAAACCCCATCTCTACAAAATGATAATAATAATAATAAAAAATCTGGATATAGTGGTCCACACCTGTGGTCCTAGCTATTTGGGAGGTTGAGGTGGGAGGATTCTGTGAGCCTGGGAAGCTGAGACTGCAGTGAGCCATGATCTTGCCACTGGGCAACAGAGGAAGACCCTGTCTGAAAAAAAAAAAAAAAAAAAAAAAGGGCTACTAGTATCATGGGGAGAGATAGCTTGGGGGTTTAACTTAATCTAGTGTGTAGATATGGCACATGTGCATGCTTTTGTATGTGCATCCAAGCCTGTGTGTGTGAGGCAGTAGGGGATAGAGGTAATTAGAGATGGCTTCCTTAAGAAGGTGATGGCTGAGCTGAGACCCAAAAGAGGAGTCAGCTTTAGTCAGGTGAGGAGAAGGGAGGGTTTAGTATAGAAGGTTCCTGGCAGATTAACATACAAGAAAGAGCTTGGCACATTTGAGGAATTTAGAAAGAATTAGTATAGCTAGAGAATAGAAAGAAGTATGGCGTGAGATGGGGGTGGGTGCATAAATCCCAGCCTAGACACTGTTAGTCTGAAGCCCATGGGAAGTCCTCAAAGTGCTGTAAGCCTATTACTCAATCAGGTCATTCTGCTCTCCTCCCTCGTGGTAAATGACCTGCCTATTGTTCTGGTGAGTCCTCTGCTCACCATGTCTGAATATGATGGCCAGTCAAATTGATTTTAAAAAGACTAACTCATTCATTTTTTCATATGTTCAGTCTGCTCAGAAAGGCTCAAACCAGTTTAATTATTTACATTTAAATATATTTATATTTACATCTTAACTACATCTACAGCAATTTGAAGATTTGAGCTATAGTTCATGACACAAACGAGGACAAAAATAAGACCAGTTAGACTTCGAAGAAATTCTGTCTAAGTGTAAATATTTAAAAATCGAAATGACTTATAACTTGAAAAAATTAACTGCTTTTTGACATGAAGGTTAAGGTTGAAGTGTGTTTCTCCCCAAGGTTTAATAATATGTGAAATTTGTTTTGTTTACAGTCTATACAAGAAAGTCACCATCATAAAAACGTGTATGAAATGAATATGCTGTGATGTTTATGTGCATTTTTAAAGCATATTAACAGCTTAGTTTGTAAAGGCAAATGCTTTGTGTCAATTCTAGAAGGAGGGAAAAGTGTGACTTACTGCCCTTGAACCCACCAGCATTGAAGGGCTTTTTATAGCACGAAAACTTTGTGAATATGTAGAAATTTTGAGTCACATGGTTTAGTGGTCTGGAATTCTAAGTCTCCTTAACCACTGGTTGAAGACCTTCACCCTCACTATAGGTGCCTCCTCTTTCAGAAGTTAGAGTTGGTATTCAATTTAAGAGGTCATAAAATCAAGGAGAACCAGGATACAAGGAAAATATTCAAGTGGGATTACTTGGTGGATATGTTTTAAAGACTTAGTCGCTAAAGGTTTGTATGATATCTTAAATCTATCACAGGTAAGGTGTTAGAGAATGCTACCACAAAAAAACGTCACTGGAAAACATCTCTAAAGCAATTCTCTGTTTTTATGCTTTCAAAGTGTTTCATCTTTGTATGACCTGTCAAATGCATTTTCAGAATATTTTAAAGGGTTTTTGCTATTTTGTTGCACTGGGATTCTGTGTGAGGATGTCGTTTTGATGAATTTTCTCTGAAGTATACTTTAAAACAGCGAGCCAGCAGCATAGCTGATTCCTGGTAGAGGATCTTTCTTAGATGGTGGTGGCAGGGTGTAAACTAGGCTATGCTTGCCCTGAGATGACCTGCAGGTACCTGGTCACTCTCCAAGTGTCTGGAGTGAATCCTGCTGTGCTAGGTAGTGACCCAGCCTCAGACAGCACTGGACTCTCTGTGAAGCACATTCACTGCCTCTAGCAGCTTCTGCTGCTCCATCTGCTTCTCGGTTATGAGTTCTTTTTTCTAGCTGGGGTCTGGAAATAAAACTATATATTGTGAACTGTTTAACAGAAAGCTGTATGTCTTAAGTATTTCTCACTAACATACAAGAATTCTTATTTCCTATGCCCCCTCAATATTTTTATACAGCAATTCTTCATGAGGCTATTTTCCAATCAGCCTATAAAATTTCACATTTCAAACCTGAATAATTAGAAGATTTCTTCTACCTTATACATTCTAATATTAACAACAGGAAAACACTACTTCTGCTTCCACCAATTATAATTTGACAGGGGCTGTATGAATGTTACTTTTGCATTATACCAGTTAAACTAATTTAATTAGCAAAATGACAGTAAAAAACAGAAATACAATAGTATTTTTTAAATGTGCAAAAACATTTTTTAAAAGTCTATTTTCATTCAATTAAAATAATTGCAGTCTAGGTACTAAAGCAATTTTATTTGTGTTATGAGTTCAAGTAATTGTGCGTACCTGATAATAAAATTATAATTCTTTAAAATATTCCAGAGATTACAATATAATCGGGAAAAGATGGAAACTATAATCAAATGATATTTTTTAAACATATGTAAACAAACATGAAATTCTATTATTTACAATGTTAACCATATTCACAAAGGCTGAAGAAATATAGCATGTGTCATATTCATTTGATATTTATCAAATGAATAAGTTTATTAATTTATTGAGCAAGAAATGAGGTGAACACTACATTTTTTTGAGCTTACTGCTTGAGCGTTTTCAAACCATGACACAACAAGGTTGAGGTTGTGGGGAACTCAGGTACAACCCAGTGGATTTGTAGAGTTGAGAAAAAGGAGCTGGAAGTCTACCAAGCTAGGGTGGCCTAGGTTTACAGGACAAATGCTGGAGAAGAGATGCTACAGCAAAAGAGAATGGTCTGCAGTACATCTCCCACAAGTATTCAGGTGAATATTAGCCATTTATGTAATGAAATTACCTGAGGGTGAGGAAATAATCAACCAGTATGATTTGAAGGAGTAGCAACTGGAGGCCATGTATTTTTGGGAGTAGTAACTGTTTCTAACAGCTAGAGTGAAAAACTTTATATTCCAAGGAGAATTGGTTAATGTGTTAGGAAGGGTCTTGCCTCAATAGTGAAGAAAAATTGGCTTTTGACTACATACCACTCTGGTCATGCCTAACAAACCATAAAAGCAAAATATAAGAGGATCAAAATAACTTCCTCCCAGAACTAGTTCAACAACTTTTTTAATGCAAAATACTTGGTATTCAACAAGGTAAAATTCACAATGTTTGGCATCCAAGAAAAAATTACCAGGCATGTAAATCCATATGTGGATGGAAGGAGAAAGTGATATTAAGTTACAATAAAAAGAAATTATCACATGGTGATGTAGGTCAGATAGAGGAATTTTTAAATAGTCGTGTAATAGGAATGAAGAGGAATGTATTTTTGATTGGGTGGCCAGGAAAAGTATCAAGTGCTTTGATAAGCAACTTTGAAGAGAAAACACTTAATACTGAGATGTGAGCTATATGAAGGCTCGAGCCAGGTGAAGGTCAGAGGGAAGGAAGTCTTTGGGCAGCTTGTGCAAAGGTCCTAAGACAGGAACAAGCAGCTGTGACTGAACTTTGCCATGAAACTCTACGCTAAGCAGGTTTACATTAATCAGAAGACAGAGTATTTGTGTAGACACTTTTGTTTTTCAGCTATCTACTGTATATTTGATACTCTTTAAATTTGTGATGTGTTTTCATTGCTTTTGTAAAGTCTTTGTTAAGAAGTGAAGATGACATTTTCTATAAGAACATTTTGATAATCTAGATTAATGAGTCACTTCTGAGAGCAAAACTAGAGAAATCAATGAGCCCATCAGGGCTTACAGCAAGCCACAGCTCTCTTCCTCACACCTTACTCTGTAGACCCTATTTCTGTCACTATGAGCTCAGAAACACCTCACTGTTCAAACACCTCATGAAGATATGTAAAGTCCCTTCCAAAAAGGTCTTAACATTTTGTTTTGAGAGTTTTCCATATGGCTCCAAAATCATCTTGTGTTATTGCAAACTGTTGGCTACAGGACTTCACTAGGATTCAGTTAGAATGGACCCAGTTTTGAAATTGAAGTTCTGCAAGGTTTGAGTGGAATTTGAAGTTTTAGACTTTGGCTTCACTAGGTCATAAAGTGACCTCATCCCATAGGCTCAGCCTCATTACTAAAATTTCTATTACCACCTATTTTTTAGTAGTCTCTCATTCTAAAGCAGCCCTGGAGTTCAGAGTAGGGCTCTGCTTCAGACAGGGGACTGGAAGCAAGAGCTATGCACATTTCTGTAAAACACAGAGAGAAAAAAGGGGTCTTTAGTAAGGACCATAGATCGTCTGACCCTCAGTCAATTTAAAGTCATATGTGAAAAGGGCACAAAAGTATATATGGAGTCAGGGAGGGTAGGTATCATGAATAATAATGAGTAAGGGGTTCATAAAATGAATGTAGAGAATGAATGAGTTATGACTAAGTTGTGAGAATATTGAGTTATTCTTGGCAATCATGCCTGTCTGGGCAGTTTCTTGGGTTGCGGTGTCATTGCAATGGCTAAAATGAAACTCCCAGCTCAAGGGCCTCAAGCAGCAAGAATAATTCTTCAGAACCATAGAGAATGTAACTGTATGTTTTCAGTAATTCGAGGAAGAAAGGAAGAAAAGAACACAGAGTGAAATGGAAAGAGAGACTAAGAAATGAGTATCTAAAGACCATGGTAGCAGAACAGGCAGCAGTGCACAGTTAGTTTTAGATAGTTAGTTTTCCAGTGCTGCTCCCTTGTATTCTGAGATGCCAGCCAGGTTGTCAGAATCTCTTTTAGTTCTTTTTGAATACTGATATCTTTTTCTTATTTGAACAAAAGTTCAAAGCACAGCAATTTGTGGCTTTTCAAAAGCGAATCCAATGGTTTAGTAACTCATTAACAAATCCCCCTAACAGACCCAGTGCAAGTGACTATAATCTTTAATTTCTAGATCCTGCCATTTGAAAAAAAAAAATGTCCTCATCAGTTTGGGGTCAATAACTCTATGAATTGCTAATTCACCCTAAGTACCCAAAGTATCCCCTGATGTTTTCATTAAAAGCAGAATATTTTTAAAAAATTGTTTATACTTTTTGGCCGGGTGTGGTGGCTTACGCCTGAAAACTCAGCACTTTGGGAGGCCAAGGGGAGCAGATCACGAAGTCAGGAGATTGAAACCATCCTGGCTAACACGGTGAAACCCCGTCTCTACTAAAAATACAAAAAATTAGCTGGGCATCGTGGCAGACGCCTGTAGTCCCATCTACTGGGGAGGCTGAGGCAGGAGAATTGCTTGAACCTGGGAGACAGAGGTTGCAGTGAGCCAAGATAGTGCCACTGCACTCCAGCCTGGGCAACAGAGTGAGACTCCATTTAAAAAAAAAAAAATTGTTTACACTTTTCAAAATGTAGTCAACTAAGTTAATGCAGATATTCTCCTGAATACAGAAGTATATATTAAAATGAAATACAATAAAGAAACAGAAAGTAATTCCCAGGTGCTAGCAATGGTGAGAGAAATCAAAGCCAAATGATATGCATCAGGGAATGCTTATCAACATTATAGCCTGTAAGGCCCTGGAGACTGGAAATAGATTCTAACACCCGTCTGGTGCTGTGAAAGATGGCTTCAGGAACTGTAGAAGTCAGACAGCTGAAGCTGAGACCCAAGCAGAAAACTGGGATATTTGAAGTCTTGTAAAATCCAATAGAATGGGACTGGAAGTGTTGCCTGAGGAGGCTTGAAGTCAGTCCAAAGACTGTGGTAGAAAAAGTAATAAAGGAAAGTCACCATGCACATGAGTGATGTCTGAATTTACACAGCCTATATAAGAACCATAAGTCTAGATATTATCATAAAAACTCATCTAACATTATTGAAAATCCCTAGGATCCAAATGAAATGCCATCAGAAGTCAAAATTTAAAGACACTTTTAAAATCAATGGAATTCTGAATTATCATTCTGGGAGGCAGGGTAGATGGGGAAAGGGGAGATGTTAGTCAAACGGTACAAAATTCAGTTCGACAGGAAGAACAAATTCTAGCAGTGTATCATAGCGTAGTGACTATAGTTAATAATAATGTATTGTGTATTTTTAAATTGTTAAAAAAAACAGATTTTAAATGTTCTCACCACCAAGCAGTGATAAGTATGCGTAGTGATGGCTATGTCAAGTAGTCTGATTTAATCATTCCAGAGTGTATACATGTATCACATCATCACATTGTACTCCATAAAGATACAGGATTAGTATTTGTCAATTAAAAGGAGCTAAAAACAGAACTACCATTCAACCCAGCAATCCCATTACTGGGTATATACCCAGAGGAATATAAATCATTCTACCATAAAGATATATGCATGTGAATGTTCACTGAAGCACTATTCACAATAGGAAAGACACAGAATCAATCTAAATGCCCATCTATAACAGATTGGATAAAGCAAATGTGGTACATATACACCATGGAATACTATGCAGCCATAAAACAGAATGAAGTCATGTCTTTTACGGGAACATGGATGGAGCTGGAGGCCACTATCCTTAGCAAATTTATGCAGGAACAGAAAACCAAATACCGGATGTTCTCACTTATAAGTGGGAGCTAAATGATAACACATGAACACAAAGAAGGGAATGACAGGCTCTGGGGCCCCATTGATGGTGAAGGATGGGAGAAGGGAGAGGAGCAGAAAAAAGTAACAATTGGGTACTAGGAGTACCTCAGTGAGGAAATAATCTGTACAACAAACCACCATGACACGAGTTTAGCTATGTAACAAACCCGCCCATGTCCCCTCGAACCTAAAAGTTTTAAAAGAGAAAATATACCTACAAAGATAATCTTTCAATAATATACATATACATACACACACTAGAGCACTAAACTAACATCAGATTCACAAATGAGTTAAACTTTACTTTTAAAAGACAATTATTCTAAAACTAGATAAAAACCCTAGCACTATGCTTTGAGAAATTCCAAAAACATAGTGACATGGAATAGTTAAAAGAAATGGATAGGCCGGGTGAGGTGGCTCATGCCTGTAATCCTGGCACTTTGGAAGGCTGAGGTGGGCGGATCACCTGAGGTCAGAAGTTCGAGACCAGCCTGGCCAACATGATGAAATCCCGTCTCTACTAAAAATTACCAACAACAAAAAAAAATTAACCAGGTGTGGGGGTGGGCACCCGTGATCCCAGCTGCTTGGGAGACGAGGCAGGAAAATCTCTTGAACCCTGGAGGCAGAGGTTTCAGTAAGCCGAGATCATACCATTGCACACTCCAGCCTGGGTGGCAGAGTGAGACTCCGTCTCAAAGAAAAAAATAAAATAAAATAAAACAAATGGATAGATGATACCATTCTAAGAAAAACGGCCAAAACAAAATTAAATACTGTTTAAAATATCCAACTAATCCAATCATAAATGATCAATCAAATATCTAAACTCTCCAACAGAAGGCAGGAAAGTAGGGGAGAACACTGGAAAGGTAAGACAAATAGCAAGCGCAAGATAAGCTGATGGCACTAATTCCACATATATCAGTGATTACACGTAAATTCGCCAGGTTAAAACAGAAACAGAGATTTTCTATTAAATTAAAAAGCAAAACATCGATAGTTATATCTTGTTTTTAACACGTTTTTCTAAAATATGAATGTACTGAATAATTAAAAGTAAAAAATAGTAAGAGATTAACCAAACAAGTATTATCCAACACAAAGTAGAGGATGTTATAGTAATGTAAGATACAACTTATTTTCAGGCATAAATCTTTATCAGGAATAAAGAAAGTCAGTGTCTCTGAAGATAAAATAATTTGAAATTTGTACAGTAAGTAACACAGCAAGATAGAAAGTAAATTGATAAAAAGAAACCTGTCTCCTCTATGTGAATCTCTCTGTTTGTAGTCTAACTTACTACTCTGTTATTAATAGAAGAAGCTGGCAAAATTTGTTAGAGATTTAGAATATTTTAACACAATTTACATGCTTGATGCTTGGTCTAATGAACATATATAGGATCTCCTTAACAGAGGAGAACGTGTTTCAGTGGCATACATGGAAATTTTTTAATTAATTTAGTTAATAATGTAAGTCTCAACATATTTTAAAAATTAACATATAGCCCACATCTCTGAGCATCATAAATTAGAATCCTTTTTGAAAAAAACCAACAAGTCTACCTCCAAGTACTTGGAAACTAAAAACTTTAAACTTTTAAGGAAATTGAAGTTAAAGAAGTCATAAATGATTTCCAGCTTCATCCATGTCCCTACAAAGGACAGTAACTCATCCTTTTTCATGGCTGCATAGTATTCCATGGTGTATATATACCACATTTTTTTAGTCCAGTCTATGATTGATGGACATTTGGGTTGGTTCCAACTCTTTGCTATTGTGAATAGTGCTGCAATAATCATTCTCAGCAAACTATTGCAAGGACAAAAAACCAAACACCGCATGTTCTCACTCACAGGTGGGAATTGAACAGTGAGAACACTTGGACACAGGAAGGGGAACGTCACACACTGGGGCCTGTCATGGGGTTGGGGGCTGGGGGAGGGATAGCATTAAGAGATATACCTAATGTAAATGATGCAGCACACCCACATGGCACATGTATACATATGTAACAAACCTGCATGTTGTGCACATGTACCCTAGAACTTAAAGTATAACAAAAAAGTAAAAAGAGAAGTCATAAATGAAACTTAAAACATATTATTTGAATATAAAGAAAAATATCAGATATTGAAATTCATAGGAAGTAGCTTAAAGAGTTCTTAGGAGGAAATTTATTCCCAGAAATGCTTATATTAAAAAAAAAGAGAGAAAAGCTGAAAATAAATGAGCTTATTTTCAACTTAAGAAAATAGAAAAGAACACAGAATAAACATAAATTAAAGGAAAAACTAATAAAATTGGGGGAAAGATGCAATAAAAATGATAAACCAACCTAAAAGTTGGTTCTTAGAAAACATTAATAAAATATTCAGTCCTCTGAGATTATTGTCATGGACGAAAAAGAGAGAAGGCACAAATAAACAATATTTAGGATAAAATTAAAATATAATGTAACTTCAGATACAGGATGAATTTTTTAAAAATTATTTAAAATACTATGAAAAAGTTGATGCCAGTAAATTTTAACTCTAAGCCGATAAAATTTAATCCTAACCCTTTTCTTAGAAATGCTTAATTAGTAAGCCTGACTTAAAAAGAAATATAAGATCTGAACAATCGTATATTTAAGAATGAAATCAGTAGTTTAAAATGTACTCACTAAAATAATACTAGATTTACCAGATGGTTTAACAAGTGTTCATAGAACAGATAATTGTTATCTTATATAAACTCCACCAGAGATTTAAAAAATGAATATTCCCTAATTGAGGATATTATAACTTTCCAGTTAAGGATATTATAACAATACTAAAACCAGTCAAAGACTGAAAGATTTCTGAAACTATATGCCAATATCACTCACGATATTGTTGCAAGAAATATACAAAATCAAATTAAGGAAGATATTAAAAGAGACTATATTACAATCATATTTAATTAAGTAATGCAATAATTTTTTTGTTTTTCGCATTTATACCTGGTTGGCTTTATTAGAGAACTAGCAAAAGTCAGTCCTGTAGAGACGTCAGCTCAGGCTGATGTTTACAGTTCACCTGCATCAAGCATCTCCTCTCCATTGTTTTTTTAAAAAGTATTCAATTATTTTTAAAGCACGGTGAAATTTACATAACATCAACCATTTTAAAGTGAAAAATTCAGTATCATTCAGAACATCCAAAATGTTTTCCAATCATCACTTCTATCTAATTCCAAAATATTTTCATTACCCCAAAATACAACCCCATACCCGGTAAGCAGTTACTTCCTACTTCTCCCTGTCCCCAGTCCCTGGCAATCAAGTCAGTTTTTTATCTCTATAGATTTACCTATTCAGGATATTTCATATGCAAATGTAATCACACAATAGGTGAACTTTTGCATCCAGCTTCTTTGATTTAGCATGATGTTTTACAGATTTATCCATTTTGTGGTGTATACCACTGCTTCATTTCATTGTATGGATGTAGAGTATTACATCGTATCCATATACTATGATTTGTTTATCCATTGTCTGCTGATGAGCTTTTGGGTTGTTTCCATCTTTTGGCTATTATGAATAATGCTTTTTTAAACATATGTATACATTTATTTGTTTGACTATCTGTTTTCAGATCTTTTGGTTATATATCCAGGAATGAAATTGCTGGGTCATATGGTAATTCTATGTTTAGCTTTTTGTGGAACTACCAAACTGTTTTCCATAGCAGCTGCACTATTCTATATTCCCACCAGCAACGTACAAGGGTTTCATTTTTGTACAAATTCATTAATTATCGTTATCTACCTTTTCTGAATTCTAGCCACACTACTGGATATGAAATAGTATCTCATTGTGATTTTTGATTACCATTTCCGTAATGATTAATGATGTGACTATTTTCCTATGATTGTTGGTCACTGGTACGTTTTCTTTGATAAATGTCTATTCATGGCCTTCATCTATTTTTAATTGCATTTTGTTAAGTTGTAAGATTTATATATTCTTGATACTAGGCCCTTAACAGATATATAATATGCAAATATTTCTTCCGCTATGTATGTTGTCTTTTCACTTTCTTCATAGTGTTTTTTGATGTACAAAAGTTTTAAATTTTGAAGTCCAATTAATCTATTTTTTCTTTCATTGATAATGCATTTGATGTCATAGCTAAGAATTAAATTCCAAAGTCATAAAGATTTACCCCTATGTTTACTTTTAAAATGTTGTTGTTTCATCTCTTATATTTAGGTCATTGTTTTACTGAATTAATTTTTGTATATAGTGTGAGGGAAGGGTCCAGCATTATCATTTTATATACAGATATACAGTCTTCCCAGAAATATTTGTTGAGACTATTTTTCCCATGGAATGATCTTGGCTTCTTCACTGAAAATAACTTGGGTTTATTTCTGGATTCTCAATTCTATTGCACTTGACTATATATTAATATCTATCCTTATGTTGGTGCCACATTGTTTTGATTACTATGGCTTTGTAGTAAGTTTTGAAGTATTAAAATGTAAGTAATTAAACTTTCTTCTTCTGTTTCAATATTGTTTTGGTTTTTGGGGACTCCTTGCAGTTACATATGAATTTGAGAATCCATGTTGCCATTTTTCCAAAAACAGTTGTCGGAATTTGATAAGAGATTGCATTGAAATTTACAGATTTGTTTAGATAGTTTTATCATATTAGTAACATCAAATCTTCTAATCCACAAATATTGAATATTAAGTTTTCCAATCCACGCATATCTTTCCATTTATTTGTGTCTTATTTAATTTTTTCAGCAATTTTTTGTTGTTTCCTGTGAAAAAGTCTTTCACTTCTTCATGGTTATGTTTAAGGAGCATTTGTGGTAGCAACTGGAAGATAATATAAGGGGACTTTGTGGGTGCTAGAGATATTCAATTTCCTTATCCTGGTAATGATTACATGGGTGTTTTCAGTTTGTGAAAACTCACTACGCTATGCATATTTTGTGTAGTCTTCTGTATGAATGTTATACTTGAAAATCAAATGTATTTAAAAGTCAAACATAAAATCAACTCTTGGAATAATAATAAAAATTTTCCTAAATATCAGAAGATCTAGACGTGCATGCCTACGTACACACATGCACACTACAGAAGCAAAGAGATAAAACGCCTCATGGAAGGCTTTACAAAGTATGAAATAAACAAACAATAATATGGCAGAAACTTAACTAAATATATCTGTCATTCAAAAGAAAGCAATATTGGTTTAACTCACAGATTATAATAAAAATAATACATTAAAATGGATTTCAAAGAACCAAAACTATGTTGCATACAACAGACCCACCTAAAATAAAACTTATCAGATTGAAGAGTTGAAAATAACATGACATGCAAAAGCATACCAGGGAAAGGTAAATAAAAAGAAACCAACTAACATAATTTTAACATCAGAGAAGCAATAATTTAAGGCAAATGCCTATTTTAAATTTGTCTGATTAGCAACCTTAATTCCATCTGAAATATTAGTACCCTTTTGTTTTGTAATATAACATAGTCACAGGTCTGGGAAATTATGATGTGGACATCTTTGGGGGGTCATTATTGTGCCTACCACAGTCTGCCCTCTGGTGCATAAAGATTTATATCAATCCCACCTGCAAAATACAGTCACTGTATCCCAACATCCCCAAAAGTCTCAACCCATAACAGCATCAACTCAAAGTCTAAAATCTCATTTACATTTCTTCAACTCAATATTCCCAAGTCTCATCACCTCAATCATGTAAAGCAGGTATGAGTGAAACATGATGTATCCTGGGGCCAAATTCCTCTCCAAGTATGCCTGTGAAATTAGAAAACAAATTATCCGTTCCTCAAAATACAATAGTCAGACAGGCATGGAATACCAGTATATAGACATTCCCATTCAAAAAGAGAGAAAATTGAAAGGGAAAATGAGTCACCAATTTCAAGCAATTTCAAAACTCAAATGGCCAGACAATATTGGGTTTCAAAGCCTGGGAATAATTCCCTGTGGTTACAGGCTCTGCCCTCTGGTCACGAGACTTGGCTCTCTGAGTCATGCTTCGTTTTTATGAATGGTAGCACATGTTTCCAACTGAGTAGTTTATCAGTCTATTTCCTGCCTGTATAATTTTGTGAGTCTGACAGTTATGCTTCATTTCATAGTCTCTGTCCCTTTCAGTCAGAGCTGTCAGTTTTTTACATTGTTAAAAAATTCTCAAGAACCTTGTGTACGTCAAGAAAATGTTTCCCATTAAACAAAAGTTGCATCCACGGATCTTTCCTAGATAATCTGATCTCTATTTTTAGTTTCTCTAGAGATGGCTAAGGAGATCCATAAAGTGCACTAATATGTTCAAAGAGCCCCTTGTATGACTGAATACACTTACCTTTTGGTCGTTTCAATCAGGTAACAAAAGGTTGTCCAGTCACACCCTTGACATTCCCTACAGATCATATTTTCCTGACAGTTATTCTCCTAATTTTAGCATATTTGTAATCTGGACAGGCTGAGAATTTCCCAAATCCATTATTTTTGCCTAACGTCTCTTTCATTTCCTTCTTTTCACATTTCGCTACAAGTGCATCATGTATCACTTGACAGTGGGGATACATTCTGGAAAATGCATCCTTAGGTGATTTTATCATTGTGTGAACATCATAGAATACATTTACATTTACCTAGACGGTACAGTTTACTACATTCTTACACTGTATGGTATGGCCTATTGCTACCAGCATATAAATCTGTACAGCTTGTGACTGTATTGAATATTGTAGGCAATTGTAATACAATGCTAGGATAACTAAACATAGAAGACATACAGTACAAATAATGTGTAAAACTAAATGGTATCCCTGTTCAGGGCACTTACTATGAATGGAGCCTGTGGGATTAAAGGTTGCTCTGGGTGACACAGTGAGTGAGTGGTGAGTGAATGTGAAGGCCTAGGACATTACTGTACACTGCCATAGACTTTATAAACACTGGGAACTTAGGTTACATTAATGTATTTAATTTTTTCTTCCATAATAAATTAACCTTAGCTTACTGTAACTTTTTACTTTATTAACTTTTTAATTTTAAAAATTGTTTTGACTCTTTTATAATAACAGCTTAAAACACAAACACATTGTGTGGCTATATAAAATTTTTTATATCTTTATCCTATAGACTTTTTTCTATTTACATCACTTTTTGAAGTTTTTAATCATTTTTGTTAAAAAATGAAGACACAAACACATGATCCTAGGCCTACACAGCGCCAAGATCCTCCATATCACTGTCTTCCACCTCCAATTTTATCCCTCTGGAAGGTCTTCAGAGGCATTAACACACATGGAACTGTCATTTCCTATAACAAAGCCTTCTTCTGAAATAACTCTTGAAGGACCTGCCTGAGGCTATTTTACACTTAACCTTTTCTTTCTTTTTTTTTTTTTTAATATGTAGGAGTATACTTCAAAATAACCATTCATATAGCATAGTAAATATGTAAACAAATAACAGTCATTTATCATCAATATCAAGTATTATGCACTGTACACAACCATAAGTGTTACACTTTTATACAATTGACAGTGCAACAGGTTTGTTTATCGTGGCATCACCGCAAATATGTGAGCAGTGCATTGTCCTGGGACATTATGGCCGCTATGACGTCACTAGGTCATGGGAATTTTTCACCTCTATTATAATCTTATGGGGCCACTGTAGTATACATGGTCTATTATCGACTAAAACATTGTTCTGGCCCCACGCGATGGCTCACACCTGTATTCTCAGCACTTGGTGGCCACGGCAGGTGGATTACTTGATGTCAGGAGTTGGAGACTACCCCGGCCGATATGGCAAAACACTGTCTCTACTAAAAATACAGAAATTAGCTGGGCGTGGTGGCTGACACCTGTAATCCCAGCTACTCAGGAGGCTGAGGCAGGAGAATTGCTTGAACCCAGAAGGCGGAGGTTGCAGTGAGCCGAGACCGCGCCTTTGCACTCCAGTCTGGGCAACAAGAGTGAAACTTCATCTCAAAACCAAACCTAAACAAAATAAAACAACCCCCTGAAAAAACCAAAAACAAAACCAAAAACCATTGTTCTATGGTTCATGACTGCATAAGTAACCAAAAAAAAACTAAGTTGCACTTCTAACGCTTTGCTTGGAAGTCACCTTAGCTAAATATCCAAGTTCATAGTTTACAGGTTTTGCTTTCCACAATTTAGCTAAACTCTCTGCCACTGTATAATAAGGATCCCCTCTCCTCTACTTTCCAGTAGCATGGTCCTCATTTCCATTTGCACCCTCTCCAGCATTGCCTTTAACATCCTTGTTTCTACCTGCTATCTGCTCACGATGACTTGGGTATTCTCTACCAGGCTCCTCACACCCTCCAAAGTTCTCCTTAACAGCCATATTTCCACTAACAGTCTGCTCAAGACAATCTAAGCTATTTCTATCATGTTCCTTAAAATTCTTCTAGCCTCTGCTCATTGACCAAGTCCCAAGATCATTTCACATTTCTATGTACGTGCTGCATCAGCAACCCACTTCCAGGCAGCCAAATCTGTGTTAGTTTCCTACTACTGCTATAACAAATTACTGCAATCTTGATGTATTAAAACAACACAGACTGATGATCTTACAGTTCTGGAGGTCAGAAATCCAAATGCATTTCACTGAGTTAAGACTAAGATATCAACAGACTGTCTTCCTTTTGAGAATGTTAGGAGGGAATCTCCTCCCCATCATTTCCCGATTCTACTGGCTGTCTGCATTCATGCTTAAATGATTAAATGCAGTAAGAAAAAGGAAAGTAAAAGGTCCCAGAGAAGGACTTATCTAGAACCCTGACCTCTTATATAAGGTGAAAAGTTATCAGTAGAACAAGACAGGAAGTTTGCCCTGGACTGATTTCATCACAACTCCAAGCCAAAATTATGGGACGAGTCTCTAAACCCTACTTATTACAGAAAACTCCTCTTTCCATTAAGAATAAACTCTATCTTGGCCAGTGGCCAATGACTTCATAATCAAAATTGAAGCAATACTTTCTAGATTATTTGAGCAATAATCTGCCACAAAAACTCTGAAGCTGTATTCCTTGTTCTCCCTGAGTCAAAAGATTGGATTGCCTGTCCACACTAATCAAAAATAAAGAATAATTGTTCATCTTGCCATCTCGTTTAATGTTTATACACTGCTAAAACATTTTATTTTCATTACATTTTCCCCTAGAGGGGATACTATGCCTGCCATTTAACAGGATTTTTATTCGAGGTTGTTTACTATTTAACAAAAATCTATACAAGAGGCTGTCAGTTTTTAGATATTTTTCAGATGTGGTTCTTTTGTAACTTGTGGAGGTCATCAGTGTCAGTTGAGCCAGGTTTTTAAAAGCAGATTTTCAAGTTCCTTGCAGCAAAAACTTGTTAACAACTATGCTTTCCAATTATTCACTTATTTCCTTATATCTAAACATGAAGTCCTTTCAGTTGCCACATTTGTAATTTAACTGAAAGTGTACTTTGCCACTGACACATGGCAAAATCTAAATAACTCATTCTTGCAAAGATTCCTGTGATTCATTTAAGAACTTGCAGTTACTGTATTAATAAAACACAAGTACTTGATTTAGTTTGTAGAGATAATCCTGACATTTCAGCAGTCTATCTGAATCTAATCTAATCTAATCTAATCAATTAACTTTCTGATAAAATAAGCAAGTAGATATGGTTTTTTTAAACGTGAAACTCTTTAAAAATAAAATATCATTTCATAAATTAAAAAATACCTCCTCATTTAGCTCCTTTCCATTTTGCACTTTTATATGTATTGAGTTTTCTTAGAATAGACAGCTTTGGCAATTTGGAGGAAATTTAAAATAGTTATATATTTAGGTGTCGTAATGACTTCTATAAATAGCTAGGATTTATAAACTTTTTAGTGCTTAAAGTACTTTAAGTTGAATATTTTTAAAAGAGGTGTTGATGAATTTAATGTTGATTCAGTTGTGGTAGCAGGACAGATATAGATGTAACTGTTTTTAATTACAAAGACAGTATAACTTAGTTCGAATGTTCTAAAGGTGTGGGAAGCCCAACATTTGGATAGAAGCTAAGTTTCAACTCCATGCAAAAAGTAACTTCCTATAGGCTAGAACTCATTAAATATAGATTTCATTCAACATATGTTTAAAAATATGAAATATGCATATCCAATTTTCCAGGTGTGTTAAGAGCTATTAAGCTATGAGCTATTGAGCACAATAGACACAGTTCCTGCTCTCAAATTCTAGCAGAGGAGCAAGCATAAAATAAATAAACAGCAGCAGAAGCCTAATAAAAATGTCTAACTATATACCTATGTGCTAGGCACTATTCTAAGTGATTTACATGTACTGTATCACTTAACTCTTACAACAACCTGAAGTATGAATGAAAATAGAATATAGTGCAATCAATGGAGGTCACCATGCGGAAACACTATGCAAAGAGATAAGGATAGCATAGCTTTCAGGGTCAAAGATTATAGTTCTCCCTGAGCACAATATGAATCTAATGAAAGATTGAGAAGAAAGGAAGATATCTAATTCATGTTAATAAATAAAAAATCTTCTGTAAGGAAAACAGAAGAACAGTGTGTAGAAGCAAAACCAGATAAATTAGTTGGAAGCCAGTGAATCAGTCTAGACCAGAGATTATGGTGCCTGGCACTCTGAGGCAGTAGACACACAGAGAAGTGAAGCTCTGTTTGGAGTTACACTCAGCATAACTTGGCGATTGAGTAGATGTGAAAAATGAAGAGGAAAGGGTGAGAGTGATTATTTCTGACTCGAGCAACAGGTGGATAGCAGTGACGTTAAAAGAGAGGGAGAAAATCAAGAAAGGGGAAGTCAAGAGTTTGGCCTGAAATGTGTTCAGTTTGAGACAGTCAATAAGTGTATCAGCTGTGAGGTTGAGTATACTCCAGAAATGGTACATTCCTCCATCAGAGGAAATTCAAAAATCCAACAGAAATTTGTCTAGATGACATGAAAGTCTCCTCCATTTTTAAAATTCTAAGATTGTACGAAAGAAGGAAAGAAGAGTGATCTGAAGGGAATGCCATGAACTATTAAACTTGCTCTCATTGGGTGAGGTGCTTGGAACTAGAGTTTGTGCATTTATATTTCATTTGATTTCAAGGACTTATCCATCACTAGCTTAAAAGCAGATTGGCTGAAGCTAAAATTTCCAATATATTCTGTTTTAGTTCATTCTCACACTCCTATAAAGATACTACCTGAGACTGGGTAATTTATAAACAAAAGAGGTTTATAACCTCACAGTTCCACATGGCTGGGGAGGCCTCAGAAAATTTACCATCATGGTGGAAGGTGAAGAAGAAGCAATGCATGTCTTACATGACAGCAAGAGAGAAAGAGAGAGAGCACATGGGGGAAACTGCCACTTTTAAAACCATCATATGTCATTGGAACCATGTCACTATCACAAGAACAGCATGGGGGAAATTGTCCCCATGATTCAATCACCTCCCACCAGGTCCCTCCCTAGACACATGGGGATTACAATACCAGGCGAGATTTGGGTGGGGACATAGAGCCAAGCCATATAATATACACAGATTAAAATTCGTAGAAGTGAATCTTAAAAGCTTCTCTTTGCTTTACTTATGTAAGGAAGCATTCGTTATAATTTTAGAATCCAGCACAAAGAACATTCAGTTAGTTCTCTTTAATATATATGTATGTAGATTACAAAACAACTGTACCTATGCCATAAAGTAAGATAATGGCTTTGGATGATAATTTCCTTTCTTTTTTAAAGATAACTTCAAGGTTGCCACTGCCCATCTTTGTTAGTAAACTGGCGTCTTCATATTATTACTAATGGTAATAACATTGTTAAGCCAGCATTCCTGGATCAGCTACAAAGAGGGGGTTAGATGTGTGACTACCAGTCTTCTCATATATTTCCCACATGCTTTTCAGAGCTAGCACCCCTGGGTTTTCATCCCCTGTGTGCTGATCTTTGATGTTCTGCTCCCTGCTCTATTCCACAGATAGAGGCCCAAGCCCATTTCCACAAGATTCAGGCAAATAGACAGACACAGAACATCTGCACTTACCAAACCTTGAATTGCCGAAACTGCAGTATTTGAAATCAATTTGGAAGTACTTATAATTTTTAAAGGAAATAGTATTGAGAAGCCAACTGTTTCTGTATTATCTATCATACATGAGTAGTAAGCCAGAGACACTTCACTTCTGCATTGTGGTTAAGCATGTGGATCCTGGAAGCCTATAAAGGTGGAATCTCAGCTATGTCACTGTCTAGTTCTGTGACCGTGGGCAAATTACTTAAGTGGTCTGCTCCTTAATTTCCTGATCTGTAAAATGAGAATAATATATTTATCACATATTTTTCAGAGTCTAACATCAATGATGAGCTCCTGGAACTATACCTGGCATGGCAAGTGTTTAATAAATATGAGGTATTATCATTTTCTTCCACTCCTTTTCTAAGGGTACATGGGTTAACATAGGAGATAAACACCACAGGCCAATCCAAAGTTATTTTATAATATGAAACATTGGCTTTAATTTGCAAGGTGAATATGACTAACGACAGCAAAACTTCCTTCGTTTCTTGCATAAGTATGCCCATAAAACCCTGCTTCTTGTGCCTTGCTAACTCACAGGACCACCTGATGTTTTCCTAAATAAATTCCACATATCCAACAGCACAAAAACAAAGCACATGCATTTGACATTCTTAACTCAGGGCTTCAGTAGGGGTTTGGGGCTTGTATCTAGCTGATTTTTCATTCTTTAATTATAACAAACCACCACAAAAACTGGCAGTTTAAAACTGCAATTATGTATGCTCATTCACACATCTGCAGATGGCAGGGGTTCAGCTGATTTAGGCTGAATTCTGCTTGGATGCTCTGCTTCAAGCTGGACTTGCTATGCATTGGGCTCAGGTCTGGTCCTTATATATTCCTCGGGGACATGGCCTGGGGCTGAGGGAGCAGCATCTACTTCAGGGAAGCTCTATATGTGATGATGGCAGAAGCACAAGAGACAAGACCAACTATGCCAAATATGACACCTCTCTTCTTGTAGGGGGTTTGCTAGTGTTTCACTGGCCTTGGCAAGTAATATGGCTGAGCCCCAAATCAAGGGACAGGGATTATGCAATATTTCTGGAATGAGGGTGTTAAATGTTATTTCTTATCAGTTATCTAGTCTATTAGAACAGATTATGCTGCTGGTGATGCTCTAAGTCACTACTATGTATACATACTTAGGTTTGAAATGATTCATACCAACACCTGACCTTTTACATCTTTTTTATTCCATTCATTTTAGTTCTAGTTTGCTGACCATCTGTAGAAATAAATTAATATTGTTCTTATTAAGTGAGAATGTTATTTTTTACGCATCATGAACTCTGGCCTAGAATAGCATTTGACTCAATAAATATTTTCTGAATTAATAATTGAGAGTAATTTTTTGTACTAACTTTCCAACCTTTTTTTGGTGGGGTGTGGAGGGCTGGAAGAAAATTCTGTAATTTTCTAATGCCTTCCTTCCTTCATTTTTTTTTTCATTCAACAAATATTTTTTGAGTGGCTGCTATGAGCCAGGGGTGTTCTAGGTTATACGGATGTGTAGAAGTGATACAAACAGGTTCCTACCATCTGGTCAGACATACAATAAACAGTGACACAAATAAATAAGTTAGCTGTGGAAAATAGTAAGTGGGGTTAAAAAGTAAAATATTAGAGAAATTAAACCGTAAAGGTGATACAATTGTGGAGAAGGTGAACAATGAAGGCCTTAAATAGAATGATATTTCAGCTGAAAACTAGATAATGGGAAGTGAAAATACAGGGAAAGAACATTCTAGTCAGAGGGTGCTGTGTGTGCAGACAGACAGGAAAGAGTGTGGCCTGTTTAAGGTACAGAAAGGCACCAGTGCCAACAGTATTATCCACTCCACTCTAAAGACTCATTCAAATTTCCTACATTTAATTTCTTGTTTATGATTGCCAAGTAGCCTGTGCACTGCTCATCTGGATTTAGAATTATTAACTTCCCTGTCAACCTCCTCCACTAGAATTTGAGCTCCTTTAATGCAGATATAGTATCATAACAGTCTCTTTATCCGCAGCATCAAATGCAGAGCTCTGTTCAACACAAGGTTGCCAGATGTACATGTGCATGAATGCAGTTTCTCATAGTCTAGGAATCAATGATGGTGTGTGCCCAGGTGGGATCAAGCCACTTGGAACACAGATGAATAGATGAAAGAAGTAGTGAGTCACAGAAAACACCACAATTTGAAAAGAAGAAAGCCATATTTATTTCATCACAGTAAGTGATTTCAACTGTCATTCTCCTTTTCCAGAAGTATATTAATCATAAAATTAAGAAAGTATTCAAGATCTATCACACATAATGTACCACAGGAACATAAAAATGAATATAGCCTCCAGAAATGACAATAATTATAATCTAAAATTACATTGCTAAAACACTTTCAACTTTTTCAATTTGCTTTTATACTTATTATCACATTTTGTGCTTTGTCAAATATAGCAAAAGGCCATTTTTAATTACAATTTCTTTAGGAGTCTGAGTTCACTCAGAGGGAAAAGAGAAACATTTCAAACTGTATCCTCAAAGATAGAGCTTAGAGTTGCACCAGAAAGCATCTTCCTTACTAAGGGTTAGAATGCTGTGACCAAACGTGCTAAGTAATTTACTAAACATCTTACAACTAGTCAGAAGCAGAGCTGTGGTTGGAATCCTGGTTCCTGAGTCTCTGGTTAGTTTACTTCCTGCAATCACAAAAGTTAGGCTTAAAATAAATTACCACCAAAAAAAAAAAAAGGTAGAAAAGCAGTGCTAATGAGAAAATAATTCTTCCAAATGTTTTTGTTGTATTTTTTAAATTTTTGAGCATTATTTTGAAATGTGAGTCAGTTCTTAAGTAGACAATAAGTTATCTATAAATAAAAAAGTAGCTTTCTTAGTATAAAATTATCTTCCAAAGGTAAGAAAAGAAAGGATGGGTGAGGTTGGTATTAAAAACTGAAGACATAAAACATGCTACTTGGGTGTGGTGGCTCATGTCTGTAATCCCAGCACTCTGGGAGGCCAAGGCTTGAGAATTCCCTTGAGGCCAGGAGTTCAAGACCTGCCTCAGCAGCATAGTTTGACCATATCTCTACAAAAAATGAAAGAAAAAAAATTACCTGGGCTAGGTGGTGTGCGTGTCTTTAGTCCCAGTTACTAGGGAGGCTGAAGTGAGAGGATTGCTTGAGCTCAGGAGTTTGAGGCTGCAGTGAGCCATGATCATGCCACTGTACTCCTGCCTGAGTGAGAGAATGAGACCTTGCCTTCAAACAAACTAAATGTAAATTAAGTAATGAGTAGAAATAAGGGAAAGGAGATACAATCCATTATGTAGAAAATGTACATGTGTTCAGGTAAGAAAAATTATACAATTCTGGGCCTATAATGTTCTGTGTATATTAAGGGATTCAGCTATTAATCCAGTTGTGTCCCTTACAACTAGGTTATATTACCAAATTAGAAACACTGAGGTTCCAAACAGAGTGATAGTAATCAGAGCAACAGTTATGAAAGAATCGTAGTCATCATGTGTTAAGTTCTCCCTTAAATAACATTAAAACTTGACAAATATCTACAGTAGCTATTTTCAAGCATGGAACAGTGGATAACTCAGGGCTGTGATCACTGGGATAGGGGAACTGCACAAAATGATCTCTGCATTAACCTTTGCTTTCCATCAGGGATCATTATCCAAATCACAGCACTAGACACAGGAGCCCAGAGAGCTGGGGTCTTGGTGGGTGGAAGAAATAAAATTCATAGTTCAGGGTGGCAGAAATATGCACGTAATTGAAGTCTAAGAAGGAGATGAGAGAAATTAGAATGAAAAAAGTATTTCAATGAATAATGATGAAATTTGTCAGTTTTGACCAAAAGAAATCAACCCACATACCCAAGAAGTTCAAAAAAATCCTAGCGGGATAAATACAAAGAAAACCACACCTAGTCCCACCAAATATCTGAAAACCAAAGTAAAAGAGAAAATCTCAAAGGCAGCCAGAGAAATTACATACTGGTGAACAATAAATAAGAATTATCATACCCTTGTCACAGAAAAATGATGCAAGCAAGAAAGCAAGTCATGAAAAAAAAATCAATAAATAAAACCCGTCAACCCAAATTTCTATAGGCAGTATAATATTATTTTAAAATGAGGGCAAAAAAATGGTGCTTTATATAAGTAAAAGTTTGGGCCATAAGCTCACTAAAACTCAAAGGATTAAGTGATATAAATAATGTTCTCTAACCACAACAGAATTAAACATAAAAATCAATAATAACACAATCTGGAAAATCACCAAATATTTTGAATTAAGCAACACACTTATAAATAATCCACAGGTTAGAGAACAAATGACAAAGGTAAATAGAAAATCTTTTAACTGAATAATAACTAAAACACAATCTATTCAAATTTATGGGATGCAATTAAAATAGTGGTTTAAAATTTTTATCTCTCTAAATGCATATGAAAGATAAATTAAAATATTAAAAAATTCATGTTTCAACTTCAGTAAGCTAGCAAATTAATATCAAACTAAATCAAAAGTATGTAAATAAAAGAGAGTATGTAACAGAAGTTAAAGCAAATCAAAGAAACCAAAAGTCATTATTTGAAAGTATTAGTAGCGTTTATAATCCTCTAGATATACTGAAGGAGAGAGAGAGAGAGACAGAAAGCAGATGTAAATTATCAACAGTCGCAATTAATTAATTAAAAATCATTATAGATTCCATACACACTAAAAGGAATAGAAACTATTATAAAATTTTATGCCAATAATGTTCACAGTTTAAAAGAAATTTTAAAATTCCTTGGTAGACACAATAGAAAAACTGACTCAGGAAGAATTTAATGGTTACAATTACAATATCTGTTAATAAAAATGAATTTGTAATAAAAAAAATTCTCAGCTGGGCGCGGTGGCTCACGCCTGTAATCCCAGCACTTTGGGAGGCCGAGGCAGGCAGATCACGAGGTCAGGACACCAAGACCATCCTGACTAACATGGTGAACTCTGTCTCTACTAAAAATACAAAAAATTAGCCGGACGTAACCTCTAGCTCTATATAACTTCACTGTTGATTTCCATTAAATATTTAAGGAAGAAGCAAAGTTTTTGTTTTGTTTTGTTTTGTTTTGAGACGGTGTCTCACTCTGTCAGCCAGGCTAGAGTGCAGTGGCGCGATCTCGGCTCACTGCAACCTCAGCCTCCCAGGTTCAAGTGATTCTCCTGCCTCGACTTCACAAGTAGCTGGGACTACAGGCACGAGACACCATGCCCGGCTAATTTTTGTATTTTTGTACTTTTAGTAGAGACAGGGTTTCACCATGTTGGCCAGGCTGGCCTTGAAATCCTGACCTCAGGTGATCCGCCCACCTTGGCCTCCCAAAATGCTGGGATTACAGGAGTGAGCCACCATGCCCAGCTAGAAGAAGCAAAATTGATGTACAAGCAGCTTACTCTCTCTACTACCAGAGAAGGAATAAATAACATGTCATTAAGGGTGAATATATGGAGTAACATAATAGAACAAGCATGAACTTAATTCCTAATAGACCCTAATCCAAATACTCTCTGTGCCACTTCCAGTTGTATGACTGGAGTAATCTCTTTAACTTTCTAAGCCCAATTTTTCTCACATATAAAGCAATGTTAATATATCACCTGATTATGCTGAAAATTAAAAACTAAAGATAATATATTTAACCATATTTATTATGTACCTTCTGAAAAAAACCAGAAGCATAGCTTCTGGTTTTTAATGAGTCTTCCAAATAAATATGATTTGAAGGTACATAATGATATTTCTTTTGGGGTTCTTTATCAAATGGGTATTACAATAATGAATTAAAGAGAAAAAATATAATCACTTTAATCTTAAATCCAAATGATCTGGAATCACTGAAAGTTGAACACTTGGTAATAGATATTTAAAAATCTCGGATAGCCTAAAGATAGTATGTTTTCAGTAAAGTTTTTTCTCTTAATGTAATTTAAAGTGAACTATTAAGCTTTTAAATAAAAAAATCTTGCTTGACTTTAGAAGCATTTTAGGAAAGCTTTCTGAAGTGATATTATTAATTAAAAGTACTGTCTTGAACCATACTTTGGGGTGAGGTAGGCACAATTCACCCTCAGTCTCAACTATTCACTAATATCACTCATGAGACTTGAACAACTGTTAACATTCATAGTTACAATATATTGTAACAAATGGATACAGATTAACAATCATCGAAGGGAAAAAATGTAAGAAGTCAAGCCCAGGAGAAACCAGGAGCAAGGTTCCAGGTGTCTTCCCCCAAGGCAGCAACAAGAATAGCCTTTTTTTTTTTTTTTTTTTTTTTTTTGACGGAGTCTTGCTCTGTCGCCCAGGCTGGAGTGCAGTGTCTCAATCTGGGCTCACTGCAAGCTCCGCCTCCCGGGTTCATGCCATTCTCCTGCCTCAGCCTCCGAGTAGCTAGGACTACAGGGCCGGGCTAATTTTTTTGTATTTTTAGTAGAGACGGGGTTTCACCTTGTTAGCCAGGTTGGTCTCAATCTCCTGACCTCGTGATCCACCCGCCTCAGCCTCCCAAAGTGCTGGGATTACTGGCGTGAGCCACCGCGCCCGGCCGAATAGTCTTAATTCTCTTCGAAATGTGTAAAAACATCTGCAGAAGTCTGTCAACCAGGGGAACTCCCTCAAATCTTGATGTCCAAGGTTTTTAAATAGGAGTCAGTCAGATGACCTCAGCTACTCAGTCTCTAACCCCTCAAAAGCAAAATCAGTTTTCACTATGGATCACACTGTTAGCCTAAACTATTTGATCTAACTGCTGCTGGGTGGCCCAAGGCCTTAGGCCAACAGAAACACTCTTATTAGGCAGAATATTCCAAGGGTTTAGCTCATCTCCCAGGAGCTACTAGGGGGCATTCCAAAGGCAGACAGACCTTTCTTAGGAGTCTGCAGGGTTTGAGCAACTCGGAGTTAACCCAAGATGAACAAATTAACCCTTTCCTGAGCATAGACTCATATTACAGAATTCACTATGCAAACAATCACACACCAAACTTGCTGGGAAACTATTGTATTGTATTGTATTGTATTGTATTGGAATCTCTTTGAAGCCAGCGACTCACCCTGTTGCCCAGGCTGGAGTGCAGGGGTGCAGTCATGGCTAACTGCAGCCTCAATCTCCCTGGCTATTCTCCCACCTCAGCTTCCTGAGTAGCTGGGACTACAGGTTTGCCCCAACATGCCCAACTAATTTTTATTAATTTATTATTTGTAGAGATGGGTGTCTCACTATGTTGACCAGGCTGGTCTCAAACTCATGAGCTCAAGCAATCCTTTCACTTCAGCTTCCCAAAGTGCTGGGATTACACACGTAAGCCACCGTGCCCTGCCTCTGGAGAACTTTACAATCAAGAACATTAAGATAAAATATACAAGTCTATGTAATTATTAGACTATTTTATTCTTTAGTCAAGATTTTTAACTAACAATTCATTTTTTCTGGGAGAAAAAATAATAGAAGTATTTACAATTGTTCTGGTGTCTAGACTTGATAAACTGATAGGTTTCATCTTTTGGCTGTTAATTTTTTTTCTTTGTCTCTATATTATAATTTAAAATTATTGGCATAATGAGTCTTGAATAAAACCGTTCATGCACTAAAATCATTAACATAAAATAAAAGAGGAATAGTTATATTCTGTAATAACAATTGGAAAGATAGAATTCCTAATATATATTATTTGCAAATTACATTTTCTTTAGAAGAAGGGGAACACAAATTCTGTTACATAATATCAAGGCTGGAATGAAATTTTTAGATTATCTTATGTAAGAATGCCATACTTTTTTTTCTCTTTAATGATGGTATTACCCAAGGCTCTGAGAGATAAATTTATATTACTAAAATCACATAGTGGTGAATGTAGAATTAAAATCCATTTTTATGCATATTCTAATATTCTTTTCACTGTACTGGTGGTACCCAATAATAACCACAAATAATGGGCTTAAAAGAAATCTTAAGATCGCTCTAGGCCGATAACATGACTGTGTTACTCAAACAATAATAACGAACCTTGCACAATGTTTTCACAACCTTCCGGCAGAGAGTCCAAAACATTTTTAAATTGCTTGATACAACATTAACGACTTTACCCTTTGTGCTCCCTCTCTCTCTCCCTTCCTCCTCCTCTTTCTTCTCTTCCTCATCTATTGGAAAATAACAAGATGTACAAATAATAGTTTCAAAAGACCCATTGGTTGATCAGAAGAAAATTCCAGTAATGTGTACAAAACCACAATACAGAATAATTTTTAAGAAATTATATGGAATGATAAAACTAAATAAGTACAGAATTTCAGTATCATCTGCGCTGACTCTTTAAAGTAAAACACCGACAATATTAGATGGTGAGAACAGCGTGCTAGAAGAGAGAATAATGAGCAAAAATGTTTAGAGCAGAAAAAAATGAATTTTGTTTATGAAAGAGTGAAACTTTAAACAAAGGAATTGTCTTGGCTTTGGAGGCTGATTGGATTCTAGTAAGAGCTATACATAAAGATAGAGTTATGGATAGGGATAGAGATAGGAAAAAGAAGAGAGGAAGGGAAGAGAGAAAGAGATAGGGAGAGAGAGAGAGAGAGAGTCAGAGAGACAGAGAGAGAGAAATAAATGACAGGGGTGGGCGGTGGAGGGAAACTGGAGCAAAAGAGATTGAGGGGTCCATGAAATGAACTTGATTCCCATGCCTTCTAACCCTGCTCTCTCCCTCTTCTGGAGTTCCTACATGTACAAACTGTCCCCTGTACATGCCTAGCAACCCCCAGCTGTCATTCACTCACTTAGATGCCCTTACCTCTTTCCTCCTGCAATCCAAATTTCACCCACCTTTAAAGGTCTAGTTTCATTATGCCCTGCCTGCTGCAATTTGCGGTGACACCTCCCACCTCTGAAGCTCTGTGGTATTTACATGTTTTGTTTTGTTTTGTTTTTCTCTCTGTCAGTTTCGCTTTTTGAAGTAAGCATCCACTTAGTTTAGCTCATTGCAGTTCCACAATGCTCACTGCAATCCTTCAACACACATTTTTTGGCCAAGTGCCATATTTTTCTTTTTACTTTTTTTCTTTTTTCTTGTTTTGGATACAGAGTCTCACTCTGTCACCCAGGCTGGAGTGCAGTGGCACGATCTTGGCTCCCTACAAACTCCACCTCCTGGATTCAAACCATTCTTGTGCCTCAGCCTCCTGAGTGGCTGGGATTATAGGCGCCCACCGTCAAGTCTGGCTAATTTTTAGTTGGCTAAGTGTCCTCTGTCTGGACATTAATTTCTTAGCATAGACATTGATATCTGTGTCCTAATGCATTTTTGGGTCATGTAACTATTAAAGCAAAGGGTCTTATCAGGAGCTAAGCTAAGTTATCCTCTGTTTTTTTCATTCATAAAGCAGGCATTCTTTTACTATTTCAAGCCTATATGATTGAAATGAGATAAATATCAATAACTAATATATTCAACATTCTGAAGCATGCAAATAAGCTTCATGATTGCAATCTCTGCTTTCTGTATTTAATCTTAAAATAGTTGAAAACATCTCCTTTTTGCAAAAATTTTAAAGTATATTTTAGATACGGTGAGAATAAAAATAATTAACAAAATTGATGAGAGTTTGTCCTACTCAGAGAATATTGTGGAACCAAATTAGATGTTATGTACACAATAAAAATCACAAGCATTCTTATACACCAGTAACAGACAAACAGAGAGCCAAATCATGAATGAACTTCCATTCACAATTGCTTCAAAGAGAATAAAATACCTAGGAATCCAACTTACAAGGGATGTAAAGGACCTCTTCAAGGAGAACTGCAAAACACTGCTCAGTGAAATAAAAGAGGACACAAACAAATGGAAGAACATACCATGCTCATGGATAGGAAGAATCAACATCGTGAAAATGGCCATACTGCCCAAGGTTATTTATAGATTCAATGCCATCCCCATCAAGCTACCAATGAGTTTCTTCACAGAATTGGAAAAAACTGCTTTAAAGTTCATATGGAACCAAAAAAGAGCCCGCATTGCCAAGACAATCCTAAGTCAAAAGGACAAAGCTGGATGCATCACGCTACCTGACTTCAAACTATACTACAAGGCTACAGTAAGCAAAACAGCATGGTAGTGGTACCAAAACAGAGATATAGACCAATGGAACAGAACAGAGTCCTCAGAAATAATACCACACATCTACAGCCATCTGATCTTTGACAAACCTGAGAGAAACAAGAAATGGGGAAAGGATTCCCTATTTAATAAATGGTGCTGGGAAAATTGGCTAGCCATAAGTAGAAAGCTGAAACTGGATCCTTTCCTTACTCCTTATACGAAGATTAATTCAAGATGGATTAGAGACTTAAATGTTAGACCTAATACCATAAAAACCCTAGAAGAAAACCTAGGTAGTACCATTCAGGACATAGGCATGGGCAAGGACTTCATGTCTAAAACACCAAAAGCAATGGCAGCAAAAGCCAAAATTGACAAATGGGATCTAATTAAACTAAAGAGCTTCTGCACAGCAAAAGAAACTACCATCAGAGTGAACAGGCGACCTATAGAATGGGAGAAAATTTTTGCAATCTACTCATCTGACAAAGGGCTAATATCCAGAATCTACAAAGAACTCAAACAAATTTACAAGAAAAAAACAAACAACCCCATCAAAAAGTGGGGAAAGGATATGAACAGACATTTCTCAAAAGAAGACATTCATACAGCCAACAAACACATGAAAAAATGCTCATCATGACTGGCCATCAGAGAAATGCAAATCAAAACCACAATGAGATACCATCTCACACCAGTTAGAATGGCAATCATTCAGAAGTCAGGAAACAACAGGTGTTGGAGAGGATGTGGAGAAATAGGAACACTTTTACACTGTTGGTGGGATTGTAAACTAGTTCAACCATTATGGAAAACAGTATGGCAATTCCTCAAGGATCTAGAACTAGATGTACCATATGACCCAGCCATCCCACTACTGGGTATATACCCAAAGGATTATAAATCATGCTGCTATAAAGACACATGCACACGTATGTTTATTGCGGCACTATTCACAATAGCAAAGACTTGGAATCAACCCAAATGTCCATCAGTGACAAACTGGATTAAGAAAATGTGGCACATATACACCATGGAATACTATGCAGCCATAAAAAAGGATGAGTTTGCGTCCTTTGTAGGGACATGGATGCAGCTGGAAACCATCATTCTTAGCAAACTTTCACAAGAAGAGAAAACCAAACACCGCATGTTCTCACTCATAGGTGGGAACTGAACAATGAGATCACTTGGACTCGGGAAGGGGAACATCACACACTGGGGCCTACCATGGGGAGGGGGGAGCGGGGAGGGATTGCATTGGGAGTTATACATGATATAAATGATGAATTGATGGGTGCTGACGAGTTGATGGGTGCAGCACACCAACATGGCACAAGTATACATATGTAACAAACCTGCACATTATGCACATGTACCCTAGAACTTAAAGTATAATAATAAAAAAAAAAGAAATTAAACATCACTTCCACAGATTATTTTACTGATTTCTTCAGTGTATGGAGGTGATGTTCTTTGCAATATTCTTAGAAAGTAGCCTATATAAATTGAATTTATTAAAAATAGTTCACAAGTCTGGAAAACATGTATTGTAATTATGCAACTTTAAAAAAATTATGTTAATTGAATTGACAACATTTAGATAAAATTATGTAGAATATTTTAAAAGGTGCCAGATTATTTGCCATTTTTCCCCAAGTTTTTACTTATTCAAAATAAATCTTATTGATATTCCTGTGTTTGGTTCCTCTTTGAATGGCTTTAATAAATAAAAAACACTCATATGCATCTCTTAAGCAAATCCAAAGATACATTCTTATTGTAGCTACATAAAGTAAGAAAGACTTGAAATTTGCTATAATAGAAAAACGGTTGCAGAATGATGGACTCTGTAATACATGTTTTATTCCTATGCATCTGCATAATCACATATTATTGAAGAACATTTTAACTAAAGATAAAAGGTTGAATTCCATTACCAGGAACACACAACAAATATCACAAATGCTCCAATATTCAAATCAGAATGAAGGCAGATTAGTTCATAGTCTCCTCATAATTGCCTTTTCGTTTAACTACTTGTAATAACCCTTTCACAATTATCCATCTGGAAAAAAACAGAGCAAGTTCCAAAACACTGAGTCCAATCATTTGTACCTCTTAGCAGCCTCCTTTAAAGGGGACATTTTGTATTTACCCTCTGGTTTATAAAATAAACACTTTCTACGTCTTCATCATGGGAAATTAATAGAGATCATGTGACTACTATTGTAACTCTGTAAGAATGGTGCATCTTAAGCCCTAGTCACCACTTAGAGCTTGTAAGAGTGAGAATCAACTCTGTGGGTGTTTCTGCTCTTTGACGACATGGCCAGATTTCAAAACACTTAGCTGAGATTTTAGGACACCTAGGGAATAGTATTAACAAAAAGTTATTTAAGAAATAATCATAGATTCTTTTGCAGTGCTTTGGCTTTGTGTTTGAAGAATACCTCCTTGACTGACTTCTTTTCTCACATAAATAAAAGCTGTGGGTTTTTTCTCCTTTTCTCCTGGGGCATGTCTTTCCCAGAACAAGCCTCACATCTTCCACATTCCTTCAATCCATCAGCTGAAGGGCGTTCACCTTAAAAGTCCTACACCAAGGAAGCCCCATACTATTCAACAGGATACTATTTATCAGAAGACATTTATCAAAGGTATTAGTTAATTCAAATACCAGAGGACCAAAAAGGAGAGGGCATTATATTTTGGTGGAAGAAGTATATCCGGCACAAGAATATCTTCTTATGTAGACACTCAGCATTCAAAGAACGACATTCTTCTTGGATTCATGGCACTCCAGGCCAATTTTGTCTACCATGCTGGAAGAAAGACCCATCTTTTGCCCCCAAATCATTTTGTGTTTCCTTCTCAGGTGCCCAGCGATCTCATTTTGTCACTGTAATAGTCATACTCTTGCTGAAGAGCCTTCAGGAGCTCCTGATTGCTTATTTTAGGAACAATGTCTATGTTCCTTTACAAGGCACTCCCAGGATTCCATTCATGGTTGCAATCCTTGTTTTTCACTTCCTGCCCTGCTCTACTACATGCACTAGCTGATTTCCCAAACAGTTACCCTTAAAAAAATTATCTATGTCTTTTTTGCTACTCTTGACCCTGGTAGAAATTCCCACAACCTTTTCACACAAGTCTCCTCAATCCTATCCAACAATCAAGCTAAACGAAACATCCTATATGAGGCCTCTACAAATCCTCTTTTGTCTCTCCTCATTGCTAAAATATTTGTAATATTCTCATGGTGTTCCTAATATGCTGTATTGATCATAGATATTTGTGTGCATGGGAAATCCACTAGAATCATTTAGTAATGTATTTATTCAGTAAGCACTATTTATTAGTTCTACTATTCTAGGCACTATAAAAGACAGACTTTGAGAAACTCATTCTCGTAGTCTGGTCACCAGTTTCAAGGATAACTTTCTACTTAGTTTCAGGTCCCACAACATAAATAACCTTGTATCTCAAATATAAAATGCAACCAATAGTGTTTGCTGAATTGAAACCTATATGATAAAATAAATCTCAGCTAAAGTATTATGAGATTCTGACATTCCTTCATTAAGGATAATTTGTATTTTTTTAAATGAAGAGCTCAAAAGAATCCCCAAGCACACTTGGGTGATATATGTTTGGCAAAATGGGCTTTCTTAAATCTTTTCTAATTAGAGAAAATAGCCAAATGCTTACTTTATGTATCTATATCCATAAGGGATGTATTTATGCGTATCCATAGGGGAACGCAGAGCTAACTGTACTGTATATCTGGATACAGTCTTGGAACACTGAAAACACTGAGGAAATGCAGGAATGTGGAGAATTACTGGACAAAACTGAAAAGGAACTGCCATTTACTTCAGTGCTGTGGCCACAGGGCACAATACATACCCCGACAAAAGCTGCAAAGTATTGGTGAAATATAAGACTACCAGATGTTAGAGATAATAAATTATGTTTGATCTAACCATTGAAGACTCATTTTTTCTAATGGGTGAGTGATTTGGCTCATAAATCATTATGCAGCAACAGCTGTGAATTGTGAGATTCCTTTGAACTTGGCCATTTAGTGGACTGTCCTCACACACAGAGAAAATCAGTTGACTCACTTGGGCAGCTGTTCTTCATCCTTTTCTACAAACAAAGCCAGAAATTTTTAAGGTGACAAATTGCCTACATTTAAGAAAATGCAATTCTATGCTTACAAAACTTAATGACAGGCAAAGCTCAAAAGACTTAGAAATCATGTTGGAACGAGATAAATGTTCAAAAGACCACTTGCCTCTCAGAAGCCTTTCTGAACTCCTAGTCCTCTTTCCCTCTCCAGGTTTCCCTCAGAGGCCCCTTTGTCTCCTTTTCCACGAGCCTCCTCCTCTGTGCGCCTCCACCAGCTTCCCAACAAGCCTCTTTCCTGAGCCATAGTAAAACCCTCCTACCTAATTACAGTCTGGTTCTAGGCTCTGGGCCAGGGAGCCCTGGCAACCTCTCAACTGGTTATCACTAGAGCTTACTTAAAAAAATGAAAATCTAGCCGGGCACAGTGGCTCACACTTGTAATCCCAGCACTTTGGGATGCTGAGGAGGACAGATCACAAGGTCAGGAGATCGAGACCATCCTGGCCAACGTAGTGAAATCTCGTCTTTACTAAAAATACAAACAACTAGCCGGGCATGAGGGCGTGTGCCAGTAATCACAGCTACTCAGCAGGCTGAGGCAGAAGAATTGCTTGAACCCAGAAGGCAAAGGTTGCAGTGAGCTGAAATCATGCCACTGCACTCCAGGCTGGGTGACCAAGTGAGACTTCATCTCAAAAAAACAAAACAAAACAAACGAAAGAAAGAAAGAGAAGAAAAGAAAGAACGAAAGAAAGAAAGAAAGAAAGAAAGAAAGAACGAAAGAAAGAAAGAAAGAAAGAAAGAAAGAAAGAAAGAAAGAAAGAGAAAGAAAGAAAGAAAG
>NW_012118410.1:1544955-1551193 GCF_000951035.1 Colobus angolensis palliatus
AGAAAGAAAGAAAGAAAGAAAGAAAGAAAGAAAGAAAGAAAGAAAGAAAGAAAGAAAGAAAGAAAGAAAGAAAGAAAGAAAGGAAGGAAGAGAAAATCTTTAGTGGTTACAATATTAAAAATTCTGCAATTAGGACACTCCTTAACTGTGTTCCTCCCTGAAATGGTGTGCATGAAAATGAGTTTGTAGTTTCAGTTTACAAGTAGTTTAGGGCAGTTAAGTTTTCTTGGTCACCAAGATTGTGACCAACTATCTCAGGTGTCACAAAAAAGAAAGAGAAGGAAAGTTGGAGAAATTCAAACTTTGGGCCGGGCGCGGTGGCTCAAGCCTGTAATCCCAGCACTTTGGGAGGCCGAGACGGGTGGATCACGAGGTCAGGAGATCGAGACCATCCTGAGCTACACGGTGAAACCCCGTCTCTACTAAAAAATACAAAAACTAGCCGGGTGAGATGGCGGGCGCCTGTAGTCCCAGCTACTCGGGAGGCTGAGGCAGGAGAATGACGTAAACCCGGGAGGCGGAGCTTGCAGTGAGCCGAGATCGCGCCACTGCACTCCAGCCTGGGCGACAGAGCTAGACTCCGTCTCCAAAAAAAAAAAAAAGAAATTCAAACTTTGGGTTGGGGGTCATGGGGAGTCATCAGCAACTCCTGTCCTGGGTCCAGAGCAACTCATCCTTTGGTGATTGATTTTTTTCCTACATTTGTTCTGAAATTCTTCCCCATAAAAATTAACTAGGGAGAAAAAATCACTTGAAAGCAACATTTCTTTCCAATGTTGCTCTTAAAATCCTGACATAATGTAGAAGATTCTTCTGTCTGAGGCAGAAGAAGTTTTAAGTAAAGATTTACAGACATTAAACTGGATAAAACACACTTATTGAGTTTTGCATTGTTTTATTTTATTTTCAAAATATTCTGAATGCTGATCATTTCTTTTTGAAAAATAAAAGAAAAAAGTGTTAATTCCTGAATCTTTTTTTAGGGAAACAATTGTCACAAGTGCTTTGCTTGCTTACACACTCTCTCTCTTTTCTCTTTGGAGTTCTTGGAAACATACACTGTTAAGGAAAAAGTTCAACCTACATAAATCTAATTTTTCCAGCTAGCAGACCCTTGTGATGGCCAAAAACATAAAATCTTAATATACTATATGCAAAAAATATGTAAACTTAGGCATCCTCAACATCATTTTGTGTCTGAATTTTATGCAAATTGATCCCCCATTTCTTGCTTTTTTTTTTTTGTTTAAACATTGCATTATTCCATTTAATCCAGTTTAGCAAGTATTTATTGGACACAAGCTTCAACCATTCCTCCTGAGTTTGCTCACCATCCTGGTCATTTTTCTCTGACACTTTGTCTTCTAAAGTAACAATCCCCAAACTTTTTGGCACCAGGGATCTATTTCATGGAAGACAGTTTTTCCATGGAGGTTTTCAGATGAAACTGTTCCACCTCAGATCACCAGGCATCAGATTATCATAAGGAGCATGCACCCTAGATCCCTTGCCTACGAAGTTCACAATAAGGTTTGCATTCCTATGAGAATTTAATGACCCTGCTGATCTACTGGAGGCCAGCTCAGGTGGTAATGCTTGCTCACTGCTGCTGCTCATCTCCTTGCTGTGCAGCCCGATTCCTAACAGGCCACAGGTTGGTACTAGCCTGAGCCTGGAGATTGGAGACCCCTGCTATAAAACATCCTGGTAATTGTCCTCTGAAACAACCAGCCTGAGTCCAGATTTCATTCTCTGTGAAGTGTGAATGTGAACTCCATTCTTTCTATCAGTGTTTTAAAGCTGTGCTAATTCATAGAATTTTTATGAGGTTTAAATGACATATGAAGCATGAATCCTCTTATTAACTATAAAAGGACATGTAAATATACATTAGAGACATGCAAAATTATACATTGATTATTGTATTTTTATGCAATTGCAACATGAAATCTGGCTTGATGCTCCCCTTAAGAATCCAAATTAGAGATATTTATTTTATAGGTCAATTGATAAAATTATAATGCTATCATTTACTTAACATCACAGGTACTCATGTCACCTGGTTTGCTTCAGAAGAAGCAGTCAGGGTGGATAAAAGCAAGTCTCTTTCCTTAAGGAACACACATTTTGTTTGTTTTTCTGTACTTACTGATCTTGAGTACCTTTTGTAAGTCTAGGGAAAAAAAAATTAGAACTCTAATGAAGAGTCTGTTCTTTCCCTATTCAATGTTCCGGGTGCCTTTGTCAAAAATCAATTGGCTGTAAGTGTGTGGGTTTATTTCTGGGCTGTCTTATATTCCATTGGTCTATGTCTGTTTTTATGCTTTGGCTACAATAACTTTGTGGTATACTTTGAAGTCAAGGAAGTGTGATGCCTCCAGCTCTGTTCTCTTTGCTCAAAATTGCTTTGGCTATTTGAAGTCATTTGTGGTTCTATACAAATTTTAGAGCATTATCAGTTTTAGGAGAGGAATAACTGAAGTACTGCAGGGACTACAAGGTAGGAATGGCCATATCCAGTTGACAATGGTGAAGGATCATAAAAGTTCTATTGTGGGAGGTAGTATGTGAGCTGACTCATGTTGGTCAAGGATGATTTTAATAGAGTATTTTATAAATCTCTACACCAGAATTTTCATTTATCTCATTATTCAACAGACACTTACTGGGTGCCTAATACTATCAAGCATGTGACTGGCATTGAAGATACAAGTATTAATAAATACTTGTAATCAAGGAATGCAGGAAAGACAAATAAGTAAATGGATAATGACACAAATGTAGTCAGTATAGATACAGCAATATTTCTCCTACCCAGAAGAAAGAGCACCAGGAATTAAGAAAGCCTTTGGAAAAGAAGTGATGAAGGAGTGAACTTCTTAAACATAAATATAAGGGGACATAATAGGATTCAGTGAGGTAAAGTGCTGAGAGGTGGCAATGGAAAGTTACTGTAGGTCAGGGGCTTAACATTTTTATATGTTCAGTCATTTAAAAAAATGTGTGTCACTTACACCATACTGAGTAAAAACAAAAATCTTGAGATAAATGAAAGAGTAAGTGAGGAATGTGTTTAGTAGAGGTGGAAAGCAAAGTGGTTAGCAGAAGTGATCAAAAAAGGGGTGAATTTCAAGAATGAATCAGAATTCCCAGGGCTTCAAAAGTCTTGTTATGACCATTGTGAAAGACAGTGTGCCAATTCCTGAAAGACCTAGAGGCAGAAATATCATTCAACCCAGCAATCCAATTACTGAGTTGTGAGGGTTAATATGAGTGTGAACCTGATTGGACTGAGGGATACAAAGTATTAATCCTGAGTGTGTCTGTTGCCAAAAGAGATTGACATTTGAGTCAGTGGACTGGAGAAGGTAGATCTACGCTTAATCTGGCCTGCACAGTCTGATCAGACACCAGTGAATATAAAGCGGGCAGAAAAACATGAAGAGAGGAGACCGGCCCAACCTCCCAGCCTACATCTTTGTCCCATGCTGGATGCTTCCCGCCCTCAATCATCAGGCTCCATGTTCTTCAGTTTTGGGACTCAGATTGGTTCTCCTTGCTCCTCAGCTTGCAGACAGCCTATTGTGGGACCTTGTGATCGTGTATGTTAATACTTAATAAACTCGCTTATATATTCTATTAGTTCTGACCCTCTAAGAGAACCCTGATTAGAGGTACATTACTCAAAGGAATATAACTCTTTCTATTATAAAGATACTTGGAAATATATGTTCATTCCAGCACTATTCACAATAGCAAAGACATGGAATACATGTAAATGCCCATCAATGACAGATTGGATAAAGAAAATGACATACATATACACCACGGAATACCATGCAGCCGTAAGAAGGAATGAGATCATGGGCTTTGTAGGGACATGGGTGGAGCTGGAAACCATTACCCTCAGAAAACTAATGCAGGAACAGGAAACCAAATTCCACATATTCTCACTTATAAGTAGGAGCTGAATGATAAAAACATATGGTCACATGGGGGGAACAACACACATTGGGGCCTGTCGGAGGGTAGGGGGGTGGGAAGAGGGAGAACATCAGGAAGAATAGCTAATGGATGTTGGGCTTAATACCTAGGTGATGGGATGATCTGTGCAGCAAACCACTATGGCACACGTTTACCTGTGTAACAAGCCTGCACATCCTGCACATGTACCCCTAAGCTTAAAATAAAAGTTGGAAATTAAAAACAAATCTTGTTATGGAATTTGTTCTTTATCACTAACATTTGGAAGACAATTATTCAACAGGGACCGTGAATGGGGAGCCATCAAAGGATGGACACAAGGTGGTGATACTAGCAGAGTTGTTTTCTAGCCAGAGCCTTTTGTTAGTAAGTGGTGAATGGATGGGAGCTGGGCTTGCTGTAAGACTAGTTACAAAGTTACCAAGTTTGAACAAGTTACAAAGAGAGAACAATTGGATAAGAATTTATAGGGTTCTTCACTAGGACAGGGGGAGTGTGGGTGGGAATAAGTGAAGATGGGAGATCTGGGAAAGAGGAGTTTCCTGTAGAACCTGGTGATTAATTAAATGCTGACATTAAAGAAAAGACTGAAGAATGACAGACCATTCTTGTTGGACGATTAATGCCTGTGGTCAAACTACGATGGAACTAATTAAGATAACGGGGTTCCTGGGAGATCGAGGGAAGGAAAAAAATGAATAGGAGAATGAGAATTGAAGGTATTAAGAAAAATAAACTTTATAAACACCCTGTTAAATTATATTTAAATTATAATTCAAAATCAAATATTACATGCAAATATTTAAATTTCATTGTAAATATTATTTGCCCATTTCATGCTGGATTATTTTATGTTTACTAACATATATTGTAGTTTTAAAAGTTAAATCTCTAATTTTTTCTTTTTTTTTTTTTTTGTAAGACAGAGTCTTGCTCTGTCACCAGGCTGGAGTGCAGTGGAACAATCTCAGCTCACTGCAACCTCTGTATCCTGGGTTCAAGCAATTACCCTATCTCAGCCTCCCAAGTAACTGAGATTACAGGAACATGTCACCATGCCTGGCTAATTTTTTGTATTTTAGTCGAGACAGGGTTTCACCATGTTGGCCAAGATGGTCTCCATCTCCCGACCTTGTGATCCTTCAGCCTTGGCCTCCCAAAGTGCTAGGATTACAGGCATGAGCCACTGCTCCTGGCCTCTAATACGTATTAAAAAAATAAAAATAATAAAAAAAATACTTAACAAAAATAGGCACATAGTTTAATGGAACACAATAGACAACCCATAAGTAAAGCCACATACAATGATGGTTGACAAAAATAAACAATGGGCAAACGATGCCCTATTAAATAAATGGTGCTGGGGAAATTGGCTAGCCATATGGAGAATGAAATTGGGTCCTTATCTCTCACAATATACAAAAACTAACACATGATGGATTAAATACTTAAATGTAAGACCTGAAGCTATGAAAATCCTACAAGAAAACCCAGGAAATAGTCTTCTAAACATTGGCCTAGGCAAATAATTTTTGACTAGAGTCTCAAAAGTAAATGCAACAAAAACAAAAATAGACAAATGAGACTACTAAACTAAAAATTTCTGGAAGCCAGAGAAATAAGCAACAGAGTAAACAGACAACCTAAAGAATGGGAGAAAATATTTGCAAATTATACATCTGACAAAGAAATAATATTCAGAATCTACAAGGAACTCAAATAACTCAACAAGAAAAATAACAAGGGACATGAACACACATTCCTCAAAAGAAGATGTACAAGTGGCCAGCAAACATACAAAAATGCTCAACATTACTAATCCTCACAGAAATGCAAATTAAAACCACAATAACATATCATTTTACGCTAGTCAGAATGGCTATTATTAAGGTCAAAACTCTACAGATGTCGATGAGGATGCAGGGAAAATGGAATGCTTATACACTGTTGGTGGGAATGTAAATTAGTAAAACCTGTATGAAAAACAGTGTAGCAATTTCCCAAAGAACTAAAACTAGAACTACCGTTTGACCCAGCAATCTCACTCCTGGGCATTTACCCAAAGGAAAATAAATAATCATGTAAAAAGTATTTTTTTTTTTCATTAAAGTTGTTGCCTTTATCAGCAGTTTGATTTTTTTGAAAGTACTGAGTGGTATTCCATGGCACCACAGTTTTCTTTTTTTTTTTTTTTTATTATACTTTAAGTTCTAGGGTACATGTGCATAACGTGCAGGTTTGTTACATATGTATA
>NW_012118410.1:1552073-1553013 GCF_000951035.1 Colobus angolensis palliatus
GGATTATAAATTATTCTACTACAAAGACACATGCACACGTATGTTTATTGCGGCACTATTCACAATAGCAAAGACTTGGAATCAACCCAAATGTAAAAAGTATTATACTGTGCAGTAAGAATCTTACTGTCATGTTTTTATTGTTGAGCTAAATCTCTTAAAGAACTTAAATTTATGGTAGAAATATGGTTAAAGTTCTACCATGTGAGCAACGTACTATATCATTTTCATATCTATAACTAGATTATCTACTGACTCATTTTAAAACACTGAAAACACCATTTGATTCCTTCTATGAGACAGTAAGCAAAATTTCCAAACCATATAGTCCTCAAACTGAATGTATTTTCTCTTTAATAGTAGCTCTGAATATCAGAAATATAGGAAATGCTCAGTTGCAGCATCATACTTTCCAAGACGGTGATTTTTATTTAACAAAAATTGAATTCCTTGATTTATTAGAATTAAATGACTGTTTAGGAACAACAGCAGTATTAATATACAATTTTCATTAAGATGTTAATTTAACATTACTTAACTCTCCAATGAGTATGCATTCTGCAAAGAACAGTGTTCTAAGGTAATGCAATTGCTGTGTATTTCCAACAGTAAAAGACTAGCACACGTTCTCTCAAATTGATTTTTAATGTCATTACAGCAGAAAGTGAAGAACCTATGCTTTAGCCTAGTTTCGTTTTTCATGAGAAAATTAAAGATCCAAATATAAATGAAATACTTGATTTTTCTATAAATATGTACTTAGATCTGTGTAATAGATTAAACTAGCCATTCTGTTATTTTTTTTCCTAAAACATTGTAGAGATTGTAGTAATTGAAATGCAAAATAGATGGGGCGGAGCAAGATGGCCGAATAGGAACAGCTGCAGTCTCCAACTCCCAGCGCGAAGGACACAGAAGACCGGTGATTTCTGCATTTTGA
>NW_012118410.1:1559833-1569185 GCF_000951035.1 Colobus angolensis palliatus
AAAAAAAAAAAAAAGAAAAGAAATGCAAAATAATAAAGCTACAAAAGGTTGCAGGCTGGCATTCAGATAGACATAGAATATATTATACTAAAGCATATAAACAAATTTATGCTTGTGTACGAGGTAAGATAAGGATATAAACTGAATTGCTTTTAAATTGCTATTTATCAGCACATTGTTTACTGAATAATACTTCCCTGCTACTTTATAATTTTTTGGCCATATATTTAGAATTTTATATGTAAAGGCATAAAGAATAACCTATAAAGTACCTAATATCTCACCATTTAGAGAATAATAGCACTATGTTTGGATAATTCTTTCCAATCTTTTAAAAACATAACCTATTTTCCCAAAATTTCAGTCATACTAATAATTTCACATTCAGTGATTTAGTTATAATTATATAATAAACTATTCATCACACCATGAAAAATTGTTTTTAAATGTTTTTATGGTTGTAACAAAAACATTTTCTCCTAACCAATAGCTAGACATTTTATCCATTTCTAAATTTTTTTCTACTACAAATAACATTGAAGTAGACACCCTTTTTCATGCATTTTGGTCAGTATCCTGATACTTTTCTAAGAACAGAGTCAAAAAGGCAAGTATTGAGTCAAAAGAGATAAATATTTTAAAGTTTCCTAATACATATTGCCAGCTTGACAGTGTTATTTACATTCAGCAGCAGTGACTGTGGTACTGTGAAGGTGTTCATCTACTCACAGTTACCAACATGAGAAATATCATGTGGATAACCATCCACATTTGAATCTTTGATAATTTAATAGGTGAAAAATTGCATTAGGTCATTTATTTAATTTGTCTTTGTTTATTAGTAGTTAAATTCTTTATTATGAGTAAATATATACATATGTATACATTTAAATTTGGGGTTTAAACATTTACTCAACAAATATTTATCAATATAATTACTTTTACACTTGTAATTCCTCTTCATGTCATTTGCCCACATCAGGGTTCCATAAGTTTCATATTTGTTACATCATTATGGTTTGGATGGATGTATATGTGTGTATTGTGTGTATATATATGTATCTAGGTATGTATATATATATATACACATACACAGAGAGAGTATAATATATACACGTTGAGAGTATAATATATACATCTCAATATATAATGTTGAGAGTATAATATATACATTCCTATTTTGTTGGTTTTTAAAACATTTTGTTTATGATGATTTCTGTTGTAAACAGATGTTTAAAGAGTCAGTGTTATGAATACTTTCCTTTTTGATCCATGCATTACCTTGAAATATTTATGTATATTTTCATTATTCTGTTAGCATATATATATATGAAGTAAATTATAAATAAAGAGACACACACATATAGTTTAATTTACTTAAGATACTTTTGGTATATGCTGTGAGATGAAAATCTAATGACTCCTAAAATCTAGTCAGATGGAGAATATGTTTATACAATTTTTTAGCAGGTTGTCAAGATAATTTTTTCTACATAAGATTTTAAATAATTTTTTTTACCCTTTCTTCCACATAAGGACAACATCTTGACTGAGTGTAGAGAACAACAAACTGTTTTTCACAAAATTTTTGGCTGTTTTTATATTTTCTTCTATCATAAAAACCTGAAGTTAGCTTAGGTTTATACCTTTGTGTCTTTTCCTTCCTCTTTTTTGTTTTTTTGTTTTTTGTTTTGTTTTCCACTAGAATTTTTTTATGATTTTGAAATTCCCAGACATTTCAAGAATGTGCCCAGGTGCCTCTCTTTAAATTCATTTCAACTGAAACATGGCATGCCAAGAGGACTTTCCTTTGTAACTTTCTAAAATTATGCCTTCTATCATTGCTTCTGTTCTAATGTCCTGTCCTCTCTTGAGAAAATAACTATAATTTGTAGCTTATATGTCTTTTCTATTTTTTTTCCATATCTATAGTCTGCTTTTGCTTTACTTTATTTTATTTTTTTCTCTGAACTTTGGGAGACCATCTGAAGCCCATATGCTAAAATCATATTAAATTAGATCATCTATGCCAGCAGTTCCCAACATGGTTTTTTAATTCAAATCACATATGAAACTTAATAATAATTATTATTATTATTGTTAATTAATTAGGGCTACTTTCCTACAGATCTCTAGGTTTTTGTCTATTCCAGGTGAGAAAGTACCTGTCAGTTGCCAACTAGTTCTCAATTAAATTAGTTAAATTAATGAAGATTTATCCAAGATTGACAATGGTTTATCGTCAGAATTAGTTTAGAAAATTATGATTTTTTTTCTCCATGTTAAATAGCATTTTGTGGGAAATTGAGAACCGTGACATCTATCCTGTTTGAACTGGCACATTTAAACCATTCCTTCCCTTCACTCTATACTCCAGATTAGAAGATCCACAAAACAACTCCTAGACCAGGTCCCAAAGCCTTTGGGTTCTTCAGCCTACCCTCCTTTCCTACTCATTTACAATGTCACTCTGCCTTTCGTTTCAGCCTACGTTGTATAACACCCACTTCTGCTCATCCCCTCCAGACAGATCCTTCAGTTGAATTTTCTCCTTGGCATTTTATCTGTGCTTCATCTCTGAACACTGTCCTTCAGATTTTCCATGATTCCACAGTCTGTAGCTTGCTAGTTAATCCTTGCTGACCCTTGACTCATAGTACAGCCAGCTTGGTCAAACACCCTGCGATTCCACTTGATTTTTTCAAGTAAGTTTAGATAACAGCATGAATGACTAGCCAGGTTAAGCCAAAGTCCCCATTTAAAAATTTCAATTAATGGCTTTCACTCAAAGTCTCTACCCTGGCATTTGCCAAGCAGTATTTACATGCTAAAAATATAGAGGTGGGCAAGAAAGAGAAGCTTTCTTCCCAAATAGAGCTAACAGTCAAAGGAGAAAGAAAAAAATCAATTGAAACTCTTACACCTCAATTGTAAAAATAAATAAATAATAAATAAATAAATACAAACAAATAACCTAATTAAAAAATGGGCAAAGGACTTAAGACATTTTCCCAAAGAAGATGTACAAATGGCCAACAGATTTATGAAAAGCTGCTCATTAATCATCAGGAAAATGCAAATCAAAATGGAGATGAGATACCACTTCACACCTTTTAGGATGGCTATTATTAAAAATATCGCTTTTACACTGTTGGTGGGAGTGTAAATTAGTTCAACCACTGCAGAAGACAGTGTGGGAATTCCTCAAGGATATCAAAACAGAATTACTATTTTACCCAGCAATCCCATTACTGTGTATATACCCAAAGGATTATAAATCCTTCTATTATAAAGGCACATACACATGTATGTTTATTGCACCACTATTCACAATGGCAAAGACTTGGAACCAAACCAAATGCCCATCAATGATAGACTGGATAAAGAAAATGTGGCACATATATACCATGGAATACTATGCAGCCATAAAAAAAGGATGAGTTCATGTCCTTTGCGGAGACATGGATGAAGCTGAAAACCATCATTCTCAGCAAACTAACACAGGAACAAGAAAGCAAACATCACATGTTCTCACTCATAAGTGGGAGTTGAACAATGAGAACACATAGACACAGGGAGGTGAACATCACACACCGAGACCTGTTGGGGCGTGGGGGCCTAGGGAAAGGATGGCATTAGGAGTAATATCTAATGTAGATGATATGTTGATGGGTGCAGCAAACCATCATGAGACATGTGTACCTATGTAACAAACCTGCATATTCTGCACATGTATCCCAGAATTTAAAGTATAATAAATAAAAATAAAAATAAAATAATTAGTGTCACTAACATATATACAAAATAAGTATTGGTTAGGATGTGTAGAAATTGGAACCCTTGTACTCTGCTGATGGGAATGTAAAATGATACTGCCCCTGCGAAGAAAGTTCTTAAGAAAGAAAATCCATCATATGATCTGGCAATTCCACCTTTGGTTATGTATCCAGAAGAACTGGAATCAGAAACTCAAAGAGATAGTGTATACCATGTTCTTTGAAGCATTATTCACAATAGGCAAGATACAGAAACAACCAAAATGTTCATCAACGAACGAAGAAAGAAAGAAAATGGAATATATACACACAATGAAGTATGACTTGGCTTTTAAAAAGAAGAAATTCTACCATCTGAAACAACATGAATGAACATAGAGGGCATTATGCTAAGTGCGATAAGCCATCACAGAAGCATAACTATTGCATGATTCTACTAATATGGGCTATGTGAAATAGTCAAACTCACAAAAGCAGAGAATACAATGGTGACTGCCACTGCCTGCAGAGCACAGGAGTTGCTGCTCAATGGGTATAAAGTTTCAGTTATGCAAAATGAGTAAGTTCTAAACATCTAATGTACAACATTGGGCCTAATGTTAATAATACTATATCATGCACTTAAATTTTTGTAAAATGGGTAGATCTTATTTTAAGTATTCTTACACAATTGAAAACCAAAGTCAGTGTGATAAGCACTGACAGAGGAAAAACTTGAGATCAGGTCACTACCCTAGATTTAAATTTCATCAAAACTGATTGTCTAAACTAGGACCTGATGGATTAATAAGAGTAAGTCAAGGAAAGAGGTGGAAGGGAAAGGGTTCTCTAGGATTATTCACCTTTAACCATGAATATGCCCAGGTGATGGGACCAGTCCAAATTTACTGGGCAGACAACTCATGGAAGCTTAGACAGAAAAGTCTTTGCCAGCCCCAGGAGTACAGCCAGGGCAAGAACTCTTCAGTATTCGAGATGGGATACAAAGGCCTTTTTCATGTATTAGCGTTCTTGTCAAGTCATTATTCAGCAAATATATCTATTATTTCAATGCACTGAACAAGATGCTGCAGGTAGGATAATAAGAAGGATAGGTATGACCCCTGCTGTTGTGGATTTAGTGTCTTGCATGTATTAAGGTCAACTTCTAGGCTATTTGGTTCCAGTGATCTCTCTGGTATTCTCAGAGGCTTCACAACTGAGGTAAATTTGGTGAAACATTTTAACACATGGGGCCCCTGAGCAAACACTCTGGCAGGTAAGTCAGGGATAAAATAAAGGCCCAGCACCATGAGTCACACCTGTAATCTCAGCACTTTGGGAGGCCATTGCAGGGGGATCTCTTGAGCCCAGGATTTCAAGGCTGCAGTGAGCTATGATCACACCTCTGCACTACAGCTTGGGCAACAGAGCAAGGCCCTATCTCAAAAAAAGGGTGAATAAAATAAAATTCATAGGAACAAAAGAGAGCAAGATATCAAGGAGACTTAGAAACAAAAAGAGGCAGAAAGGGAACTGCAATAAGGGAGAAAGAGGAAAGAATGAGCATATTTCTGGTTGATAAAGGCAAAATGCCAGGAAAAGTCCTCTCGGGTAGAGCAGGCTGCCTACCTTTGCATTTAGGATTTTTAAATTCAAGTTTAGCTCAGCCATATGCATATAGGCATATGATACATATTTTATAGGATGTGCATTCAGGAAAATGTACATCCCAAAGCATTTTTTAAGTGCTTAGGAGCTGATTTTCAAAGAAAATTTTGCATGAATATCACTGTTGCTGATAGAAATCAGGCAAGTCCTCAAACCAGCATTTCAATGCCTTTAATTTTATTAGAAGTATCTAATGTACAACATTAGATACCTGTACTTTAGTATTTGGAGATACTTATCTCCAAATCTTAAACTAGCTTCTTCAACCTGAAAACCTGAAGAAAATTGCTCATACAACAGTAACTACTGGGCAGTTTAGTTAATTCTGCTACTAAAACCACAAGTATTTCCTTAGAAAAAAACTAATGCTTTTTACGAAAGAACAAACGGGTGAAAAGTGTGTTCCATGTGTATCCTGGAAGTGTTGGTTAATTTTATGTGTCAGCTTGACTGGAACATGAGGTGCTCGGATTAAACATCATTTCTTCATGTGTTTCTGAAGAGTGTTTCCCAATAAAGTTTGCATTTGAATCAGGGGACTCAGTAAGCAAATTGCTCCCCACAGTGGGTAGGTATCCTCCAATCCATCGATAGCCTGAATAGAACAAAAAGATGAAAGAGGAAATTTGCTCTCTTCACCTGAATCCTTGAGCTGGTTCATGAGTCTTCTCCTGCCTTCATCTGGTTCTCAGAACTATACCACCAGCTTTCTTGGGTATCCAACTTATAGATAGTGGAACATAGAATTTCTTAACTTTTATAATTACATAAATCAATTCTTTATAAGAAATTAAATGTAATATATATTGTATATGTACACACATATAAATTATATATACATATGTACACATATTACACAGACAGACACACACATGCACACACACATCTAGGTATGTATTCTACTAATTTGTTTCTCCAAATAATACACTGACTATTCATTTCAATTTAAATCATAAAATACTTAGTGACTTAATGAGCATTCATTAACTACAGGACTCCCTGCTCAATACTCAATGCTACATAGCCACTATGGGGCTTAAAAACAAGAGGCTGTATTTCCTGTCCTTAAACAGGTTATGATCTGACTGTGTAAGGTGAAAACCAGTCCCATTATAATTTTCAAATAAGGATGCCTATGTATACACTTATAAGTGCTTATAGGCCATAAGAGAATTGAAAAATAAATGCTAATGAACGAATGAATCATATCAGAATGGGGATAGAAAAGGCCTTTAATGAAAAGATGATAGCAGAAGAGATAGACTTAAGTTCCAGAATTTCAAAAAGCAAAGAAGGATGAGAGACTATTCTTTAGGTGGAAAAAAAAATGGCATAAAACAAAACACAGAAGCAGAAAACTTACGTGCTGTTCAGGAAAACATCTAGCTCATCTGGAGCATGGAGTAACACAAAAGCAGCAGTGGGAAAATTAGGCCTTGCAGTGGAGGACCATGAACACCCCTAGGAAATCCACATGCAATTGTGTAAATAACAGGAAGCAGTTTTTCTGGTGGTAAAGGAAACAATTTCATGAGAACTTTAGGAAGATGACAGGCAGCATTGTATAGGATGGTCCACAGTAGAGGAAGCCTGGAGTTTAGAATCCAATGGAGTAGGGGAAAAAATCACTAAGTGTTGGGGTTTGAGAAGGCCTACGGGGTCACCACCCTTTTTTCTCTGCTCAAATTCTTCATCAACTGAAATAGATAAAGGAGATGGCAGATGAATACAAAAGTGCTGAAGATTATGGCTTAGGAGTACAACATAATCAGCTTCCTAATATAGAGCCCTAGCCTTAGATAAACTTATCATACGCAGAGTCCTCTATAAAATTTAGGACATAAAGGAGGAGAGTGGAGAGAAAGGAAGATGGAGGGAGTAAAGCTACATAGGAGGACTCTTTCCCCAAACAGACTGGGGGAGAAGTGAAGGGCCCGATAGAGGCCTAGGGTGGTATAGTGGAGGAACTCCCTCTTCAAGAATTTGGAAAACATGTTCTTCCATCTGCAACAGAAGGGCCTCTATTTCCTTGGTGGGAAAATGATAACTGACACTGAAAACCAGCCAAGGACTCTCTAAACACTTTACCAATATTTTATCATTTACTATTCAGAAGACCCTAGGATATGGGCTCTATTATTTCCACTGTACAGTGCTGAAAAGGGTAGGACAGTTAGGCAAGATGGTATAGCTCACAGTGGCAGACCCCAGATCAAAACAAAGTTCAATTATTTGCCTATTCTCTTTGACTCAAGCTGTATCCAAGCCAATAAACATAAGTGTATCCTGACCCTCTACCAAAAAGACCGTTGGTCAGCAGAGGGCTTTAGGAAATGCCTACTGGTTTGGATAGAGCTCAAAGCACCAGATGGGACCAGTCCAAATTTACTGGGCAGACAACTCATGGAAGCTTAGACAGAAAAGTCTTTGCCAGCCCCAGGAGTACAGCCAGGGCAAGAACTCTTCAGTATTCGAGATGGGATACAAAGCACCAGAATAGTGCCACAACAAGGAAACCAACTGAAACAAATATAACTCTTGGATATTGTCATGAGAGACTCAAGGAAGAGTTTTAGTAGATTGAAGAGAGTGAATGCTTGATTAGAGACACAGGAATGAGTGAACAGTATAAAATGGAAGCAAAATGTATATACAGTACTTTCAAAAAATTTAGTGTGCAAAGAAAGATGGAGTTATGGAATGGTAGCTTGTGGGAACAGGAAAGTTGAGCAATTGTGTTCAGATAGTTTGTTAGGGCATCAGAGAACACTTGTAAAAAGAGATGATAGCCAGTAGAGAAGGCCAATTTGAAAGAAAACGAAAGAGGACAAATTCAAGAGCTTGAGTGCCAGGAGATGCCAAAAGGAATGAGATCCAGATGCAGGAGAAATGATATACCTTAAAATTTGAGGGATTCTAAAGAGAAATCTCAGGGAGGAAGGCTTCAGATACAAGTTAGGGAAATCGCCCCATGGTTTGATAAGGATAGATCAAACACTAAAGGTTTGAAGAGAGATTGAAGAGAGATTGCCACAGTTCTCCTTGGAAATGGGATAGGGAATCATTAAAAATGAAATAATTACAGCAAATTACCCAATTATATTAGATTGAAGATCTTTGGTCAAATGCATTATGAGTCTAATAATGCTTTGGTGGAAGACTAAAATAAAAAATAAAGAATAGAGCCAATTATTTCATTAATTCAAGCTTCAAACCTCTAAACCAATTAACTCAACATCTTAGGCCAAAATATATTTTTGTACCAAAAATATCCAAACAGGTTTTTCAATACAGTCAAGATTAAGAAAAGGTGTGCCTAGCCTCAGGAATTTCATTTCAGGGAGCAACAGCAGATGTTTGTGTGCAGAGCAGAAAAAGTATCATATTTCAAGAAGGGAGTTGTAGTTTGCTGGGGCTTTATATTGCTAGTATTATATATATTATAGTACTAATATTTTATATTATAACAATTGTATATAATAGTAATATCATAAATATTAATTCTTAATTAATAATAATTGTACTAATCTATATTATAGCAAAAAGTGTTCAGCCTGTAGGTTGTAACCCAATCATAAGTCATGAAATCAATTTCGTGGGGGCATGACTGGGCTTTTAAAAAGTGAAATAGAATAAAACAGAACAAAACAAAGCAACACATATGGTAAGAATAAGCGTGGTAAGAAAAGAAACATTTTTCTTGGTTATATAGAAATACAGGGGGGGCGGAGCAAGATGGCCGAATAGGAACAGCTCCAGTATCCAACTCCCAGCATGAAGGACACAGAAGACCGGTGATTTCTGCATTTTGAACTGAGGTACTGGGGTCATCTCACTAATGAGTGCCGGACAATTGGTGCTGGTCAGCTGTTACAGCCCGACCAGCGAGAGCTGAAGCAGGGTGATGCATCGCCTCACCTGGGAAG
>NW_012118410.1:1578120-1615867 GCF_000951035.1 Colobus angolensis palliatus
CACACCAACATGGCACAAGTATACATATGTAACAAACCTGCACGTTATGCACATGTACCCTAGAACTTAAAGTATAATAAAAAAAAAAAAATACAAACATACATATACATATGTGAGTCCTAGGTCATGATGTAAAAGGCATTTCTTGCTATGGATTGTGATCAAAACATGTCAAAAGTGATTAATTTAATAGATCACTTTAAAGTCATCACTTTCATGGTTTTGGCTTGCAAGAATCCATTCTTCCTTCTCAGCATCCCAATTTCCTTTTGCAGAATTATTTCTGTCTGAATGTCTACAGTCTTGCTGGGCTGGAAACCCCAGGGCCTTCCTTCCAGTGTGGAAGCTGGAAGGAGTCGAATCTGCCAATTCAATTCTCTCTCCTGGGACTGAGTCTCAAGCAGGTCATATAAAGAAGAAAAACAGGAACAGCTGGCACACACTCTTTCTTGAGGTGGCATCCAGACCAGTTTGTTTCAGCTATGAGACCATTTCTGTGATTCTTGTTGCCGTAGTTTCTACCCATTCTTTGGCTTCACATCAATAATTTAAGTCCTGATTTCCTTCCAATAAATCCTATTTTCCTAAATAGCCAAAGTTGTTTATACTCAGAATCAAAGGACCCTCAAACTTATACATACACACTATCTGGTTTAAACCTCACAATTATCCTGGGAGGTAGGGTTTTAAAAAAAAAGTGTAAATTATTGTTTTATGAAGAAAAAGTAAGATTCATGGTGGTCTGGTAATTTTGCCAAAGATTATCTCACAGGTATGGGATTTAGCCCATGTCCCTGTGACTCAAAGTTTATGTCTTTTCTACTGAACAATGCACACTGAACTGCCAATGACAGACAGCCATGTATTTCACATGCAGAATAATTTTATGCGAAGATTTGTCAGTGAATAGTTCTTATTTTGTTTGAGTGAACTAAAATCAATAATTTTCTGTTCACTTCAGGAAAAAGTTCAGGAGTCGAGATTTTATACAAGGTCTTAAGATTATGCACCTTGAGAAAAAAATACAGCTTAGGGTATTCTGCTGATTGTTTCATTGATTTTAGGAAACAAAGGTCTATCATGCTACTAATTGCATTCCCTAAGCAATAAACCAGAGTTCTGGAATGCTTAAGATATATCAAATGAATGTGAACAGCTTAGGAGTTACTTCAAGAAATGTATCAATGTTAACAAACAAGAGAAAAACTGAATAATTCAGCTGAATAACCCCATTTTTCATCAACAATAAAGTTAAACTTCTTCATTCCTCTAAACCTCCTCCCAAAACACACACATACTCACAGAAAATCATTCAATCAATCATTTATTCATGTTAATTATTTTGTTACCATCCCTGTCCCTCCATCCTATACTACAGTCTTCATGCACTGAAGCCTGGACTGTTGCTAATGCTTTTAACTTAAATCTCTAAACAAATCCTCAATTTCTGCAAATTCATGCTTCATATTGCTGCCACAGGATCTTTATGAAAGCAGAACAGAGCATAATTCTCTATCATTCATACTTAAAACTTCCAGTGTGCTTTCTATGATTTAAATAATAAATTTTGATATCTTTATTTTAATATCATACAAGTTATCATTTTTTTTTTGAGATGGAGACTTGCTCTGTCACCAGGCTGGAGTGCAGTGGTACAATCTCAGCTCACTGCAACCTCCGCCTGCCGGGTTCAAGTGATTCTGCTGCCTCAGCCTCCCAAGTAGCTGGGACTACAGACATGAGCCACCATGCCCAGTTAATTTTTGTATTTTTAGTAGAGACAGAGTTTTACCACATTGGCCAGGATGGTCTTGATCTCTTGACCTGGTGATCCGCCCACCTTGGCCCCCCAAGGTGCAGGGATTACAGGTGTGAGCCACTGTGCCCAGCCAATTTATCAATATTTTTAAACATGAGGTATTCTAAATGCACCATATAGTTTTGTATCTGTGCTTTTGCACATGTTTTTCAACTATGTAAAATTTCCTCTTCCAACCTGTCCTCCTGGAAAACTCTAAAAGTCTAATTTATCTTTTTTTATCTTTTTTTTTTTTTTTTTGAGTTAGAGTTTTGCTCTGTCTCCCAGGCTGTAGTGTAGTGGCAGGATCTCAGCTCTCACTGCAACCTCTGCCTCCTGGGTTCAAACAATTCTCCTGCCTCAGCCTCCTGAGTAGCTGGGATTACAGTGGCCCACTACCATGCCTGGCTAATTCTGTATTTTTAGTAGAGATGGAGTTTCACCATGTTGGCCAGACTGGTCTTGAACTCCTGACCTCAATTGATCCACCCACCTTGGCCTCCCAAAATGCTGGGATTAAAGATGTGAGCCACCACACCCAGCCTAATTTATCCTTAAAAACCTAGTTCTGATGTCACCTCCTTCAGGAAGTCTCCCCAAATATTTTTCAAACATTATTAAAGAGTGAATCAAACCCTTCTTTATTATCTCTGTTTCTTGCAGATAAAATCTTTGCTTGTTTATTTAGTCAACAAATATTTTGCTGCTTACTATTTTCAAGGCACTTTTCTAGCCTTTGGACATATACCAGTGAATAAAATGAACAAAAATATCTAGCTTCCTGACAGTAAACTAATAAGGAAAAATAAGTAAAATATATAAAATGTTAGATAGTGATAACTTCTTAGAAGAAAAAAGAGGGACATGAGGAAGTGTCAGGACAGAGGGTTACAATTCTATGAAGGTGGTCAGGGGATGCTTCACTGAGATGTATTTGAGAAAAAATCCATGAAGGATGTGAAGGCATGAGCCCAGGGAATGCATGAGGAAGAGCAATTCAGGCAGAGAGAAGTACAAGGTCAAAGACATCCTGGTAAGAATGTACTGGGCAAAATCAAGAAAGAGTAATTGATTCAAGGTTGAAAGATGCCATGAGGGGAGACGAGATCACAGAGGATCTGGGCATGAGCTTTGAATGAGATAGGAAGCCATCGAAGAGACAGAAGTAAATAAGGGATATGGTTGGAGTTGATTTATGAGGATCATACTCACAAATTCTGCCCTTATCCATGTGCCCAAGTCAAATGCTGAGAAGAGATTAGATGGACAAGGTGTCTTTACTTAAATATCATGCTTCTGAACAACTGTGAAACACAGCATCTGCTGCTTTCAGCCTAAGGTAATTTCAAGTAGGACCTGCCAGATATATGCAGAAAGGCTGCCCCTCACTTCTAATATTTAAATTTTAGGTCACAAATAATTCAAAGGGGAATAATGTATATGATCTACTTTCTCTAGGTTTGCTGATTTGTGAATATGACACTGACACCTGAAAACGGAATGAATGCAGGGACAAACATAAAAGGACCTTGGGGTTAGAAAAGCACTATGAAAGAGGACTGGGAAAATTTGGAGGTTATTTTACTGATGAAGCTTTAGGAACTTACACCAATTAAATTAGAGTGCGAGAAAGAAGGGATAATAGACATGGAGTCAGTATTTAAGATGCCTGATTGTAAGAGGGCCAAAGAAGGGAGTTTCGTAATATATTTTATGGTTTTAATGTAGGCAATTATCTGTCTGCAATCATTTAAATGGTCCCATTTAGAAAGAGATAGATGGCCACTAACGTTTTCACTTAGGCTTATTGTATATTTTTCCAAGGACCTTGTGTGTAAGCCTGAAAATTAGGGAAACTAAAACCAGTACTTCATTAATCAAAGGATTGCATCTGGACTGAAAAGTAAAATGTCAGAAACCTCGAAGTTCTTTAAGACATTTGTCTTGCTAAAATAGTCCCATCTGTTACCTCAGAACCAAAAGAAGTACAGGAAATTATGGTGTAATTTTTCTCACCTTTATGTAATTTTATAGTTCTGATTTATTCAAACATTTCCAGTAACATACCCTTCAATCTGTCAGCTACATAATTATCATGCCACTGCACCTACAAGGTATGGGGTTCGTAATAGAAAGGGCTCTGGGACCAGACTCACTGGGTCCAATCCTGCCTTCACCATATGGTGTTGGTCAAGCTGTTTTACTTATCTGTGACTCAGTTTTCTCCTCTGTAAAAAGAAGTATCCTGAGTAGGTAGTATCTTTATAGCAGTGTGAAAACACACTAATAGAATTAGAATCAATTTATAAACAGAAGAGCTTTAATTGAATCACAGTTCTGCATGGCTGGGGTGACCTCAGGAAACCCACAATCATGGTGGAAGGCAAAGAGGAAGCAAGGACCTTCTTTACATCATGGAAGGATGGTTTGTGGGGAAGAACTAGACATTTGTCAAACAACCAGATCTTATGAGAACTCACTCACTATCATGAAAACAGCATAGAAGAAACTGTCCCCATGATCCAGTTACCTCCCATTGGTTCCTCCCTTGACATGTAAGGATTATGGTGACTGCAATTTGAGATGAGATGCGGGTGGTGGCCCAGAGCCAAACAATATTATTCTACCCCAGCCCCTCCCAAATCTCATGTCTTTTTCACATTTAAAAACAAATAATGCCTTCACAACAGTCCCCTAAAGTCTTAACTCATTCCAGCATGAACTCAAAAATTCAAGTCCAAAGTCTCACCTAAGACAAAGCAAGTCCCTTCCACCTATGTACCTATAAAATCAAAAACAAGTTAGTTACTTCCAAGATACAATGGGGGTACAGGCATTGGGTAAACGTTCCCATTCCAAATGAGAGAAATTGGCCAAAAAAAAGGTGCCATAGGCTCCATGCAAGTCTGAAACCTGGTCATTATATTTTAAAGTTCCAAAATAATCTCCTTTGACTGCATGTCAGCAGGGCACACTAATGCAAGGGGTGGGCTCCCAAGCCCTTGGGATGTTCTGCCCCTGTGGCTCTGCAGGGTATAGTCCCCTCAACCCACCCCCTGGCTGCTTTCATGGGCTGGAATTGAGTGCTTGTGACTTTTCCAGGCACATGGTGTAAGCTGTCAGTGGAGCTACCTTTTTGGGTTCTGGAGGATGGTGGCCCTCTTCTTACAGCTTCACTAGGCAGTACCCCAGTGGGGGCTCTGTATGGGGGCTCCAACCCAACATTTTCCCTCTACATTGTCCTAGTAGAGGTTCTCCATGAGGTCTCTGCCCCACCCCTGCAGTAGAATTCTGCCTAGACATCCAGGTATTTCCATACATCCTCTGAAATCTAGGCAGGTTCCCAAACCACAATTCATGTTTTCTATGCACCCATAGGCCCAAAACTACATGCAAGCAACCAAGGCTTGCAGCTTGCATCTTCTGAAGCCATGGCTGAGCTGTACCTTGGACCCTTTTAGCCACTGTTTGAGCTGGAACCGCGGGGATGCAGGACACTAAGTTCCAAAGCTGCACAGAGCTGCAGGGTCATGGGCCCATCCCAGGAAGCCATTTTTCCCTCCTAGGCCTCTAGACTTGTGATGGGAAGTGCTGCTGTGAAGGTCTACGACATGCCCTGGAGATATTTTTCCCATTGTCTTGGCTGTTAACATTCAGCTCCTTATTACTTATGAATATTTCTGCAACAGGCTTGAATTCCCCTCCCAGGAAAGTGGGGTTTTATTTTCCACCACATGGTCAGGCTGCAAATTTTCTAAACCTTTATGCTCTGCTTCCCTCTCAAATGTAAGTTCTAATTTCAACCCATTTTCCTTGTGAATGCATTCAACTGAATGCTTTCAGAATAAGCCAGGTCACATCTTGAATGCTTTGTTGCTTAGAAATTTCTTCTGCCAGATACCCTAAATCATCTCTCTCAAGTTCAAAGTTCCACAGATCTCTAGGGCAGGGGCAAAATGCTCCCAATTTCTTTGCTAAAGCATAGCAAGAGTGACTTTTGCTCCAGTTCTTAATAAGTTCCTCATCTCCATCTGAGACCATCTCAACCTGGACTTTGTTATACATATCACTACCAGCATTTTGATCAAAACCATTCAACAAGTCTCTAGGAAGTTTCAAACTTTCCTGTATCTTCTTGCCTTCTGAGCCCTCAAAACTGTTTCAATCTCTGGCTGTTACCCAGTTCCAAAGTCACTTCCACATTTTACCTCACTCCTTGTACCAATTCTTTGTATTAGTCCATTTTCACACTGCTATAAAGATACTACCTGAGAGTGGGTAAGTTAGAAACAGAAGAGGTTTAATTGGCTTACAGTGCTGCATGACTGGAGAGGCCTCAGAAAATTTACAGTCATGGCAGAAGGCAAAGGGAAAGCAAGGACCTTCTTCACATGGCAGCCGTGGGGTAAGGAGTGCCAGACATTTACCAAATAACCAGGTCTCATGAGAACTCCCTCACTATCACGAGAACAGCATGGGAGAAACTGCCTCCCTGATGCAATTACCTCCCACTAGGTCCCTCCCTCGACATGTGGAGATTACAATTTGAGATGAGATTTGGGTGGGACACAAAGCCAAACCACATCACAATCCAATCCGCCTATCTTGACAGTAATTTATATAGCTTTTCTTGTATCTTTGTAACTCTTCTCATTCACTATGCCTAAGGGCTTATCACAATAGTGCTTTTTAGAATGAAAGCAGCTACGCTGGTATGGGTTGCTTCTGTAAGAAGGAAAGAAGAAAAAGAAGGGAGGGAGAAAGGAAGGAAGGAAGCAAAGGAGGAAGGCTTATTAAGCAGAAAGCTTTTGTCTAAAGATCTAGTATTTCTCCCAGAACAGAGCATCCTTCCCAATTCTTAAGACCCAGCATCCAACAAAAGATTCCTAGGGAAACATTTAATAGAGGTTCTTTCATTCTTAGTACAACTTGATGAGTCTCTAAAATGTAGGTTGATTTTATCATATATGTATATATTATATATCATGTATATATTAGAATATATATTATAATATATTGTTATATGGTTATATTACTTATAATACATATGTAATATTATGTGTGCGTATATATATATATAGTTTCCTTTTTTTTTCTTGAGATGGAGTCTTGCTCTGTCACCCGGGCTAGGGAGCAGTGGCACAATCTTGGCTCACTGCAACCTCCACCTGCCGGGTTCTAATGATTCTCCTCCCTCGTCCTCCCAAGTAGCTGGGATTACAGGCAGGCACCATCATGCCCGACTAATATTTTTGTATATTTAGTAGAGACGGGTTTCACCACTTTGGCCGGGCTCGTCTTGAACTCCTCACCTCAAGTGATCCACCTGCCTCAGCCTCCCAAAGTGCTGAGATTACAGGCATGAGCCACCAAACCCGGCCATATGTACATCTCTTAAACTGCTTTAACATTGATTCCTCTAAAGTAGCAGGCTACTTATTTTCAAGTTGTTTCAAGCCTTTTTCTAAAAGCTGCCTCTCCACTCCTTGCACCATGCAGCTGTATCACTAAGTTAGTGGCAGCCAGGTCACTAATGACATATGACTCTTGCCAGATAAGTGGCCCCCAGATAGGCATTTGATCCCAAGATGTAACATACAGCCTCCCTCCCCAGAGAATTTAGAATGGGGACTGATAAAGAAATCTTTTCTCAGCAGCAGATTGACCCTACTTGTCTCATGTAAACACAAGTGCCTACTGAGGGCCGTGTGTTACACTGTGTGGACTGAAGAAGAAAAGAAGCTGGCCTACAGAGAGAGGGAAGTATATTGCATGGGAGCAGGAGTGTGAGAACATCCTATTGATACTGATGTCCCTCATACCAGTTATTTTCCTGAATCCTGGACGTGGCCTTCCCCCATATTATAAATTCACCATTTTCACCTCAGTTAGCTCAAATAGGTTTCTATAACTTGGATCCAAGAGAGACTCCCTTAATACAACTGGTTTCATAAAAGTTCAATGTATATCAATAACCTATTATTATCCAGATACCTTGTAAATTCACCATTTTCACCTAAGTTAGCTCAAAACGGTTTTTATAAATTGGAACCAAAAGAATCTCTGTTAATATATCTGGTTTCATCAAAGGACAATATGTATCAAGAACCTGCTATTATCCAGATACCTATTTCATGTATTGGATTAAAAAAAATACAACAAAGGCTGCATTGTTTTATTGCACTGCATTTTAGATGACACATTTCTCTAGAAATAGCAGAGATGAAACAGACAGACTGTGATAGAACATGGTGAACTTCCCACTGTCAGTGAGAGTTCCTAACCTTTCTACGGATTCTGTTCAAGATATAGCTATTAATAAATAGTACTTAACCCTTGGCTCTCAGCATAATCTAGCCTTTGATCTTCCCTTGCTGAGAGTGTACATCCATAGATTGACTCCCACAGATCATTAGCTGTACCTTCCAAAGCTATTACAAAGAGCCATCAGTCACCTCACCTGGCTGGTGAGGTCCCCATTGAGCCCTGCCCCTCCATAGCAGCCTGATCTAGGAATCTTACTGACTTTCCAATCAAAAGAATCTGTCACCAAAGCTCTCAGCTACAGCAAACTACTCTGGTCAAGCCCTGGCAGTGTCACCTGAGCAGTAGGTACAGACTCATCTGTTGCTAAGTTGTTGAAGGCAAATTGGTCCAAATGCCTGCTCTCTGGAGTATAACTGCTCATGACTGGGAAATTTCCCCTGGAATGTTACAGGCCAAGACTTCAAGCACAAAGAGACAGCAATAAAAAGAAAGCCCTGTTCATTTGTTGTTGTTGACTCTAATATTTATAGAATTTAAAATTTATAAGCATTATTTAATTTATCTATGTTTAGAATAAGAGTGTACATCAGAAGCTACATATTTTTAACAGCAGGAACTGTGGAAGATTGAGACAAGTTAACCTATTGAAACAGGGCTTACAGAACACAATTTAATAAAATAGCCACTATATCTTATTGTATTGCTAACAGAAATATTCACAAGTCACATCCTTTGAAAGGCACTAAGACCACAAATGTTAGACAGTTGAAAATGAAATTCTTTCTTGTAAGATTTAAACAGTTGGTTTATAGCTATTAGAAAAAGATTCTGTTCCTTAGAGGGTTCTCAATTATATTTTACTTTTAACTATAATGAATAATTGTCATATTAGCATTAATCTTGAAATTAAGGAAGTGTAGGCACTCTGAGAAAATGAATATATTCCCTATATGTTTGTGGTGGGAAAATGCAGGTTTTGAATACTTAGCTACTCTCTATAATCTTGCTATAATTATCTCAACCTGTATAAAATCTGATAATCTGTCCTTGACTTTTAAAACCACCTATTTCAATCTTTGCTTCACTTTTGGTAACAGTATCAATAAACAGTAATTATGATATGTATTTTGAAGCACATAGAATATTAATTTCTTTATAAAGGTGTTTATTTGTAGAAACCTTGAGATTTTAGAAAACATCAGTTTCACATCTAATGTTTTGCCTTGTATAATTGTTGAGCCCAGAGACTGTTTTTACTTGAATAGTTGAGGAAGAAAAGAGGTAGAAATTATTTTTGTTGCCGCCACATGTCCTACTTTTTTCTATGAACTTAAACCTATCTCTTGCATGTTTATATTACCATTGTTGCCCCGAACACAAATGAATTTTTTATCTTTATTTTATGCTACCTTTCTATACAATTAAATTTATATATTCAGTCATTTGTTTGCATCCATTAGGAGTCATTAAAGTGTAAACAGGGCATAGGGACTGCAATTAACCTTGAGAACAAAAGAACAATTTATCACTTTACCAAACAACAAAACTCACTCTTATTGTTAGTAATTCATAATAAAGGCAGCAACCATCAATTAAGTTGAGAATAGAAGTGGCAAAACAGGCACAGTCATCAAATTTGCAATAGCTAACTGCTCTCTTCTGAATTATCAGCAATAGCTGAGAACTACCCGAAGGTCTGCTGATGGCCACAGTAGAGAATGATTAGTGAATTCATGGCTGCATGTCTGGTTTACTCCTATTTCCCAAATTGAATAAATAAATGAGAACTCGCTAATCAGGACTATATGGGGTTGCTAGGAAATAAAAAATTTGCTATTATGGGCTGTATCCAACCTAGCAAGGAGTTTGATCCAAAATTTCTATTACACTAGTTAATTAGCACTTAAAACAATTATATCTATAAGAATTTATCAGTACTGGTCTGATTTGTAGGCTACCCCAAAACTCTGCCCAGCCAATGAAGTAGCTGGAATAGAAGGAAAGGTATCTGTTGCCAACTGATCCAACAACTTTTGGGTTCTTTTTATTTGTAACAGTGTACCCCACAAATCTTAGGTGCTTGAGGGTTACCTATCTCTGCCAAACACCTGGACATTTACTGAATAGACTTTTACTACTAAGAAGGCAGAGAACTTTTCATACATTGTATTCTGTAAAAGAAGCCCCCATTCTCATCATCTTTAGGTGCTCTGACTATTCTATAATTCTGGCATGAAAGAATTACTCAAGGCAGACACAAGAACATTCCAGAGATAGGATTCTGTTACTCCTCTGGTTTCCATTAAGAAAACAGAAACTCTCCTAAAATAACAGCTGGACAGAGTACCATTTAGGAACTGAGTACAGGAACTTTCTTGAGGTCCGGACTACAGACATTACTATATACTTAAACCCTATTTAGAGCATCTTTAACATTTTTTAGCAGATGCATACATTGTGAATACATTCTATTTCACTGATGAAAGGCCATTTATGACACTCTTCATGTTAATTAAGACAACAGTTTCACTAATATAAACTCATGGCTTGCATTCAATATGTCTTTTAGCCAAGGTTGCTGTGTTAAGATCTGGATTGCTGAAAGGTTTGTTGCTGCTGCCTCTGGCTTACTTAATTAAAGGTCAGGTGACCTCTCAGGGACTGAGCATAACTGATTGGAATGCTTGAAGTACATGGGTTATAGCTTAACCTAAATAACACACACACAATAGCATACATATTCTCCATAGACAGGCAATGACAATATGAACCCACAAGCATTCACTTCTTTATGTTAAACAATTTCTGTATCTCAGATGGAATCATTACAAAGTCTCTCATGTCCGGTGTGCTGTAAAATTCTTTTTTAAAGAGAAAGGGAAATGGAGAAAGGAAAATAGTCTAGGCCTTTAGATAGAGAGGTATTACAACAAAGTGCTTGCAATATAGAGGGAGGTACAGTGGAAGCTACCCATCGTTTATTTTCTGTATTTTCCCTACTATCTCTCAGGTAATGAATAGAGAAAAGTAATGACCAGATCCAGAAGGGTGTCGACAGAGCACAGGAATTTCATGCAACTGGCTTTATAGAAACTGACTGAAAAGTATTTTCAAAGTCAAAAAACTGGAAAACGTTTAACCTTTTGAGAATCTTGGTGGGTGACATGTGATCATTTTAGAAAATATTCTTCCATAAATTATGCACGTGAAGATTGGTGTCTAAGGTCTACCAGGTCTTTTCCATACTCTTTGTTTCTGGTTCTCAAAAATCCTCAACATCTGGTCTTCTTTCATCAATCCTATATTACTTACGAAATAAGGCAGCAAACTGCTGTGGACTAATTTTGGGCTTCGAAAGCAGACAGAGCTGAGTACTGAAGAGGGCTCTTGCTAGCTGTGTGACACAAGTTTCTGTGCTGTGAGGATTAGAGCTCATATATGTAAGCAATCTGGCAAAGCTCTAGACACATGGTAGTCACACAATGCATTGTAGGTGGCATAATCACATCTCACCTGGAGTTCTTTACCCCATATAGGGCGATGCTGTCACTGCGCTCCTGAACACAGCTTGCCCATTCCTGACTCTGAGCCTTTACACATGCTGCTCCTTGGAATGCTGTTCCTTTTCAACTCCAGCTTACATTCAAGTCAATGAAGACATCCTTGTTCCCCTTTGATATTGCTGTAAGATACTTCATAACTAAATTTTTAGAAGCCTAAGGCTTCCCTGGTTATTGGTCCTAACATCCTGGTTACTGAACAGTCAGAAACTTTCACCACTGGACAAAGAGAAAAGAATAACAGAATATTTACCATCTGCAGGTGCCCAGTAGGTATTTTATAAAACCACTGTATAGAATCTCACTTCTGCCAAGTGGGAATGGGGATGAAGATATGGAGTAGGGCTCTTACAGAAATATAACATAAAAGAATAAAATAGTGAGTTAGGATAAATTATTCAGGACAAGGCTGAAAGCTGGTGGAGAGTCAAATAGTGTCAGAAATGAACCAAGGCATGGATGTTAAACAGTTGGTGAACCTTGGGAACCTAAGGGAGGGAATTGCCAGAGAAGAGTGGAGCCAAGAGGGACTGCTTGGCAACCCCAATGCATATGAAGTGCTGAAAGAGTGTATGGAGACCATCGTTTACAAAAATAAATACATGCATCATTAAATAAAATAAATGCAGGAAAATATTACAAAAGAATACCAATATCTTCAATCTAATATTATTTCCTTTTAAGAAATGATTCATTTCTGATTCCTTCCACAAGGCCATGAATTCCTCAAAGGTAGAGGCAACACTATTCATCTCTCAACCTCCAGGTGGTTCTCAACAAAGATTAAGTAAAGGAAACAAAGCATTGGGTATCTTATACATGTCTCATTTGTTGAAGAAAATTAGCACCAGCGGAATGCTTCACTCCTCAACTTTGCATTTAAGTAGACGGCATCTTTCCTCCAGAAGAATGATCCTCATTTCCCTCAAAAATCTCAACCTTGTAATGAGGCACAGGTGTTCTTCTCATTTCTTAGATGGATACATTTGAAAACAAAGTGGTGAACAGAAGGCTCAGGAAAACCAGGCAGCTGCTGAGGCAGGCATAAATTTTGGTTATGCTGTATCCCTGGCAAGTAGACCCTGCAGGCTGGTTTCCCTCCTGAATCTACTCCAACAAAAGGGCCTTGTGTTTAGTTGAAAACTGTGTCTCTTCTCCAGGGGACCCACATTCAGTAGTCAAGTTTTGGTTTCACTGCCTGGGAACATTTATTCATGGTAGAGTTAGCAGGTATATATGTAAATTCCTGACAAGGAAGACTGTACCACAAACAATGTCAGTCATTTTTAGGTAATTTATGTTCAACCGAATAAGCCTCAAAGCAACATGTGTTGTAAAGACATCCTGCATAAAATGTACCAAGCATAGAGTAGAAGACTGGAAATTTCCTAGATGTCTTCTATTTTCCCTTCTCCATCCTTCTTCATCCTGCTCTGTGTCACCAGAGATTGACCCTTAGAATTGCTTCAGATGGACATCCTCCTTCTCTAACTTAGCCAATGTGACTGCCACCAGAAAATTAGAGAGTAGGAGGAGAGGGAGATTCTTTTCCTGGCTCCCTGAAGGGAGGCTGCAGTCTATCCAGTAGCTCTGTTCCTTTCATTTGGATTCAGCTCCTGCTAGGAATCCATTTCTTGCAGCCACAGATAGCACCAGTTTCCAGTAACCACTCTGACCCCTTGGTCTGGTAGCCCTTGCCTTGCCTCACAGTTTCTTGGTGGTTCCCTTAACCTCTCCACACCTTTGAAAAGATACTTTTATAAACACTCTTAATTTACCCTTTTGGATGATGTCTCATGAGTATTCTGCAGGGATCCTGACAGATATGATTAATGTTTGCTCCTTTCCAGTCAAAACCTTGGAGCCAGAGGTATCCTGTGCAGTTCTACACAGCCCTGAAGTGTCTGGAAGTCAGCCAACAAAGTACTCTTCACAACGTGTTTGCAACTCAGAGGATATTGTGAAGGGAAGAGATGATGCTTGCCAGGTTCCCACCAGCATGGTTCTAGGTGCACTACTCAGGTCATATCATTAAGTTTCCCCAGACATCTCACAAGTAAGTATTATTTCCATTTTATAGACAGTGAGGAACAGATGGCTACAGTAAGACAACACACGATAGGCAGGTGACCTAAGAGCTTGTGCTCTTCTCACAACCTCGCGGTTCTCACTCCTCTGGGGCCATTTTCTCCACCACGAATTGAGATTGTTGGACTACATCAGTGATATTTTGGTTCCTGAATCTCCTGGGAGAACTTTAAAAAAAGAATACCTCATTTCAAACTGTCACTCGAAACTTCTAAGTTCCAGGTGTGATTCAGATGAGAACCACTAGATTAAATGTTCCACAAAGTTTCTTTTAATTCTAAAATGTGATTATAATTCTAATATTTTTACCTAAATGCTTCAGTTTTGTGCTTATTATAATGTAATATTGGTAGAGCTTTAAATTGAACAGTTTCCTTCTTTCTTTCAGGTTCTAGTAAGAAAATGATTTTGTAGAACGTGTACAGCACAGACACTGGCATAAAATCATTTCTTTCACACATCCAACAAACATTGGTGAAGTCCTGCCTATCTATAAAGAACCTTTCCTGTATGATGAGAAGAACACAATACTTGCCCACAAGGAACTCACAGTTCAACGGGGAAACAGACCCCAAACCAGATAGTTATAATGTAATATGGCAAGTACAATGCCACAGTATAGATAGTGGGTGTGTCAATTTCAGAACCTCCTACAGAATAGTAATGCCATGACCTATAGCCTAAAATATTAGTGGAAATATCTCAAAGACTTCGTAGATACACTTTTTAGAGAAGGAGTGGGTCAGTTTTATCCACATATGAATCTAAACAATTCAGCCCATATGAGCTGTGAATTCAGGTTGCTTGGTAACAGCTTTTACAGTTGTGTTATTTGCTCTGAAATGAGAGGAGCTGATACTTTTCTCTTTAAAACAAAAGAATATTAATAACAGCAACAATGGTGGGTATTTATAAGTCTTTTGTAGAAGAACAGCATGATACTTTAGTTCATGCATTCTCTGGAGTCAAAGTTAGAAGGTTTTTGGAAAGGTATGAAGGTTAAGGAAGAATCTCATAGTCAAAGGTTTTATATATATATATATATATATATATATATACGTATATATATATATATACACGTATATATATATACACATATATATATGAGTTTCCTATGCTCAGGTGAACTGAATTATTAATGCAACGTGCACTTATTGAGCATACTTTTTAGGTTTAACCTTCTATTTACAAGGAGTTTTGTGAAAAGTGGGGAAAGGGTGTATGTTAAGGAAAGAGCATAAAATGTGTTAAATGCATATTTCCTGTGCTTAAGATATTTCATTAAATTCATAAATCTGTCCATTTCACTTCAGCTTAAAGAAAAAAACATGGAACATCTCCCAAGCACAGCTGCACCACTGTTGAAAAGGGATTTGGCAGTCATAGGGAAAAAGAAAAAGTTACACCTCCCAATAGGAATAATTAAGGATATACAATTCACAGAAATTCACCTCTAACTTATAGAGAAAGGCTTCCACAAAATGTCAGCAACTGTAGCGGAAAAAAACTCTCTACTGAAGGGTATGTACCCTTTTTCTTCATTTCTAAAAAAAATTTTAGATAATGAAACAAAATACCAGTCATATCACATGTCCACCTCTTTCTTTAAAACCCGGCTCCAGAAAGGGAGGCAGCTCCTCTACTACCTACTGGTGTAAAATGGGACAACTAATTTATTTCACAGCATTGGAACCTTTTGGAGAGAGGTGAGTTAATTAAATATAAAATGAATAACCAAGTGAATGCAAACTACTGTCCACTTAAAAATACTGCTGTCAGCTTATAGTTATCATAAAAATCATCCATTTTCAAGGTCCCATCCATTTTTCATTTATTTATCAGTTCTGAATGTTAGCATATTAGTAAAACCAAATGATAGAAAACAATCTTGGAAATGTGAACAATATTTCCTATGTTGTGTTTGTCATTTTGCTTGTTGCTGAACAGACAGATGGAATCTAACTCGTCATGCATGCTCCAGCAAAAACAACGTAAAATGCACACAAAAAATGGTGGTGTCAGGGAAGCCACAGGCTCATAGTGCCCGTTAGTTAGTAGCTGTGATTTGTAACCAGGGGTCATTGCAACAATCAATACCTGGAGGTGAAATGTGTCAGATTGGAAACAATTTGTCCAAATACTTTTCAAACATTTATGTTCAGCACCCAGCATAGCTGGCTACATAAATCTTGAGTACGCAGTCCTAGCTTACCCCCTTGTAAAACAATGAAATTGGATCAACCCTGGATACCCAATCATAGGTCACCCTATCAGATGGCATGACTTCAGATGACTAATAGGATACAAAGATTGACACTGCTTGGTCTTACTTTGCTTGTTCACCAGTGACACTGATCAAACTCTCATTTCTCTGGTCACAAATAAATGTCTGTATTACTGATTTCTAATCTATCTGGAAGTAGGGTAAGGGAAAGTTCTCCTTTTGTCTGGATATTAGCTTCTCTGGAGGAGAAAGTATGAGATAAAAAAGAATATTTAACAAATATTCTTATTTGTTAAACAATTATTTTATAAATAAACAAATATTCATAAAATTATTTTGTAGATAACTATTTGTAAAATTATTTTACAAATAATTTATATTTGTAAAACAAACAAAAGCCCATTGTTTCTTAATACAGCAAAGCATAATAAAATATGACTTAAGAAATCCTTTGAAAGCAAGGCTTTACTTTCTACATATCCATGATTTTCAGCAAAATGCATGAGAGATTCCTTGGGAATAGGAGAGTTATATTTATCAAAAATAAGCATCAACAAATTCCCATTTCCTCTTGCTCTATAGAAAGTTGAAAGGATTATAACTTTCACAGTTAAATTTAAAAAATATATATAGGAAAATCTGCAAAAATCACAATGTTTCTTGATTCTACTAGATAGCTGAGTCACAAAGCAACCAACTAACCTGAAATCTAGGGAAAAACAAGTGTTTCTAAGGAGCACACTAGCCTCTGATGAGCCAAGGCAGATGGTAGACACCGAGTGCGATACAAGCCAGTGAGACAAATTTTACTAAAATTGAGCAGCTTTAAAGTGTGAACTCTTGTGACAGCATACAGCCCTTGGGAACCAAAAACACTTGCGGAGCTTGACCCACTTCCAGACTCTTCACAAACCTCACTGGATGCCACCACACTTGACTGGGGGCAGGGCAAGAATCTTGAGAAAGTCTCTATTGGGCCTGGAGGATCAACAGCAGCCCTCCAAGAAAGGCATGAAGGTGTACCAGGATCCTTCTCTCCTATCTCTTCATGACAAAAACCTTAAGACTCTGGAAGAATGAAGAAAATATAATCATCCTTAAGTACAGATAATGACACAGTGTTGTTAAGGGAAGGGAGCAACAACAACAAAAATTCCCTCACCCTTGTGGAGGAAAAGAAATATATACTAGGCTCAGCCCACTGAAGGGAGAAGAAGAATCCTTGAGAAGGCTCTACCCCTGAGATTCAGGGACAAAGTGATTGGCTAAGAATGAAGCTAGACCAGAAGACCAGAGAATGTTCCCCTAGTGCCTACCACCAGTCACAGAGAAACAAGTAACAGCAGTGTATTCCTAGGAGAATGTCAAAAATATAGAACAAACACTTCTCCAAGGACAGGTATTAAAGGAAAATCTAAAGATGATGGTGGAAAAGCCATTAAGAACAACCCTCTAGCAAACAAACCTCCATTCTAAAACAGAAAATACCCAAATTTTATGGTCCAATATTATAGTCACAAACCACATGTGGCTATTGAGTACTTGAAATGTGAGTAGAGCTACATGTTATAATGACAGTATTTTGGATATGTTGCATTTTTATTTTACTTTTGAAAATAATGCTACTAAAAATTAAAATCATGTATGTACCATGTATTATATTTCTATTACAGAGGACTGCTTTGGAAGAATTGGAAGCCTATATTCTGTTCAACTCCAAACAGGAATGACACAACTCACACTAATAAAGGCCCGCCCAAAAAAAAGGCAAACCCATTTCCAAGCAAAACTGCTATTTCTCTGTATTTCCTACCAAAAATGGCACATCTTTCAACAAAAAGTATAAGGCACATAAGGAAGTAAGAAAAAATAACAGAACCAGACGCAGACATGACCCAGATGTTGTCACTATCCTACAGGGACATTAATTTAATGATGATATATATGTAAAGGGCTCTAGTGAAAAAGGTGGACAACAGACACGAACAGATAGATCATTTCATCAAAGAGATGAAACTATAAGGAAGAAATCAAATGAAAATGCTAAAAACAACACCACCAAAAAACGTACACACACACACACACACACAAGGTGACAGATGAAAAATGTCTTTGATGGCTCATCATTAGACTGAAAACTGAAGTGAAATTGGAAGTAAAATTGTAAAATTGGAGATAAAGGATAAAAATCAAACTGAACGCAAGGATAAAAAAAACAGAATATTCAAAATATGTGAAGAAAACACTAAACAACTTAACATGCATAATTGAGATCTCAGAGGGAAAAAATAAAATAACAAATGAAATTTGAGGGTATTATGGCAGAGAAATTTTTATCCACAAAGTCACAAATGCAATAAGCTCAGAGACTAACAACAGGAATGAACACATAATACACACATAAATCCTTGGACATATCATATTCGATCTTCTGAAAAATCAAAAACCACGAGAAAATAAAACATATTACATCTAGAGGAACAAAGATAGGAATAAGAGAAACATTTTTATCATAAATTTTACAATCCAGAATACAATAGAGTGACATCTTTAAAGTGTTGAAAGACAAAAAAAAAAAAAAAAAAGTCAAGTGAGAATTTTATGCCCTGTGAAAATATTTTTCAAAAATACAATGGAAAATCAAAGAATGGGAGAAAGACAGAGAGAGAGAGATAATTCATTGCCAGCAGACCTGCACTACAATGTTAGAGGAAGTTCTTTAGGCAGAGGAATATGATGACAAAAAGAAATTTGAATAAACGGCCAGGGGCAGTGGCTCACTCCTGCAATCCTAGTACTTTTGGAGACTGAGGTGGGAAGATTGCCTGAGCTCAAGACCAGCCTGACCAACACGGCAAAACCGTGGCTCTCCTTAAAATGCAAAAAATTAGTTGGGCGTGGCGGCACATGCCTGCAGTCTCAGTTGCTTGGGAGGCTGAGGCACGAGAATTGCTTGAGCCTGGGAAGCAGAAGTTGCAGTGAGTTGAGATGATGTCACTGGACTCCAGCCTGGGTGATAGAGTGAGACCCTGTTTCAAAAATAACCTAGTAATTAAGATAAACATAAAACTTATTTTTTTCTTATTTTAGTTTTTCTGAAAGATAATTGTCTCAAGCATAGTTGCAATGAATTTATAAAATATGTCAAAAGAAATTTATGACAAATATGACACAAAATATTAGAGGAAAGAAGTGGAAGTGTACTGCCCTTACACTGCATATGAAGTAGTATAAAATTATTGGAAGGCATATTTTGATTAAAGATCAGCATTATAAACCCAATGATAACCACTAAAAAAATTCAGATAGATATAAATAATAAGACAATAATAAAGACAAATGAATCATTGAAAACTTAATCCCAAAGAAATAAGAGAAATAGAAACGTATATAACAAATAGGAAAGCATCTAAGAAGATGATAAATGTTAATACAATTATACCATGATTAATATGATGAAAATAAACCAGTTAAAAGGAAAGAGAAGGCCAGAATACATAAAAGCAAGATACACTTGTATGCTGTCATATGCAACCTGAAAGATATCTACTTTAAGTATGAAAGAAATAGGTTAAAAGTAAAAAAAACAAAGTTGAATCAACCAAAGTGCCCATCAATGGATTACTGAATAAACAAAATGTGAAATAATATTCAGCCATAAAAAGAAATGAAGTACAACTGGCCGGGCTCGGTGGCTCAAGTCTGTAATCCCAGCACTTTGGGAGGCCGAGACGGGTGGATCACGAGGTCAGGAGATCGAGACCATCCTGGTCTACACGGTGAAACCCCGTCTCTACTAAAAAATACAAAAAACTAGCCAGGCGAGATGGCGGGCGCCTGTAGTCCCAGCTACTCGGGAGGCTGAGGCAGGAGAATGGCATAAACCCGGGAGGCGGAGCTTGCAGTGAGCCGAGATCCCGCCACTGCACTCCAGCCTGGGCGACAGAGCGAGACTCCGTCTCAAAAAAAAAAAAAAAGAAATGAAGTACAACTACAGCATAAATGAACCTTGAAAACAATTATTAAACAAATGAAATATAGAACATTACATAATGATAAAGGGATTAATCCATAAGGAAGACATAACAATGCTATATGTGTATGGATCTAATAATAGAACCTCATAATGTATAAAGCAAAAACTTTTTAAAATTAAAAGAAGAAATTAACAAATTTATTCCCATAGTTGAATTCTTCAAACCTCTTTTCTTAGTAATTGATAGAACAAGCAAAAAAGAAAACTTAAAAGATGTAGAAAACCAAACCACACTCTGACCTAGCTTGGTCTAACAGATATTTTTATTCCACCTAACTATAGTTTGATATATTATTATTTCAAATGTACATGGAACACTCTAGACTATAAATAAACTGTATTTTAATTATAAACAAATCCTAACAATTTTTTAAAAATTAAAATTATACAAAGTATGTATTTGGATTATGAGTAAAATAAACTAGAAATTAGTAACAGAAGGATATCTGGGGATATCTTCAAGTATGTCCAAATTAAACAACACCCTTTTAAATAACTCATGAGTAAAGAGGAAATCAAAAAAGAAATGGGAAAATAGTTTGGCTTGAGTAAAAATGAAAACATGATCTACCAAAATTAACAGGACATATGAGAACACTGTCATAGTAAACGTTCAACAGTCAGCTCTCTGCGGAAAAAAAAGATATTGATTTGTAGCATTTGCCAATTTTCATGTTGTAAATGTTTCCATCATGACTGACACCACAGAAAATGGAGTTGTGGAGTTGGGCAGAGACTCCACAATTAGCTCTCATGAGCCAGTATAAGTTGAACCTAGCATACCACTGGATGCAGCTAAAGCAATGCTTACAGAGATATTTGTGGCATTAAGTATTCATATTTAGAAAGATTACAAGTAAGTTATCTAAGTTTCAGGCTTAAGAAAATATAACAAGAGAAAATTGAACCCAGGGCAATCAGACAGAAGAAAATAATTTAGATAAAGTCAGAAATCAATGACACTGAGAACAGAAAAACAATAGAGAAAATAAACTATAATCTGTTTCTTGGAAAAGACAGTATAATTGGTAAATCTGTGACCCCATTGATCAAGAAGAAAGGAAAGACACAGAATGCCACCATCAAGAATAAAAGAAGAGGTACAACTCTAAACTCTACAGAATAAAAGTTTAATAAGGAATGCTATGAACAACTCTATACTCATATAATTTTGACAACTTAGATGAAGTAGACAAATTCCTTGAATGACACTGTTACGGAATGAATTGTGTCACCTCAAAATTCATATGTTGGAGTCCTAACCCCAGTATGTCACAATGTGACTAGATTTAGAGATAGGGCCTTAATAGAGATAATTAAGGTAAAATGAATTCATATAGGTGGGCTTAATGCAATATAACTAGTGAGCTAATAAGGGAAGGGTACTGGAGGGCTGGAGGGCAGGTGGGGATGGTTAATGTGTACAAAAAAACTCAAAGAATTAATAAGACATACTATCTGATAACACAACAGGGTGACTACAGTCAACAATAACTTAATTGTACCTTAAAAATAACTAAAAGAGCATAATTTGATTGTTAGTAACAAAAGGAATAAATGCTTGAGGGAATGGATATCTCATTCTCCATGATGTGATTATTTCACATTACATGTCTGTATCAAAACCTCTCATGTATCATATAAATATATGCACCTACTATGTACCCACAAAAGTTAAAAATTTTTAAAAATTAAAAACAAGGGGAGATTAGGACATAAACCATCTGGACTAAGGGATGATGATGTGTGGATAGACAGAGAAGATAGACATCTACAAGCCAAGAAGAGAGGCCTCAGAAGAAATAACCTTGTCAACACTTTGAACTCTGACTCCTGGCCTCTAGAACTGTGAGAAAGTAAATTTTCCCTGCTTAATCCACAAGTCTGTGGTACTTTGTTATGCCAGCCCTAGCGAATTAATACAGACACAAACTGCCAAAGCTCATCCAATAAATAACTTAAATTGTCTACTCTCCATTGAAAAAATTGAATGTGTAAGCAATATACTTCCAGAAAGAAAACTTTAGGACCGGGTGGCTTTACCAGTGACTTTTACCAAACATTTAATTAAGAAATAATACCAACTCTAAACTAACTTTCCCAGAATAGAGGAGGAGAGAGCACTCCCTGATTCACTTTATGGGGCTAAGATGTACCCTTACAGAAAAGATAGACAAAGGTATTACAAGAAAACAAAATTTCAGACCAATTTCCCTCATGAATATAGATGTAAAAGCTCAATAAATTACGAGCAAATAAAAATCCAATAATATATACAAATAATAATATATCATGCTTAAAGTAAGGTAAATGAAATAATAAAAAAGGCTAATTTAACATTCAGATATTTATCAATATAATTCACCATATCAACACATAAAAGAAAACAAAGATATGATTATTTCCATGGGAAGAACTTTCAAGAAACTAGGAACAGAAGATAACTTCCTAAACCTGATAGAATATGTGACATGACCACAACTAACATTATATTTAATCAATAAAAACTAAATCTGTCATCTTGCCTTTGATTTCTTGCATTTCCATTTGATTTTTTTACAGTTTTCATCTCTTTGTTGAAATTATCTGTTACCCTAAGATCAGGAATAAGGTGAAGTTGCCCACTCTCACCATATTCAGCATAGTGCTGCAAATTCTGGTTAGTGGAATTTGATCTGGCATTACTGTGGAAAGACATTTAAAGGCATTACCCTTAAATCCACTCCCTTTTAAAGACTATTTTAAGAGCAATGTTACATCCTCAGTAAAATTGAGTGGAAGATATGGTGATTTCCTGTATAGCCTTGACTCCACGCGTGCTTAGCCTCCCCTGTTATTAACATCCCCCACCAGAGTGGTACATGTGTCACAGTTCGTGAGGCTATGTTGACACATCATAATCACCAAAAATTCATAGTTTACATTAGAATTCACTCTCAGTGTTGCACATTGTATGGGCATGGAAATGTTTAATGACATATATTCAACATTATGGTAGTATACAGAATAGTTTCACTGCCCTAAGAATCCTCCGTGTTCTTCTTGTTCATCCTTCCCTGCCTTCAACCCTTGGTACCCACTGATCTTTTTATTGTCTTCGTAGTTTTACTTTTTCCATAATGTCATATCATTGGGATTATGTAGTATGTAGTCTTTTCAGATTGAAATCTTTCACTTAGAAATATGCACTTATGTTTCCTTCACGTGTCTTGATGGCTTGATAGCTTATTTCTTTTTAGCACTGAATAATATTTCATTGTCTGGATATGCCAGTTTATTCATTCACTACAAAAGACATCTTGATTGCTTCCAAGATTTGGCAATTATAAATAAAGCTGCTATAAACATCCATATGCAGGTTTTTTGTGTGAATATAAATTTTTAACTCTTTTGGGTAAATACCAAAGAGTGTGATTGCTAGATTGCACGGTAAGAGTGTGTTTAGTTTTGTAAAAAACTGCCAAACTGTCTTTAAAAGTGGCTGTGCCATTTTGCATTCCCACTAATAAAACATGGGAGTTTCTGTTGCTCCACACCCATGCCAGCATTGTGTGTTGTCAGTGTTCTGGATTTTGGCCATTCTAATAGGTTTGTGGGGGTATCTCTTTTTTGTTTTAATTTGTATTGTTTTAATTTGTTTTTTATTATTTTGTATTTAATTTAATTTGTATTTTAATTTGTTTATTTTTGTATTTGTATTTAATTTTGTTTTAATTTGTAATTAATTATCTGATGAAATGTGATGTGAAGCATCTTTTCATATGATTATTTGCCATCTGTATATCTTCTTTGGTGAGGTGACTATGAAGGCCTTTGGCCCATATTTTAACTGGGTTATTTGTTTTCTTATTAGTGATTTTTCAGAGTTCTTTGTGTATGTTGGGTAAGAGTACTTTATCAGATTTGTATTTTGTTAATATTTTCTCCCAGTCTATAACTTGTCTTCTCATTCACTTGAAATTTTATTATTGAGTTATTTATTTATTGCTTTTCAGCAGCTTAGTAGAAAACAATGCATGCAAAGTGTCACAATGTATCAACCACTTTCAGTCTTATAATGCCAATAACATTCAATCTGATAAATGCATACTACAGAGTTTCACTTTAAGCACTTTATCATAACTTTCCCAAATAATTCAGTCCTTTCATTTATTCCTGAGAGCAACTGACATGTTGCCTTGATCTTCTAATGTCTGATATTAGACAGAAAGTATACAAAATTGTAGTTAAGTGTTAGAGCTATAGAGCAAGTCAGCTTGGGTTCAAATCCTACCACCTATATTTATATGATCTTAGATATAATGCCTATAGTGCCAATCTTATAGGGTTATTGTGAGCACTAAATGGGTTTAATCATTAAGTGCATATATAAGTCTTAGTATAAACACTCAGTACATGACAGTTATTTTTATTACAAATATGCACTATTTTGTTTGGGTGTTATCCCTATAAAATTTTACTTACTCCCATAATTTTTTGGAGAATATAATGCCCAAGAGATTCTTAGGACAAAACATAAATTCATAGAATTATGGGAATCTAGAAGAATTCTTAGACTTTTATTCCATTTTTGTAAACGTTGAAGAATCCCTTATTCAAAAGCAATCTTGAAGAAAGTTTACTTAGTGGGTCAAGTTTAATGTGACTTTGGTTATTTTTGTGAAAGGGTGGTGAGGAAGTTAACCTGCACAACAGCTCCAGCTCATGCCCTCTCTACTCTGCTCTCTCTTAATGACTAATAGGAGGCTCCTTCAGGTCCCTATGGCTCCAAGAGGCAGAAAAACCACTGATCTGGTATGAAAATCACCACTAGCTACCCTTTTAATTTTACAGACCAAGATATTGGTACCCAGAGAAGTTAACCCATGCAACACTATTCAGAATGTCACAAGTTCGGCCAGGCATGGTGGCTCATGCCTGTAATCCCAGCACTTCGGGAGGCTGAGGCAGGTGGATCACCTGAGGTCAGGAGTTCAAGATCAGCATGACCAACATGGAGAAACCCCATCCCTAACTCTATACATCAGTGTCATAGGAACACAATTTTCCAAATATTAAAAATAAATACAATTTTAGAATGGACTTTTTTCTGCTACTAAAGCATATTTCCTCCTTTAAAGGCTAACATGGACAAGCTTATAAAGAAAGGATGTTTATGTATTCTCTACACGCTCACCTTCATACTAAAATCTCTTTTACCATTTCATAATGATTATGTTTTCTAGGTTGGCAGACAGAAATTATAACAAAGATATTTATTGGAGTTGAAGAGGAGAGTAAGCAGATCACAATACAGCAAGGAGTAAGGAATTAGCATAAAGATAATAAAATTTAGATGCTGCACTTATAGATGATGTAATTGATAAAAAGATACATTGGAGAAGCTGCAGGACTCGATAGTTCATATGCGAGGTAGACTGTCAAATATCAGGCATCTCAAGAGAGCCTTTGACAGGGTGTGGACTGCAGTAAATGTATGATTGAGTTATCTTATATATACTATTACTATGATGCAATTTATCTATGTTGTCAGTTGAAGGAGAGTTATGTCCTTCAGAGTTACAACTGCCATTGCACTAATTAAGCTTAAGAACCAAATCTAGGTTCCCAGTTGCTATGATTTTAATGTCACCTCAAAAAGTCATGTTGAAATTTCATTGCCACTGTGACAGCATTAGGAGTGTTCAGGTCAAGAGGGGGGAGCCTTCATGAATGAATTAATTTGTTATTTTGGTAGTGGGTTCATTATCACATTAACAGGTTGTTATAATATAAAAGTGAGCCTAACCTCTTGTGCTCCTCTCTTTTGCAGGCAAATGCTTGTCCTTCTGCTCTTCTGTCATGGGATAATGCAGCACAAAGACCCTTACCAGACACTAGCACCAGATCTGGGACATTCTGTCCTCCAGAACTGTAATAAATAAATTTCTTTTCTTTAGAAATTACTTAGTCTATGGTATTTTGTTACAGTGAAAGAAAACAGACTAAAACACTGATCAAAAAGCAATCCTCTTCAGCAACTGTAGGCTCTGAAGGTGATACCAGAAGGACAAAGCACTAGTTTTGGGTTCTATTCAACAGTTGATACATACTTTGTAGGTACATATGAGGCCTTAAAATTTTGTACAATTTACCATAGAAGAGATAAATGTCAGAGAAAACTTTTAGAGTAAGTGTTTCAATCTTGATCTCGCTTGACTACAACAAAAGAAAACAAATCTCTAAGAAGTGCAATATAGAAATCTAATGAACTCATAATAATGCCTTCTAAAACTGAATAAATTGTTTTGCCAAAATGAATGTTCAATACCTTCAGAAATAAATGGTGGTGCACAACTCTTTTACAAAATGACTTCAGTTTGGATGCAATGGATATTCAATTGTGTGTCTTTCTGCATTATATGCTTTCCCTTCAAAATAAAAAGATTTCCACATCCTGTAAAGGAGGCTGCCTATGTTTCTGTTTCCTTCATAAGAAGCCATAGTTGCAATTTATTTAATTGGCATCTCTGTTATTACTGAGACTGGTCCATATGAAGCATTGATAGATTGGCAGCATATTAAGCATTCATGGATCATAATTGTAGTCTGTTGATGGGATCTCTAAGCTATCTTCTAAGATTTCTTAGTTCCTATTTGTGAAATCAAAAATTGGAGACAGATTAATTAGTGCAATAAATGCTATTTTTAAAATATTGCTATGCAACTATTCTGTGTGATACTGCAATGCTGGACACATGTCATTATACATTTGTCAAAACCCATAGACTATATACTCAGAGTAAACCTTAATGTAAATTATGTATACCATGAGTGAACCCTAATGTAAATTACGGACTTAAGGTGATGATGTGTCAATGTAGGTTCATCCCCAAACCCCACTGTGAAAGTGGGGCCAGAAAGCAGAAGCCTTTCTGTGTAACAAATACATGTATGTGTGTGTGTGTGTGTATAATGCATGTGTGTGTAGATACACACACATTATATACCATATACATTTCTGCGTATTTTAGATATTTCTGAATATTTAGATATTTTTAGATATTTATATATGTTATATATAATTGTTTTATATAAAATTGATATAATTTCACTAAAGATAGACAGATAATAGATTTTTAGTGAAATGATATAATAAAATTAATAAAACACTGAGATAATCTTATTCTATTAAAATGTCTGTGTTGTGGGAAGTCAGGGACCCTGAACAGTGGGACTGGCTGAAGCCATGGCAGAAGAATATGAATTGTGAAGACTTCATGAACATTTATTAGTTCCCCAAATTAATACTTTTATAATTTCTTATGCCTGTCTTTACTGCAATATCTGAACATAAGTTGTGAAGATTTCATGGACATTTATCACTTCCCCAACCAATACTCTTGTGATTTCCTATGCCTGTCTTTACTTTAATCTCTTAATCCTGTCATCTTCATAAGCTGAGGATGTATGTCACCTCAGGACCCTGTGATGATTGCATTAACTGCACAAATTGTCCGTAAGCACGTGTGTTTAAACAATATGAAATCTGGGCACCTTGAAAAAAGAACAGGATAACAGTGATGTTCAGGGAACAAGGGAGATAACCATTAGGTCTGGCTGCCTGAGAGCCAGGCAGTACAGAGCCATATTTCTCTTCTTTCAAAAGCAAATAGGAGAAATATTGCTGAATTCTTTTTCTCAGCAAGGAACAGCCCTGAAAAAGAGAATGCGTTCCCCGGGGGAGGTCTCTAAAATGGCTGCTCTAGGAATGCCTGTCATTTACCATTGTAGATAAGGGATGAAATAAGCCCCAGTCTCCCGTCTCCTGTAGCACTCCCAGGCCTATTAGGACGAGGAAATTCCTGCCTACTAAAACGGTCAGACTGGTTGTCTGCTCTCAAACCCTGTCTCCTGATAAGATGTTATCAATGACAATGCATGCCCAAAACTTCATTAGCAATTTTAATTTCTCCCTGGTCCTGTAATCTTGCCCTGCCTCCATTTGCCTTGTAATATTTTATTACCTTGTGAAGTATGTGATCTCTGTGACCCACACTCTATTCGTACACTCCTTTCCCTTTGAAAATCACTAATAAAAGCTTGCTGGTTTTTCAGCTTTGGGGGCACCACAGAACCTGCCAACATGTGATGTCTCCATCAGATACCTAGCTTTAAAATGTCTCTCTCTTTTATACTCTTTCCTTTATTTCTCAGACTGACCAACACGTAGGGAAATAGAAAAGAACCTATGTGAAATAATGTTGAATTATCAGGGGCGGGTTCCCCTGATATGTCTGGAGGACTATTTGTATATAACCCCAGGGTGTATTTCTTTAAATGCACAGGTCTCCTATTTACTGAGGGTTAACTTCATCTCTCGATGGTACAATCTCGAAGAAAAGAGCAACTGCAGTAACAGATACTGTGGCAGAGCCTATGGAGTGAGTGAAAAAGAATCATCTAGGACTTGTGTTCAGGATCAACAACAAAGTTAGCATAGAATCACAGGTGCCCATATTGCAAGTCTGTCCATTAGAGCATTTTTAACAATGACTGTAGAAGATACAGCATCAGAAGTAATTGGTCAAACCAACCACCTACCAATCAATTGTAGAGCAAATAAATGATCAGAACACAAATACAGAAGTGATTTTAATTAAGACTGCTCACATGCCTTTAGTAGAAATAATGAACACCCAGTTATACTCCCAATAGTGGGCTTACTAGTGATACATAGATAACGTTCTGGGCAGGCATTGTGTCACTCCAGAAGTGACATTTGCAAGCAACAGAAAATCTATTATATCTTTCCTGAATAACAAAGGGAGTTTACTTGCTCAGATAGCTAAAGAATCCAAAGAAAGAGAAAACTTTGAGCTAATTTTATTACAGTCACTCAAAAAGGCAGGAAAATTCTGGTTTCTTTTCATCTCTTTTTTGTTTCTTACAGTATTGTTATCATTTGAAGTTGATTTTTCCTGAAATTTTAGCATGCCTGCCAAAATAACACTAGGGCCACAGTTTTCCTCAGTTCATGTCCATTAGGTAGAGAGAGCAACTCCCTGAATTGCTCTCTGGAAAGAAGGAGGAAATACTTTTCCCAGAAATCACCAATTACCTTATCCTTTTGCCCTATTGGTCCAAATTGTGTCTCCTATCCCTATCCTTTAGCCAGTGATAAAGCCAGGAAGTGGCTTTACTGATTGACTTAAATGAAGCAGAACTCGCCCTTGAGGTTCAGGATAGAGTCATTCCTCCACACTCATCTCTAAAGGGTATTTACAACACAGTTATCACGTAGGAATTTGGAAGCAAACAAATGTGCATTCCAGGTTATAACAAAATGCAAGCCAAACATCTGGTTGAGTCATTGTAGGCAAAGAAAGGAAATCTCTCTAGTTGTTCAGATTTGCCACACTCATTTATACTAACATATTGCATGGTTTAAAAATATCCTTCATTCATTTGTTTTGGTAAGTGAGGTTAACTTAATTACGTAAAATTTCTATTATTTTGATGAGCATCCAAATACTCTAATAATCCCATTATTTAAGAATGTTCTCAGTGCTCTCATAAAATAGTTTAATAATGACACAGAACTTAAATTTATTTTCATTGTTAAATTTGGTGTTAATTTATTATTAGAATGTAATTTATTTTCCAAATAAGAATAATATTAATGGCTACTATATCTCAGTGTTAAAATGGGAAACTATTTTATATTTCTGATTGAAGTCTCAAGAAAATAGTTTCTAAATACATACCCCAAATTGAAAATGAAGTATAGCCTATGCAAGACTTCTAAAAGTGTTGTTTAAAAACAGTTTTCTCATCCTTTCCTTTCTTTCATATCAGGAGTTTGATGTTGCAGTTGAATTGGCCGCAGAATGCTGAATATCAAAGGGAGGGCCCCTGGAGATTATTATACTGTGGTACCTCCCCTGTCTTCCTGCTCTTTCCCCTAAACTAGTGAGAGATCTTCAAGGGGTTACTCAAGATATGTTTCTTAATCTTTTTATATACCATATCTGAGACATCTCATAGGTAAAAAGCTGGAGCTGTCTGTGAAGGAGCTGAAACAAGAGGATTGCACTCCCACACATGATGACTCAAAGCCAGTATGATTCCCGTGGACCAGATATTGGTCATACAAAAGGAAAAACAAGGCTGAGAAATTTTCTTAAGTCTTCCCACAAGTGCTACCTAGAGGGCTGAGGAAAATTTAGCAAAGAAAAATTGGAAGAGTATCCGGATGCTCAGGGATGATGGAGGAAATAAACAACCATCTGGAGGAGATACATCTCTTGTATTTGGGGTGGGAAGAAGGTCTCCACAGAACCCATGAAAGTGCCCCAAGAGAAAAGTCAGCCTTGAGTCCTAGTAGCTTTACAGAAGATTGATACTAACTGACCATTGTCTGTTAAATAAGACCTTTTATGTTTTCTTGACTTTTCTCCCCGCTTCCTCACATTTCAAGCAGTAGTTGTTAGTTGTTGATTGAAGAGAGATTGCTGCTAAGGAAAAAAACTGCATAAAGCCCTCCCCAAGTCAGACTGAGGACTCTTACTTTTACCAGGCTCTCTCCAAGCGAAGGCAGAAGCTTTCAGCTTACTCAAAATACAAACTTGTTTACTATTACACCAGACTGGATATGTTATGAAACACAGACTCTTGTGATAAGAAGAGAATGTAGGACTTTTCATTATCTAAGCTATCAAGCTTATTTTGTCACTTAAAGTCAGAAGAAAATTATTACTCTTTAATGCAGTTTAAATATAACAGCCATTGTGAGAAATAAAGTTGCCTTATGATGGCAACCTCTGAGTTTTCTCTAGAAAACATAATAGCTGCAAGCCCCTTCTGTTGTTAGGATAAGATTAGAACTAATTTAGCAAGTTGTACTTAGCTTTCATAACCATCATTAAAATAGTTTTGTCACTAAGACATATTTTCATAAATTGTTTGCTACATTTAAAAAACTAGTAAATTTCACCATTTCAGCCAACCCTTCCCACCTCCCTATGATATTTCATTATTGACCAATCATATTTAATGTGTATTTCCTGAACTTCTTAAAGAATTGGGGAAAGTGTTATCTGTAATCAGTAATTAGATGATTCAATATTTACTTGAATTAACAATTTGTAATAGAGTGTTTGAATTTTAGCTTTTCTTGGCTGATGACATCTAGGCCAATGAGGTTTCTGTGGGAACACAGCTGGATTTCTGGAGGGCCCAAATTATTCATAAATAATGAAGATATCAGGTTTTTTTCCACCCTTTAAAATGGATCTGCTATAATGTCAAGAAACTGCATTATATGCCTGGACTCTAAGGAAAAATGTTAATACTACATGAAAACAGTAAATTATGATGTTCATATTTAAAATATTTAAAATTAAAACTCACTTTCTTGTGATGTAACATGAGTTATAATGGGTACAACATCTATGAAAGAGTATCAGAATGTGCATGTGGGGTATGAAGACTGCAAATGTAAGCCTAGAATCACAGTAGATTTCTTTTACTATGGCACATGAAATATGTGGTGGAGAAAGGGTATTCCATTGATGCTAAAGAGATGGTGCTAAAGAGATGGTGCCAAGGCAAAGAAATTGCTTTGTTTTTTTCCAAAACAATAACTGTTTTTATGCAAGTACATTTTAGTGATATTCCTGAAAAATTTGGCATTTTTCAAGGTTGTTATAGAGATGACTTTTTATTGTTTCCTCCTTTTGGCATGAAATCCTTTGTTAATGGTCTGTTAAATACATGTCTTGAGGTCAGCAAAACCAAGTTAGAGCTTGCAGATGAAAAGTCTTTAAACTACTTGCCTGAGGTCAGCCACAGGTCTATCTTACCTCAATCTAATGGAAAGAATGATGTGAAAACATCATGACTTCTTCCTGGGGTGTTTTTCAAGGAGCAAGGACTCTGAAGGATAAAATCAGGACATAAATATGGCTTAGATGGGAAGTTTTTCTTGTGGATTATTCTTTTTTCTTAGATGTTATTTAGATAAGACTGGGGCATAAATGTGTACAAAGGTGCAGGAAGCTTATTGCCTTTTCTTGTTTTTGAAAAACTGAATAGCACCAGTGATATACTATTTACAATATATCTCTACTGTCTGGCCAGAGTAGAGCCAGCTGTAAGTTGCTTACAGCTGGCTTTACTCTGGCCAGATAATAGGGAAACACCAAGAGTTCCTGGGCTTTCTACATTACTAGATAGAAATGAAATGCTTCTTCTGATCTTTCCTATGCTCTAATCTTGTTCTAGATTCAAATGTGTAACTCCCCCATCTAAACTTCTCTTACCTGCCTTCAACACCCCCAATGACTCCACTACCTAACTAACTCCTCTGAAGATCCCAATTTAATGTTACTCTTCAGAGTAACAGACCTTCCAATTATCTCATTCTGACTTACAAACCCACTTGTTTTGTGATGATTAATTTTACGTGTCAACTTCACTTGGCCACAGGGTACCCAGATATTTGGTTAAACATTATTTCAGGGTGCATGTGTGAGGGTGTTTCTCAATGAAACTAACATTTGAATCAGTACACTGAGAAAAACAGATTGCTCTTTCCAACGTGAGTGGGCCTCAACCAATCCATCAGCAGCTTGAATGAATTAAAAAAGGTAAGTGTTTGGACAAACAGAGGCAAGATGGTGCAGTTCTGGGTTCTTCACCGTCAACTTTCCCGCGCCCGGGAAAGACAGGGGTCGACTGCGCAGGTGCAACCCGACCTCTGACAGAGGAAAACCGGAACCCGCCTAGCCATGCCTACCGTCCCGCCCCCAACCCGCCTATGTCCCACCCACTGCCCTCCCACTCCTGGGCCCAGGACATAAAAGCCGCTCCCAGTGGGCACGCGGTGCAAACGTCCTCACCCCTCCTCCTACACAGGACCCAGGAACTTCCTCCGAGAACGCCGGAGCGAACTTCCTCGTCCCCTCCTTGTGCACGGGACCCAGGAACCTCGTCCGAGAACGCCGAAGCGAACTTCCTCAGCCCCTCCTCATGCGCAGGAACCAGGAACCTCGTCCAAGAATGCCGGAGCGACTTCATCGGCCTCCACAGCGGGAGACCGGTGAACCTCGCTCCCTCCTTCACATTGGCTTGGAAATAAAGTTTTTTTTGCCTTACCTACTTGCCTTTTCTCTGGCATTTGCTCTGGGGGTCGCATTAAAGCAAATCAGCTGGTGCTGAAACCCGGGAGGAGACCCCTCCTCAGGGCTCCCCAAGGTCCGAGGAGCCTCCTCCTTCCATGCCCCAGACGGACCAGGACCTGGACATCGCTTTCCCCACCTCCAAGTCTCCTAGGGGTGAGTACCTTCTGCCTCCCTCTCATATCCCTTGGCCAGAAGTCCTGTGCAGGCCAAAGGCTTCTTTTCCGGTCACCAGGTGACCCAGGGAAGTTCCCAAAGGCAGAGACGTCTGCCCAAAGGAACTCCATTCCGTTCCGTGGGAGACCCGTCCAGGACGGAGACATCTGCCTGGAGGTAATCTCCATTCCGTTCCGTGGGGGACCCATCCAGGATGGAGACGTCCGCCTGGAGGTAATCTCCATTCCAGCTCTAGGAGCCTCTCAACGGTCTCTGGTGGCTCCAAAGGACGCTTTGTAGCCAGGTAGAGTTCCGTTTCCATTTCCACCTATTGGCGAGAGGAAGGCAATGGGAAACCCCCAATCCAAAATACCTAGAGACTCCCCTTTAGGGTGTCTTCTAAAAAACCTCAAAATTTTGCAATTAGAACAAGATCTCAGGCGAAAGCGACTGGTGTTCCTCTCCACTGTGGCGTGGCCACAATATAATTTAGACAATCAGTCTCAATGGCCGCCTGAGGGCACTCTAGACCATAACATTTTAACTGACCTCAGTAGTTTTTGTCAATGCTTAGGCAAGTGGTCCAAAATTAATTATATACAAGGAGTTTGGGCCTTGCATTCTCGTCCGGACCTGTGTAGCCAGTGTTCCTTGCCTCAAGTCATGTTGGCTAAGGACGCAGGCCTAACAAAGTCCGAAAAAGAGGAGTCATCTTTCCTGTCTGAGTTGCCCGAAGACCTTACTTCCCCTCTCTCCCTTCCACTTCCGCCATATACTCCACCTCCCCTTCCCGCTTCGGCCCCACCTCCTCTTTCGGCTCCACCTCCCCCTCCTGCTCTCGCGGTTGTCCCACTTCCCTCCTCAGCCTCTCCCACCATTGTTGAGGCTACACTTCCCTCCGACCCCTCGGCACTTCCACCTGGTCATCTTAGTTCACCTATCTCTGCCCATACCCGCTCTAAAGATTGCCTAACTGCCCCCGCTCCTACTCCCACCGTATCCAACCCCCCTGCCATCTTAGCACCCTTGCATGAGGTGGCTGGAGCAGAGGGCGTAGTTAGAGTTCATGTTCCCTTCTCACTAGCAGATCTTTCAAAGATTGAAAAATGCTGGCCAGGCACGGTGGCTCAAGCCTGTAATCCCAGCACTTTGGGAGGCTGAGACGGGTGGATCACAAGGTCAGGAGATCGAGACCATCCTGGCTAACACGGTGAAACCCCGTCTCTACTAAAAAATACAAAAAACTAGCCGGGCGAGGTGGCGGGCGCCTGTAGTCCCAGCTACTCGGGAGGCTGAGGCAGGAGTATGGCATAAACCCGGGAGGCAGAGCTTGCAGTGAGCTGAGATCCGGCCATGGCACTCCAGCCCAGGCAACAGAGTGAGACTCCGTCTCACAAAAAAAAAAAAAAAAAAAAAAAAAAGAAAAACGCTTAGGAGATTTTTCTGCCAACCCTACAATTTATACCAAAGAATTAAGATACCTTTGCCAGGCCTACGATTTAACCTGGCATGATCTCCGGGTTATTCTTACCTCTACTCTAAACCCTGAGGAGCAAGAGCGCGTCCTAGTGGCCACCAGGCAGCATGCCAACCAATTACACTTAACAGACCCTGCCTTCCCACTAGGGGAACAAGCAGTCCCCTCTATAGACCCAGACTGGAACTATCAAGTAGGCCAGCCAGGCTGCCGAAGACGAGATATGATGACTCAATGTCTTCTGGCTGGTATGCAGGCGGCCTCAAATAAGGTATTAAATTTTAATAAACTAAAAGAAATTATTCAAGATCCAGATGAGAACCCGGCCACATTTTTAAACAGGCTAACTGAGGCTTTAATTCAATACACTCGGTTAGACCCAGCTTCCCCAGCCGGGGCCACTATTATAGCATCATATTTTATTTCACAATTGGCCTCGGATATTTGGAAAAAACTCCAAAAGGCAGAGGATGGACCTCAAACTCCTATTCAAGACCTAGTCAAGTCGGCCTTCAAGGTCTATAATTCAAGGGAGGAAACGGCTGAGGCCCAACGACAGGCCCGCCTAAAGCAGAAGGTACAGCTCCAGACTCAAGCCTTAGTTGCTGCTTTGCAGCCTAGCCATAACCCAAAACTGGAGAGCAAAACCCCCAGAGGCTCAAAGACAATAAAAGGGGCTTGCTATAAATGCGGTAACCCAGGGCATTGGGCTAATAGATGTCCCCAGAGTCCCCAACTGCCTGAGCCAGTGCGGCCATGCTACAAGTGCGGAGTAGCTGGACACTGGGCTAAAAAGTGTCCTAACCCTCGTCTGCCAACAACTCCTTGTCCAGCATGCCATGAAGAAGAGCACTGGAAATCTGACTGCCCCACCCTGAGAACGGGCATGGCGCCTCAACGTGATGTCCCTTCTCAGGACCCTGGGAGCTCCTTCCAGCTCTTACATCTGGATGACGACTGAAGGTGCCAGGACTCGGGGACCCCCATCACCCTCACCGAGCCATGGGTAACTCTCCTGGTAGCGGGTAAGACAATTAATTTTTTAATCGACAGCGGGGCTACCTACTCTGTTTTGCTGTCTTTCGAAGGGCCTAGCCTTCCCTCCAATATTTCTGTTGTAGGAGTCAATGGCTCCCCATCCAGCCCTCGAAAAACCCCACCCCTTAATTGCTGCCTGGCCAACAACTATTTTGCACACTCGTTCCTCATTATCCCCTCATGCCCCACTCCCCTACTGGGCTGAGATGTTTTAAGTCAACTGAAAGCCTGTATCTCCATCCCTACTAGCACCCCCCACCCTACCCGCCATCTGCTTCTAGTATTGACTAACTCAAATTACTCCAACAATCCTACTAACCCTTTCCCCGATTTCCCCATTCCTATCGACCCCCAAGTGTGGGACACCTCCACTCCTGTCGTGGCAGACCATCATCCACCAATACTTATAAAACTTAAGAAACCATCTCAGTTTCCAACCTGCCCACAGTTCTCTCTCTCTCCACAGCACTTATGAGGACTAAAACCAATCATTACTAGGTTACTCAGCCAACACATGCTCATCCCCATTCATTCTCCCTGTAACACCTCAATCCTACCTGTAAAGAAGGCAGATGGAACTTTTCAGTTAGTGCAGGATCTTCGTCTTATCAACGAAGCTGTTTGTCCCACCCATCCGGTAGTTCCCAACCCCTATACCCTTCTTTCTCTCATTCCACCTAATACAACACACTTTACTGTACTGGATCTAAAAGAGGCATTTTTCACTCTTCCCCTGCACCCAGATTGTCAGTTTCTTTTTGCTTTTACATGGGAAGACCCAGACACCCATACCTCCACCCAACTGACATGGACAGTGCTTCCCCAAGAGTTCCGAGACAGCCCCCATTTCTTTGGGCAGGCCCTAGCAAAAGACTTAGCCTCCTGTCCTCTTACCAATAGTAAAATTCTCCAATACGTAGATGACCTTTTACTCTGTAGTCCCATGGGACAGGACTCTGTTTTAGACACTGCAATCCTCCTTAATCATCTAGGATCCAAAGGTTACCGAATATCCAAACACAAAGCTCAACTCACACAACAATGTGTCATATATTTAGGTATTGAGATAACTCCTATGATGCGCTCACTTACTACAGACCACTTAACTCCAATACAAAATCTTTCTCCTCCTCAAGACGCTAAGGAAATTCAATCCTTCCTAGGCCTAGTAGGATTTTTCAGACACTGGATTCCTAATTTTGGAATCTTGGCTAAGCCTCTATATGCAGCTGTCAAGGAGACTCCCCAAGGACCTTTGTCTAACCCAAAGTTAATCTATAAACATTTCACTCACCTGAAAAACTGCCTTCTCTCACATCCTACTCTCTCACTCCCAGACTTCCAAAGCCCCTTCCAGCTTTTCACAGATGAAAGACAAAAAGTTGCAGTAGGTCTTTTAGCCCAATCTATAGGCACCACCTACCGCCCTGCGGCATATCTATCTAAACAATTAGACCCCACAGTACAAGGGTGGCAGCCCTGTCTTTGGGCCCTAGCAGCAGCAGCCTGTCTAACCCAAGAAGCAAAGAAACTCAAAGATACTTTTTTTTAACCTAACAGTCTTCTCTACTCACCACCTTCAAGATCTTATTGCCCACAGAAGTATTAGCCATCTAACCCCGTCCAGACTCCAACTCTTTCATCTCTTATTCATAGAAGACTCCACCATTGCCCTAGGAGTCTGTTCCTCTCTGAATCCAGCAACCCTACTTCCTGACCCTCTCAAACAACCTAGTACTGAATACTCCTGTCCAGAACTTTTAGAGGCCCAACCACCTAGTCACTTACATTTACATGACCAGCCATTGGAAGGTTCACAGTTAACCCTATTTGTAGATGGCAGTTCTTTTATAAATTCTCTAGGAAACAGACAGGCAGGATATACAGTAGTTACATCTTCTGCTGTCATAGAAGCTAAGCCTTTACCACAAGGAACAACATCA